>NC_043962.1:27217609-27817609 GCF_902148855.1 Sphaeramia orbicularis | reverse complement strand
CACTTGTACAATTCGAGTTCTTTGAGTGAGAGGCTGCCGGAGCCCATGAACTCGTCAGAAGTTCGATTTTTGTCATAAACCTGGACAAATATTTATTAAAAGTTATGGGATTGTGTAAAATTCTGTAAAAAATGCAACTTTTTTATTTCATTACAATGCACTTTTATTCAGAAATTAAAAGGCAACTCGATAAATTCTTACCCGAACCTCCACAATATGTTCTCTGTCTCGCAGAGGATGGGAGAAGGACTCGTTCCACCGTGGATTCAAGCTTTTATAGACCACTTTGCTTTTATAAAACTGTTTTCCCTCAAGTTTAAACTTCACGTAAGGATCACTGGTACCTACAATTAAAAAAAAACAAAAAACAAAACAATTCATTTAGCGTAGTTGAGTGACACAAGTGATAATTACATGTTAATACAGTGTTAAATCTTTGTGGTGAAAATTACGTATCAAATGCAAAATATGTTTATGATTTTTTTATTATTAAGTGAGGAAAACATATTGTCACTATAAATGTACATGATAACACACATATACACACCCTTCCCCCATGGTGGTTGTGTGAGAGACTGAAAATGTGAGGAGGAGGTGCACCCCACACATGGCAAAAACAGAGGGATGTAGCTGTTTAATTGTGAAAGAGTAGAAACACTCGCCAGCATGAGGCAACCAGAAACCAAAATCTAGAAGCAACCAGTGTTAATCTCCCAAGCCTGTTAAGAAAGTCTGTCTGCTAGTGGGGTGGGGGTATGGGACTTCTTTGTTTCAGCAATTGCATGCAGATTGGCCAAAAAATGAAAGCCAGTCCCATGCCTTCATTTGTATAGGGGAATAAAGGGGTGCTTGAGAGAGCCTGCAGGGAGGCTTGAATCACATGACAAAGGCCCTGTGGGGATGGGCTGTCAGGCCTGTCAGCTCCCCACTCCAAATGAACATCTCGCAAAGGCAGGCAGGACCCACAGCAGCTCCACCTGCCAGCCTGTGACAGGGAAACCTCCAGGCAACTTGACAGGAGGAGAATGTGGCAGCTAGCAAGGAGAAAAGCTCTGGCATGACTGAGAAAACGGTGACGATGGAAATTAATGGGAAAAAAGGGGGAGAACAAAAACTAAGGAGTGGGGGCTGGTGGCGTGGGTCCTTTCAGAATATGTAATGACAGTGTATGCCATTGGTGAGTCTTGGCCGATGTTGATTGTTGGGCAAACAGTGGAGAGACAGGGGGCGTATGGAGATTGCATCATCATGGTGCCACCTTGTCACAGAAAGTAAGGTCTCAACTAGCGGGGAGCAGGGCACTGGTCTTGGAGGGTCTCCTGCCACCATTCAGGGAAAAACATCTCATAAGAGACAAACACTTTCGTTATTACTCTTTAAGGTTTGCAAAATGAATGTAACCACAGAATTATACTAGGTAATGCATCACATAGCCAAGGTGTAACATGTAAAAAACATTAAAAAAATAAAAAATAAAAAAATTCTCTAATCAAAAGTTTCTGGTATGAAAATGCATTATGGAATCTAACATTATCAGTGTTTTTTTTTTTTTGTTTTTTTTCACTGCCTAAGGAGTCATATAAGTTGACTTCAAACAGTCAGTAAATGATCATTATTGATGAGACCACACATGAATTTTGTTATTCGCTGTACTTCCTTCTATGAACACTGGATGTCATGCTTTCCAAAATGTACTGTAGATTCCAAAGGGGCATCAGGGCCTCAGGCTGTGGTTATGACAAGAATCAGGAAAACACAAAGGAATGTCTATTTCCCAGATGAATGTAGTAAAGTATGTCTATTTGTCTGTCCCTCACAGATCAGTGTAAACGTCATCAAGGAGTTTATAACTGATTATTAGAGTTAATAATAACATATTTTTTCAATTTTTTGTATACATATCAACACAGCTCTCCTCTAGAATATTATGATTAATGTTTTGTGAAGAATAAAAATGATAGCATTACATTCAGAGGATTACTTCACACCTTGGATTATGTTCCAATAGCTAAGAAGTGAAAAAATTAGGATTAGTCATGTGTAATTTCCATTAAACAAATTCAGTATATTTCTCCTTACAGTCCATTTCAAAGTAAAGTAAATTACACTGTCACAGGTGTTTTGTGCTGATCATGGCTCCCTTTAATTAGTAATGTTTCCCTTTATCCCAGTCTGTCTTTTGTCGTACTGGTCTGACTGCATACTTCTGGAGTGTTTTTTTTTTCTTTGCACTTGTCCCACTTAACACGAGTCCTCTTTCTCACATGTAAACACACAAGAGAAGCATTTACTGAACACATCCTGTCTTGACTTCACACTCAAGAGCACATTACTTATTTACCATTTTAATTCAATCATTGGAACGCAAACAAAATAAATATTACATGATGTATACAGATATGTAGTGCGATTACCCGCAGGTTCTTCACGTACCGGATCGTTTGTCTCGGATGACCAAGTTCCTGCCCTGCTTTAGGTTTATGTTTAAGAGGTATCTCTGGAAAGGGGCAGGTGTTTGGACTTCAGGGCCTGCAGTCACACCCTGCTGTGGAGAACCAGTCACATTAATACGCTTATGCACATGAATGTATCTTTGCTTGGCCTACTTTACTTACAGAATTATCAAGTGGATCCTGTGCAGTCTCCTCGCATGGTTCAAGGTCACACGGCTCACTTGACATCTACATAAGGAAAATAGGTGTAGCAACATTTGATAAAACCACGAATGCGTGTCTTGTGAGCAACACCCGTTTTCATTGCCAGAGTCATGTCTTTTCAGATCACAAAAAGCAATTTGTCTGCTGTATTTTAACCTTGCTTACAGCAGTTACAAGTGTCAAGTGTAAGGCAAAGCTTGATATTATCGGATTTTTTTTGTACTTTGTGTGTTCCTTTCCATGCTGCATTGTGCCTCTGACTAGTAACACAAGTTTTGGACTGGTTTTCATATCTGAGAGGCATCTAGCAAAAGAGGACACAATAGACGCAGTTTCAAGTATACCCAAGGGTCATATAAAAAGTCAAATCCCAGGAGGTCACTTTACATCTACACATGCTTTTGATATGTAGCACCAGCAGACTGAATAGTCTCTGTGGATAAATAAACAATGCATACTATCTCTATATGTACTATAAGGTTCAACAGGATGTAATAAAACCACCACGTCTGTGAAATATAATCAGGTTTAAGAGACTAACCTCTGCCCAGCTGAACCTTTTCTCTTCGTTGTACTCATTTTGTACTCCTTGTAGGATGGCCTCTTCCATATCAAACTCCCTCCTCACCAATGGAGAGAAAGGTTCTCGTTCCAGTTCCTCTGAATCTGTCGTCCATGGTAGGTTGAGTTGCTCCTCACTGGGAGTTCCACAAACAGAGTCCAGAGAGGTACCATCTGTATTCTCTAAAGTGGCCCCCTGAGGATCTAATACCAGTGGATGTGGAACATTTTCTCTGACTGTTGACAGAGCCCCCTTTTCAGATGATGGCTTTCTTTGCTCAAATGATACAGACTTCTTCTCTGTGTTTTGACACACTTGGTCTCCGAATGACTGCGCTCTGGCTAATGCTGCGGTGACAGAACCTGAATGCTGCCTCTGTGATACGGTTTCTTCAGGGATGGAGCGAATTCTTTCAAAAGACATATCTCTCTCCGGTATGGGTGGTCTTGGTGAAAGCACCTGTGAATTGGTAAAAACAGATCTTGGTGCAGGAACAGGGTCAAAAGAAAATTTCTGCTCACTCCCCTTGGCTTTTTTATCAACTTGTGCATATATTGTTTCTCTAGTCATCAGATTTAACTTGCTGTCTGAGGCTGAACTCATCATATCACTAATTTCCTCATAATGAGACATTGTCTCTGATGGTGCACTCATTCTATTCAAAGCCCAAGTAGCATTATCCTGGGGAACTCTGAGTTTTTGTTCTTGGACTGGATCCGTCAGTTTGTCTGCGAAAAGTGGTCCATCGGTGACTGAGTTACTTGCAATAGAATCAGTATCGCTTGTACCAGGGGAGACGCCAAAAAAGATGGCGTCAGAGGTTACGGTCTCCAAGGCGGTTTCAGGGAAAGATACTCCCGGTACAAGTCGTAGATCTGGTACAGAAATGCTGCGTCGGTGGGCCAGCCTCCTTCCCTGCTGCAGAGGTGTCTTCTTACCTGTCTTCTTACCAAACTTAGTTTTCAGGTTCTCCAAGAAGTTCTTTTTCTTGGAATCCATTTTTGAGATTGGTTTAACCTTTAAGATAAAAACAAACAGTGAAACCAAGGACCCAGTGTGTCACAGGCACAATGAAACACTGTAAATAATGATTCATTCATTCATTCATTTTCTGAACCCGCTTTATCCTCACTAGGGTCACGGGGGTTGCTTGGAGCGTATCCCAGTTACATAGGGGTGAAGGCGGGGTACACCGTGGACAAGTTGCCAGTTCATCGCAGGGCTGACATAGAGAGACAAACAATCACTCTCACATTCACACCTATGGGCAATTTAGATTAACCAATTAACCTATTAGTGCATGTCTTTGGATGGTGGGAGGAAGCCGGAGTACCCGGAGAGAACCCACGCAGACACGGGAGAACATGCAAACTCCACACAGAAAGGTCCCACCCCCCGTAAATAATCATTGGTAAATGTAAATAATGGTTTTATCACTCTCAAGGAGTCTGGGTCTGCTTGAGGTTTCTGCCTGTTAAAGGGAAGTTTTTCCTTGCCACTGTCACCAGTCACAAGTATTTGCTCCTGGAGGATTCTGTTGGGTTTCTGTAAATTGGCTCAGAGTCTGGTTTTGACCAACTCTATATGTAAAGTGTCATGAAATAACTTTTGTTATGATTTGGCGCTATATAAATAAAATGTGATTGATTGATTGATTGATTGATTGATTGGTTTTCCCCTGTAAGTCGCTTTGGAAAAAAGCGTCTGCCAAATGCATAAATGTAAATGTCAAATGTGAATACTGGCTTTAAATGTAGGTGGGGAACATGAAAAACTCGTTGGTCTTTCTATGTGACTCATTCACATAATATTTTCAACTCAATTTCATTTCAGATGTATATAAGTAAATAAGTTGAATCTAATGACAAACTATTATATGATATCTTTGAAAATAAAAATGAACCTTGCATTCAGATGTAATAGTGGCAGATTATGTACTTTAAGTATTTGTCATTTAACACACATTTATCGAAGACATCGCCGTGCTAAAGATAGGTGTTATGCTACCAAGGCCAACCAGTAGTAAAAGTGAAAAGGCCTAATGTCTCATTTTATAGCCCTGAATAAATGATTTCAAATGTATTAGTTTATAGAACACTATCTCTTGATTTTTTTCAAGCTAATATACACAAAGAAAACACACCATTAAACCTCTTAGTATGTGATCATGTAAGTCATGTTTTAAGCAAAATGCTGATAAATATTAACGTGAGCATTTGCTGTTTTCTCAGCCTTCATATATTCTGGACTGAATAACTACAAAGCAGTTTGAGCTACAGTAGTCATTTGAAAACATCATTTTTAGTCTCTGTTAGATGCATAAAAACATTTTCACCTCCTAATTTCTGTTCATTGTTTATAAATCCAGCTCAACCTAGTATTGGCAGATCAGTGGATAATAACAGGTTCATACTGAGCTGCATTTAAATCTTGACAGACATTTCTATTAAATTCTATGTAAGAGTTTATATGTGAGTTTTTTCAGGAGAATTTCATCTAAAGGCGCTCTGTTTTATGTTTCTAAAGCTTGAACTATACGTTACATTCAGGTGTCACTGTGCAGAAAACAAACAACAAAAAAAAAAGAATTGATTTTGTTTTATTTTAATGCACTGAACACAGGTCATACCAGTTATCTACCTTTTCATTAAAATCTGCCAATAACTACATCAGCACTGTACAAAACAAAAAAGCCCACAGTCCTTATTAGTGCTAACTTATTTCATATGCTGTAGGTCAAATAATACAGTATCTTGATTATTCCAAGCGAATTTATACAAATAAACACTACTGTACCCTTTCCGCTCAAGCCCTGCTGAACAGCTTAACCACGTCACCCTCTGATACAGTAGAGAGGCACCTCAACCATTCCAACTATGATGAAAAAGAGGAAGTGTCTCAAACAACACATGCACTTTGCTGTTGAAGACAACTTTGAAGGCAAGTGATTGGTGGAGAGGCCAGACTGGGTGAAACTAGCCATACCTGTCTCACTAGCCATACCACTCACCTCACCAGGCGAGTTTCAACAGCTGTAGGAATACCACAGTCAAAGCCCAAAGGATGAGTGTTACTGCTCTACTCTCTGCTTAAATGATAAATGAGTTGCATGGAAAAATAAAAAATGGGCCAGATATTGATTATATTATGAGAGCCACGGAAAGAGTCTTAATACACATGCACACAGGCTATGCAAAGCAGTTGCTTACGCACAGTAGGCTGAAAGCCTCTTTTTCTGACGATCTGTTTATTGTTTATTTGAATATTTGACTATCATTTGCATATGTGAGGCTATTTGTCTGTTTTAAGACTCACATGCATTACACTTCCTCTAGCTAATAATGGGTTCTTATAGGTCCAAGTATTTGAAAAAACCATAATGGCCATAATCTATCCTAATTCTACAATACAACTCTCCTTCTTATCTGTCCAAAACAACCCTGAAATACTGCTGATGGATTCTGCAACATGATTGAGGCATATGAAATGTTGGCTATCTGTCGTCTCATCTCATCCCTGATCTTCAGCATGGGGGATCTGGCGCCCAGGGTCTGTCTTGTCATACCAAACTCCACTTCTATTCCACACAGCCCCATATTGTTTTACAGTGGAACATGGTTTAGCCTAAACGTCGTCAAAAGTGAGCATTTGTGTTTTGCAAAGCATAAACTATAGCTTTCTGTCCACACATAGAAGCTAATGCAACAGACCCACTGGCATTCACTGTCTCTCCTCCTCTGCGCTGAACACTACAGACTATACAGTATGACAACAGATGTGTTTGAGTCTGGCCTGAGTCTTGTTCAATATTTGCTAATGTCTTAAGAAGATCAGGCCCACATGAAAGAACCCTAATTTGGCATCCAGTTGAAAGGCAGGGCTGGGGATCCGAACAGGGCAAGCCCCTATGGCAGGTGGCCTGTGGCGGTCCTTCTCACACAACTCAAACAACCCAAACCCCTGCTTGGTTACTCTACACATGAACACTGGTCCTGCTCCAGCCTGCAACACAGCTGGTCTGAAGGATGAGAAGCCAAAACATGTACTTAGTGACAGATACTCACTGATGCACATGCAAAGCCCTAAGAGTTTACACAAACATAAATGACTGAGGTTGTTGACTAAGGCTGCAGAAGTGACCTACAACCCCTCATTGTCTAGTTCTCCAAAGACATTCCACTGACTGACACAATATATTGCACCTGTACCTTCTGCACAGAGGCTGCACTTGAACTTGGGATCTTACTTGAGTATTGATTTGCTTTTTTGCAATAAGCTTTTTTTATTATTATTATTATTATTACAATTATGAACTGCAATCAAGAGACTTTACAGACATAGAAACAAATTTATAATACAATAAATACCCATCGAATTAACCATAAAATGTGTTTTGCTATACAGTAACACTGATGTTCGTTTGATAGGTGATTCCTGTACTGTAATTTAACCAGCTGTGACATTACAGGTGCCCCTAAAGAGAGCTAAAACATACAGGTTTTTTTCCGTAATGAAACGCATTCTATATATTAAAACTCTGTTCATTACTTACGGAGCTCACTTACCTGTTCAGATGCATGAGGAGCGATTTGCACCATTAAACCCTGTTTATTTTTTGTATTACAGTGCCTCCTACCGGGCGATAATGGAAAACTGCAACCTCAATCTACCTACTGTAACAGAGAAATATCACTAGGTGTCACTTGTGAAACACGTTTGTTTCACACCATATGCTGCTTGCACTTCCTTTGTGTAGTTACTGTAGTCCTGGGCTGGGTAACCTGCATCTTCAAAGCCACCTTTGTCGTAATTCCCTCTCTAGTAGCTCCATGTGGTTTGTAAAAAAACCAACAAAAAAACAACAAAAAAAGCGCTTTTCTTTCATTTGGTGTTGTTTGCTGCAAACCTAAAGACATTCTTATAGTATGCAAAAATAAAAATAAATAATTAATTAAATTAAATTAAATTAAATTAATTAAATTATTATTATTATTATTATTATTATTATTATTATTAATAATAATAATAATAATAATAATAATAATAATAATAATAATAACATAATTTTAACCTTTCATCAATTAGTGTCAGCTAAGATAGTAATGTTTTTGTTTATTTTCATAGCAGACAACTGTTTATTTTATGACACTGGGTGTATTCATTTATTTATTACCACAACACAATAAATCATGTGTTTTTTGGTTGGGAACAGCATTCTGCTTCAGTAAATATGAACAAATTGTCACTGTTTTATTTATTGAAGTTATGTCATTTCATAAATGCACCATTATTATTCACAAGATATTCCATATCAAGTAATGTTAAATACTTTAGCACAGAATAGCCACCTTGAGGCCAAATATATGAAGAGAATATATTTGTGATTCCTTTTTAAATTTCTAGCCAAAAATGACTCTTTAAATAGTAAAAGTTGCCAACCCATGCTGTAGTCCAACATAGTCTTAAAAAGTGATTCAACATCCCCAGTAAACCACGTGAGAACTAAAATAATGAAATTTGAGCTTTAGACAAGGACATGTACCACAAGTAACCACAGAATGATACTTTATATTAACTCTTTAAAACCTGACGTGTCATTGCTGACACCCTGCGTATATACAGTTCGGATGGCTGTAACTCTGTCACTGTTGGTGCGACTGGAAAACTTCCAACGGTTTCTGAAACCTCAGACGTCGCACTTTATAGGTTTTCTTGGGTCATTACAATAATTTCACTCATGCCTGCATTAGAGGCTGGAGAAGAAGCCATTTTATAAGTATAGTAACATACAGTAAAGTGTAAATGATTGATAGATTTTGAAAGATCTAAAAAAAAAAAAAAAAAAAGTGCTCTAGAAAAATGGCCAAACAGACTCACTCACAGCATATTTTCTAGCCTTTCAGTTAGTCAAAATAAGAAAAAAAAAGTCCAGGTGGATCATTTTAGTGTTAGGGTTTAAAGGTTAAGGCATCAGTAATAATAAATAGTACAGCCAAACAATATGATAATGCAGGATATGCTCCATTGAGCAGTTTTCTATTTCTGTATGTAGGCCTATATGTTCTGTGTTTTACAAAGTTGCTTGTATTTCTGTTCTTGGCTGCAGTGAATAAACTGACACACACGGTTTGAAAGAATGTATGTAGAAAAGTCAAAGATGAGTAGACATTGTGCATACACTGAGGTGTTAATAAAGTTGACAGTTTCTACTGTTTGGGACTTCACAGGAGAACAAATTCTAGGTAAGAGTTGTTTACTTCATTTTATACAGAATAAGAGAGATAACCTAAATTACACATTAAAAGCCAATATTTGTACTTTTGTGAAGAATACAAATTTTGTACAACAATATCTAGCATAGTATCTTAATTGTTTAATAAAAAGTTCACTTGAATATTTATTGTATGATGAAAACAAAATAACACATTCAAAGGAAATAAAATGTAGATTAACTTAAAATCTCTTTCAATTTTGAAACAAATAATTTCATTATTGGCAACAAAGTCCAGCTTGTGCCGCCAAACGGTCTGAGCATTCAGACCGCAAAAAACAGCTTCTTTAGTTAAGTGAACTATCAACTACAAACACTTACCAAACACGTAGTTCTGTTTATAAAAGCCATGAAGCAAAGCAGTGTACTCTTGCACGGCAAAGTGAAGAAAGTCCTCTACAAAGGTTCACTGATTACCCTTTCCTTTCACATTCATCAGTTGTGCACAATTTGAACATAGACCAAAAGAGCAAAGTGTATCACAGAGCATCCACTGTGCATTTCTTGTGAGTTGTCTGAGAAGAGGCAGGTCTGGTTACGTTTGAGTAATCTGCATTGTTTAGTCTTTTTTTTTTTTAAACTGAAAATAAAAATAGTGGTGAAATTTTTCTTTGGGATAAGGCATTTCCTAACTGTGCATATCATAGAGAAACTACAAAATTCCCTGATGTTATTAAGTGCTAAGTATGTGCTCAACTATGAGGTGATGCTGCCAAGGAAGGCAGGTTTTGTTGTTGTAATTTATATTGCTATTTTACACCTGCTGTGTTTTACAATATGGATTACTATGCATTGCGTAAAGAATGTCTGCCAACATATATGAACATTGGGAATTCATGTGGGCTATCCAAATCAATCATTTCTTTAAATGTGTTATATGTAACTTATAGTCCAGCAACTTCCAGCCGTGGCACTTAAGGGTTAGTGAAACAGTCTACATACTCCTATGTCCAAGCCGTGCATCCCTTCCTGAAGCTTCGTGGACTTCATATAACCTGTAATGACATCATTTTCTGTGTATGTCATGTTAAAACACTGCATAGTTCATCACAGGCATCGTTACTGACAACTACCATGGAGCTGATGATGGAGAGGAGAAAAACCTCAGAAACACACACAAGATAAGTCACAGCGAATGCAGAGTGATACCTCTCTCATACAGCAAACTTCTCATACAAATGTGTGCAATCCAGCAGTGAGATTGAAGTCATGACACTGTGTTTTAATGAATTAGCTGCTGAAATATTTGCTTCTGTGATGATGGAGAAGAAAACAAGTCACAGCCCTCTTTCCCTTCTTGTCTCCGCATGGTGTGATAACACGAATCAGCCTCGTGTCCCCAACACCTTCCGCGTACATGACTTCAGCGCCTTCAGATTTCCACTTTTCTGGCTCCTAAAGTTACTAGGCCTACAGGACTCTTTACCAGTAATAGGGCAATGATAGAAGATACAGGTTCTGGAGCCAATTAAGAAAAAAAAAAAAAACATGAGTATTTTGTACATAATTATGACTGTAGACTGCAATATTTACAACAAATGGGCATAGACATGGTCAGGTTTGTGAAAAAGGCCAGCAGCCACTTCTACTATGTTTTTTTTTTTTCTTCTTTTGCTTAAATTCAATGAAGCAATAACAGGATAGTAGAAATGGTTCTAGAGATAGCATGTCTTTCAGTTGAGCTACATGCAACAACAATAGATTATTGTTCAATATGGGCATGGGACCTTGGATTTAAATGTTGGCAGTGTATTCAGCAGCTGCTGGTATACAACTTACACAAGCTAACACAAAAGGAGGGAAGAAACCCTATTTCCCTTAGCCTTGTGATCATCCTTCACAAATATGAAATAGTGGAACTTCAACCTCACAGCATTGTTATTACAATGTTTTCAGGACAGACAGTCATCACTAATAGAGAGAAAAACATCTACTAACATGTGGGAGGTTATGTTCATAATTCAATTTAAAGAGATTATGGTAAAATTAACAGAATATCAAATATTGACCAGTGAATAATCTACTTTTTAAGGGTCTACTCTTGTAAACTTGGCTGTAATCCACAAAAATATACTTTTCTTGAAAATGGTGATTGTACAATACATTCAGTATGTACTCACACACCTGATGATATATATTAAAGTTGCTATTTACATACAAAGAAAAGGTTTGGCTCGAATTTTCAATTATACAAACAGAACAGCAAATGTTCATGGCTTAGATATCGATTCAAGATCAGTTTACATGACTTTACACTGTAATAAAACACAAAAACAAATTAAACTATGACAAAAAGAAAAACTGGTGCATCTGAGTGAACTGTTAGGAAACCATAGCAACTGTACAAAACAAACACAAAAGAACAGCTTTGGCTTATATTACTGATGAACTGTTACACAAATGTTAACTGTTATGCAGATTTTCTCACCAGTTCAACTGGACAGGTTCATTATTTTAATTGCACATTAAATACCCTACTTGTTTAAATTATAAAATAAAGTCATTCATTATTGCAATAAATTCTTTTGTTTCTTGTTGTTTTTTTTAACCACCAACAGTACTGTTTTATGTAGTCACTAAAGTAGTCTTGACTGCAAATGACACAAATGACTGTGCTGACCTGTGAATATTAATTAACATCATGTTCTTAGGATATCCTGATCGACTGAATCAATAAATTAGAAGAGGCCACTTGAGATAAAGGTCTTGTATGGTTACAACATGATTTTTTAAAAGATAGTTCTTGCAGTGAACATTGTATATAAGGGTCCTCTGCCTGAAAGCAACGCAACTTTCTCTGATTGTTTGCAACTTGCAAGCACAACAGCAAAACAGCAACTACATGTAAGTGTCTGACTAGACCAGTGACTATAATAATCTACCACTTAATGTTCTTTCATCTCTCTTCTTCAGACTTTATTTGAATTGCACCAAGTACCTGATACCACCTGCTTGTGCATATAATTCAGTCCAGCTAACTGAGATTTCTTTTTTACGTTTATTGTATCAGTTTGAAAATGTATTTTAGATATGTCCTGACATGTCTTATAACATTTGCCGCTCAGTCTTACAAATTGAAAAGGAGTTGAATAATAGTTTTGTGATGATAGCTCTACGGACCCTCATTTTTTTTCTTTTATCTCCAGGTCTAACCCCTCCCAATCTTGGACTGGCTGGTGACTGGAGGACTAATCCATGCTCTTTATGTCACCCATGTGTCCATGCGCAACCGCTTGACGTGAGGGGCTCTCCCTGTCCTCAGAGCCAGCGGGGGGCCTGCCCAGCCCCAGCGGGGAGTGGAAGTCTGCCCGGTGGTCTTCGCGATCACTGCCGTCATAAGAGCTACAGGAGGAGCTGAGGCTGTCGGCAGGTGAACGTCCCAGAACTTCCTGCCGGCTGGACCCTTGCTGTAGCTGCTGAGGGGGGAAGCCAGAAGGTGTGACACGCTCCCGTGGTGGTGAAATGGGCTCAGACTTGATGTTTATGCTCTGGCTGGTGTTGATAGAGAGGTTGGAGCCCTGAGGTAGGTGACCTCCACCACTGCACAGAGAAGATATGCAGAACAATACATTTATGCATTTAGTTCAAAAGACCCAACAAATGTGTGGAGCAAAAATGTGAAAAGCCAGGAATATGTAGATGTGTGATTCAGCATGATATCACAGAGCACAGTGGGTGTTGCTTTTATGTGAGGGCGTCTGGAGAGTGTGCCTTTGTTTGGAAGTGTGTTACTCACACCAAAGAATTAAGAGCTGCCTGGCCCAGTTGATGTTGTTGCCATGCCGACATGGAGCCCAGCGAGAGCCCAGGAGAGCTGAAGCCCTGTAGGGATGAGATCTCTGCACTGCTCAGGGAGTACTCTGTAAAAACAAAAGCAGCCACACACAGTGAGAACCCGCTCGCATTTCAGCTACAACATTATGTGCCACGGAGAAAAGAGCAAGAACCACAGGTGTACAGCAAATCCACAGCTGGAGATGGCTGTTTCAGTGTGAGGGGGGACTGAGGCCAGACTCACCAGCAGGATTGTAGGAGGTTTGCATGCCTGAGTAGACCAGACCCTTGTGGGGTAAGCTGGGGTGGTAACAGACACTACTGGAGTGGCCAGTGGCCTGGGTGGATTGGAGCTGCTTATCCTCTGGGTGTTCTGCAAAACACACACAAAAGTACAAAAAAATGCATTAACACATATGATAGTACTCTAACAACATCGGTAGATGATGCATTCATGTTTATATCAAAGCTTATAATTTCAGTTTTAATTAAAAATGTAAACGACACTTACCATAGATAACCAGCTTATAAAGAAAAGTGTATGTTATAATTATGCCAGCCACAAGGTGGCAGTGGTGGTGTAGATTCAAGGATGTCAACAGCTGAACGTTCTAATCAGATTGTTTACTGTGGAAAATTGTTTTAATTTGAAAATATTACCAAAAATAAAGGACTGACACGTTCAGACAATAAAGTAGCTTCTTATGTAGATTTTTTTTTGCGTTTCTTCTATTAATTAGGGATATAGCATTATCAATATGTGTATAAATTGCAAAAAAGGAATTCACTGAAAATCTAGTCAGTATCTTAAGAGAAAACTGTGCAGATTGTAGATATTACAAAACATATTTAATTTTCCACCCAACTGATACACCCAAATAGATATAGTGTGATGTTGGATATGTCATTAACGTAAATGTGTTCACTAGCCAAGGTTCATTACAATAAGGATTAAGTTAAGGTTTTTACCTAAGAGTTATAAAAAAATACCGCTTTCACACAAATATCACAATACAGGTGAGATAGACCTATAATGTGAACGCCCTCTTAAACAGCTTCTACTGTATTAAAACTCAGAGAGAGACAGAAAAGCAAGCCTCGTGAATGAGCTTAAACTCAAGCCCAAACTGAAAGGGTTCAAAGGATAATAGAAAATACACATTTCAGTTCTCAGAGTGACGCACAGTAATGCCTCTGTGGTTTTTAGTGCAAAGACTGGCATGCAGTCCACACAAACACACCTACACAGCATGGTGTTGTCATGCAGCAAACTACATCGTGAGCTACAAATGCACACAGTCCAACTGCACTAATCAAATGCAGACATAGTTTAGAACAATACCATAACAAACCCATAGTGTATAATGTAACAAACATATGTGCAGCTGCCAGTGGTTACATTTGAAGCAGCACTGTATTATGATCTAGTTGATGGCTTCCTTTCATTGTTCCAACACTCTCCAGCCAGATGACTTCACCAAACCCAAGTATCTCACAGAATGACATCATTCAAGATGATTTAATTTGCTCTTCTCTTCCATGGAAAAAACATAAATGATTTGGAGCTCAGCACTTTTTTTCTTTCAATCTCAAAACTATGTTAAATTATGACTGTATGATGTAAAGGCTCTAAAAATTAAGCATTGATTTTTACTTTATTACTTTCGCACTCTCACTCTCTCTCTCTCACTTGGTCTTTCTCTCTTCCTCACACACACTCCTGGTGGTATATGACTAACATTGACGTGTTGGGAATGAAGGAGCCAATTTAACAGGCTGAGGCAATTTTCACAGGCCAAGCCCAAAACATGCAGTGACAAAACGTTTTTTTTTTATTATTATTATTTATTATTGCTGGCAGTTCTGAGAGCCAATCTCCGGTTTGAGCGCTGCCTTCAGTCTAGCATGTGTGATTACCAATTGCATGTTCACATTTTAGCCATTTGCTCAGGCAGTTGTCAAAACTCACCAAATCCATTTCCTCCTCCTCCGACTGCCCTCAACAGAAGAAAAGAGAGAGGCAGAGTTACAGAAAAGAAGAGCGGCTGTAAATCGCTCTGAAAAATGCTGCCAGCTATCAGGATTTAATAAGACGACGAAATATAGAGGTGTGAATGACTTCCACAGCCATTGAAAAATCACACTTATTTTGTGTCTATGGCCTGTTGTAAATCTCATGAATCATTCTGTTCAAAGCAGAAGCGTACAATGTATACTGTATGTACACAGTATGCATGTACAGGGCCACAGAATGTGGGATTTTGGAAGAAGCTAAAATGAAGGACAAGATGTCCAAAACAAATTCAGTGAAGCTCAATATTTGGGGAATCATTGGAATAAATAAATTCTCCAGTTAACTTCTTTACTTGTACCAAAAGTGATTGGAAAGCAGCACTGTACATTCCAAATGCTCCCTGTGCTTGCAGTTTAATGCCAGAAGCCCATCTTCCATCTTTCCTTTGCTGTGGGACATACTGCGACCAGGCCAGGGCTGTCTTAATACCCACACTCAATCAATAGCGGCAGGAAGACACGACAAGGGCGACAAGATATTATCTGGCTCACACCCTGGGCCCCTGATTAAGTCTTCATCTACACTCTGTCACACTGAGATGTGATTAATTTAATACCATTATGGCCTAATGACAGGCTGTCTGCAGACCTGCCACAGCCAGCGCCCTCCACATCCTCTACCAGTCTTAAACGCTCTGTTGGCTCAGACAGAACTGAACCTACTATACCTCCGACCACTGCCTAACCTGTTTCAGACCTCTTACAACACAATCTTTCCTGCTCGACTGATTCCACATGTTGAACGGTAACATTGCTCCAGGCTAGTTTGGGCTAACCAAAGGAGGAGTACCAACAGTAACTCAAGTTTATTTACCAAACACAATCATTTTCGTGGGTGGCTCCTGTTGCTGTCAGCTGGAGAAATTGCTGGATGAAAATTCCCACTGAAAGTGTGTTGTTTTTTTTTCGGAATGTTGATTTATGACAGGAGAGTCTAGTGTAGCCCCAGGTGTTCACTGTGGTCAGAGCGCCCTGCACCTTCATTATTATAATTAGAGAAAGCCTCTCATTTCAATGTGAATAATTGAGTAAGAGTTATAACACATGGGCTGCAGAGCCTTGGCGCAGTTCTCATGTAATGGAGGTGATCTTTAAAGAAAACAGCACAAGGGGAATGCTGTAGCCTGCCTTCTCTAGGCAAGTCCCATTTGGCAGAAAAACAATCCTTAGTGAGGTGACAACCTCACTAGCACAGCATGCTACAGGACGTGAGTGTCATAGAATCAAACTGTGTGCAGGAGCAATCTTACAAAATTTTCTGACAATCTAGATAAAAGCAACAGAAATGTCTATGATTTGCCCTGATGCAGGGATATTTTAAGGTCCTTGAGCTGGAGTGCAGTAGTGTGCTCCATACTCACCAGTGGGGGCATCATTCCTTTGCTAGATGGAGGGATAACAACCCTTAGGTCTGGCTTGCGGCTTCCCATTCCCATGTTCCCTCCAGGGGGTGGTGGAGACTTGGTGGGCATGACTTTACCAAGGCCATTGCCACTGGGCGTGCTGAGGAGGCCTGGAGAGCCCCTGGGGTTAACAAAACCATTCCCTGCAGAGGTACACAGCAACAGAAACACATCATCAAACCACAGACTGTGACTGACAACAATCCCAGTCATCAAGCAAACCTCTCACACTATGTTGTTTTCCAGCTTGCTGTAGCACGCAGCATTAAGTGTTTCTAACCCTCTGGGAAGTTTTAATAGACTTGGATAATTATCCTGCACATTTACAAAAGTAAAATGTCCATTTCAAAATTGATGAGCCTTTTATTTTTATTGTGAATGATTGCATCAAAGTCAGCTCTTTGCATCTTGGGATGAGGAGCAGTTCACTGACAAATGTACTGTGACTGCTTAAAAGAAATAGCTGAAGCCATTACAGTAGGATAAAAATAATAAAAGAACTTGTTTTTCTCTGTGCTTACAAAGAAAAAAAATAAAAGAAAGGAAAAGCTAAGTGTTAGACTCTTCCTTCACTCTTCACACCTTTATGTCCCACAGACTTCAGTCATTTCCGTTCACAGTTGAGTATTAACCACTTTGTTCTTGGAACTTTCATCCTCTTCACCCCCGCTCTGTAACTGGACAAGTGATCTATGCAAAAGGTAAATTTACCAGAACTCAATGGTAGAAATTTATTTTATTGTACTGCACAACATTTACATTAGGTATCATTATGATGACTTTTTTTCGGACCTCTATTGCACAATTTTCAGTTACAGTCTATAAGCACTGCTTTTTTTGTTTTTGTTTTAAACATAAATTATTTTAGCCAAATGATTCTTCATGTAATGAGTGTATTTGTGACTAAACTCACAATTTTAAAAAATTAAGATTTGTACATGAAAGTTTTTGAAATGTGGAATTCTGGTACAAAAAATATAGAATCAAAATGAACTTGAATTGAATTTGACTTTTTAGAGCACAAATAAAATGCAATTTGCTTGATATTTTTATAATGCATTACCTGCAAGATTTTTAATTATCAGTGTCGGAGAAAGTTAAACGTTCCTGCACCACAAATGTATGACTCATCTGTATAACTTTGTAGTGGACCCAGTATAATAAAATAAACTCATGGATTGTTTTTGAAAGAAAACAATTGCAACAAATACATTTTTAATAAAAATTTTAAGATACAACATTTTTTCAATAAAACCTTAAAATGAAAAACTCAAAATATCTTGAAATCCTGGAGCAAGGGGAAGAAGGAATGAATGGTATCTTGTACTGCATCAAGAGATCAGTAACACTTCAACAAGTTGCTGACTTCTCCATTGTGTTCAGTGTATCCAACGAAACACAAAGTGTATGCACAACGAGTAGGTTCTTGCATTGGAACATAATGGAACAATAGCCCCTCTAACCACAGATAAGGACATCAACAATTCATGGTCAAATAAACAGTTATGAAGCCTACAATAGTATCTCACAGCTGAATCAACAAGCAGCTCTCGCCATCAGCTCTAGCTTTGATCATACAAGACTTGGCTGCTGCAAGAAAACAGTGTTTACAGAATTAGCAGAATAAATGTCCGATTCTCTAAAAATAGCAAAGCTGATTAAATGTAGTGAAGATGTCATTGAGTGGAACAAAATGTTAGAACAAATACAATTTCATGTATGGGAATGGGTTGCAGTGTAGCCGTCTGGCACGTAAACACATTTCTGATGAAAATCAGTGAGCTGTGATTTAATAGAGACATAAGACATTCAGCTAATGTTGAGAAAAAGAAGATAAGGTTATTTTTCATGAGCAATGTTTTGATTTGCCTTATTAGGAAAAGCACAGGTGTGAATTTATAAATTCTAGCTAAAATTGGAACAAGTCAGTATGCTTATTATTAGGGCCATGGAAGCGGTCTTATTTAATGTAAATCCACTCTTTTTAAGATAGGACATGTTTAAAAATTATCTGCAAAACAGCCTCAATCTCATTTCATGTCCATATTAGCTGTTCAATTAGTTACATCTGTGTCTATTGTTTTTCTCTGCACACATTAAGAAAGAGCCAAGACCAACCCAGAGTTTTCAACTTATAATAATAATATCAGGTGATCTGTAAATCCCACATTTCAATTAAATAATTGCCAAGTGTGGGAAGTTGAGTGTGCACAAATACTTGGACCATAAAGTTTTAAGCTAACATAACAGGCACAAGTTTCAGCGAGACACTTCAGTGGGCATTCCTGAAGTCTGCCCTCATTCCATATTCAGACTTCTCTAATAGATTGGTTTTGCCAATAAATCCTCCCTAACTGAAACCTGTGCATGTTGAAAGCTGTTTGGTTTCTGTTCATTGTCCTACATGATTAACATAGTCTGGGACAGTGCATTACATAAGGGTTTGTGTTGACAACTGAAACACTGTTTTCCATTGGAGTTATGGGGGGAAAAACAAAGTGACTTATTGTGCCCAACATCTCATGTGTTTCACATTTAGGCAAAAGTGAAAATGTCTTGATGAATGAGAAGAAATAAGAGATGAGAATCACAGGGCTTCAGAAAAGAGAACAATTTTCTAATGATAGGTCCATCACAGGCCTATTGTTCATGTGTCAGGATGCTAAGACCAGGCAGGATGTGCAGAGGGTGATTTGTTAACATGAAAGACAAATGGCAATGGCCCTAAAAAACAAAAAACAAAACTGTAGTATGCAGACACTTTAAATTATTTCTGTGACATAATCAGTCTTCAGTTATAAAAAAGGTAATTCATTTGTACAAAGTATAATATGCATTTAATGAGAACACTGGCACTATCAATCCCTAACAAGGTTTTCATCGTGTTTCACTTACAAACATGCTTTGTAATGGTGTACCGCAGCCATGGAATGCTTCAGTATTAATAAATATGTTAAATAAGAATAAGCAGTTTTTAAATCTCCTCCTTAAATCTCTCATCAATGCTGTCTCTTCACTCAAGGACCAGAGGCAATAATTAGATGTTAAGGAGTATGTATGAGTTGTTGAAATGCTGTATTAATGGAGTAATAATATAAAATGAGGTTTTTTTTTTTTTTTTTCTGAATGTGTAGTAGCTTAAAAGAAATTATCTGAACCAAGGACATATCCAAATACAGATGGCAGATATAAACTGCACATTTGCTTGAAAAACCTGATATATAAATGAAGCAAGTCATGCACTTTTTAAAATCAACCAATAACTAAGTATTCACTTCTTAAAGTCACACAAAAGTAGCAGATTACTTTCAACAGAATACCCAGACTTCTTTGGTTTAGCTTACAGTACACCATAAGAGACTGTTCTATATTTCATTGCTGTATACACATGTAATCTTCTCAGTGACACCTTCAAATCGAGAGATAAGATCACATGGTGCATCTTCCATCTGGCCACTTTGAAAGGCCTCTGCCGTGGTCATAGCTGCTGCTTGTGAAAAATCAGAGCTATGTCAGGAATGGTCATCTGACAGCAAGGCTGGAGAGGTTTCTCCTCCCTGAGGTCTCTGCTGTGTTACACACTTGGTACAAACAACAGCTGCAGCATGCATGCACTGTGCCAAACGCTGACACCCACTGGCAGATGATCCTAACTCTACCCTGACCCGGTACCACACCCCACACTTAAAACTTGACCGGCTCTTCACTCAAAGCGCTGACTGCAAACTGATCCAATGCGGTCATCATACCTTCTAATCCATATATAATTGAACATGCCATTGTATGCTCATATTATTACAGTCATTAAATATCACACGTTTTTCTTACCAACTACTCAGAAACACTATATGAATGGCAGGCTATGTGTCAAGGAAAGAGTTAAACAGCACCTGCCTCCGCCTCTCACACAGCACATTGCAACCATGACAGGCTGTCCGGTCATTGTGTACTAAGGACTTAGTGGGATGTCATGGCCCGAATACCTACAGGGTTATGCTGGTCTAGGCATCTTACAGACCCTCTCTAGCCTTATAAGGGCTGCCAGGGTAGGGGAAGAAAACAGATGCACCTGTCAATAGAGAGAAGGAAACAGGAGGAGGGCGAGCTACATAGAGGTTACAAGTTTAAAGGAAATATAGCGTTTATTTTCCTGCCAGAGTCAGTTGGACAGCTAATTGCCTCGCTTGGTTACCCTTTTCAAGCACAAACACCACACAGTGTGAATACTGCAGAGCCATTTCCCATTTCTCACACATGCATTTACTCAAACATAACATAATATTTCCTCTGTTCCTCTGGAGCAACACATGTAGTCCCTCAGCATGCAATGTAAATACACTCAGGTAAAGTCACTCTCAGTCAATAATAGTGACAACTGTCTTGAACCAATCACAGATGGATACGCAACTATCCAGCCCGCATGCTAAGCAGGAGACCTATTGGGCAGAGCTACACAGAGCTAATGAATCTCTCCGGGAGGACTTACCCGCTGGGCTGGAGCCCGCACCACTTGGCACTGAAAGGTCTGTGGTATCCAGCATGCCACCTAATGAGATGCACAGAGTGATATGATTAACCATCTGGATCCTTCTGCAAACTAGCAGAGTATGTGATGGAGATGCCAGACCAGACATGAAAATGTCATGTAGATCTATCTTCACAGCACCAAGGAGGAAGGCATGGTCACCTGCCAGAATCCTCATGGTGGGAAATATACAATATATAAGTAAAGAGAGCAATATCATGCTGTATACTGCAGGATATTTATCATGTTTGCTAAGTTTGATATGGGTATTCCGCTGTAAGGATGCATCTGCAGCAAGCGATCATTCATTCTCTTGGAGATCGTGATTCTGATAGAACTTCTTAACCAACGTATGAATATGCTTCCAAGCAGTCACTTTCAACAGGCAGATTCAGATCAAAGTAATCAGTACTAGCCTTGAGCCTGACAAGATCATCCCATATTTAAATCTTGAGAAAAACAACAAAATAACACAAACCTTGCTGCTATGAATCAAGCTTTTGTCAAATACAACTTAAGTAAACCCTTTACAAAAGGGGTATGCCCACAGAGGTCGGTGTCACCCAATTCTGATATGTGGTTAAATTTCAAGAAAGTATTGCACGCCTTGCACTACTGCATGTACTTCTGTCAGGTGTGGTTTAGTTTAATCTTTCAAAAGCCATCTGGACTGACTAAGAGAGGCCAGTCATACTACTAGTAGACTGACATCATTTTTTCCAAAATGTTGATACAGTAAAAGGTGTGATGATGAGCATTTCAGAGAGTGTGAAAAAAAAACACATCACACAAACACCAGTTAAAGGGTGTTAGTATGACATGACTGCTTGACGTTAGGCCCCTTGAAATCTTGAAAAAAAAAAAAAAAAATCCTCTTATATGCACTGAGGATTCAAACAAATTTTCTACCCCAAGTTTTAACTCACTACCGTTGAAATATCAACAGCTTTTCTACAAATATATATTGTCAGAATATAGTAAAAAGGCACTAAAATTGCAAGAAATTGTAGACATAAGTATCTGCTAAATGAGACTGAGTAGTCGAGACAGTGTACATGTGTAGTAAACTACTTTGACCAATTGACTGTTATTGTTCACTAACCTGAGCTGCCTGCACTAGTGGGCCTCTGGGGGCCTCCACTAGAGCCCACATTCCTGTGCAGAGAGGCCTGCGGAGGGGACAGCATCCCACTGTCACTCAGAGAGGCTGTAGCCGCTGCCAGGGCCTGGCTGCCCAGAGTCCCTCCTGGCTGGTACATGGCATTAGGATTGGATACAGGCACTGCCACATGCATGGAGAAGTTCTGCTGAGGCAATGCTGTGGGCTGCAGTGGGGAGACAAACACAGGCGGTTATTTACACACAAATACACTCACGATCCAATGATGAATCTGTTGGGTCAGTGGTTGTCATGGTATCATTAACGGAGACCCTTGAGGGTTAGATAAAAAAAAAAACCAAAAACATAAAATATATAAATAACAGAGCATTTACAACAAAAACTAGTTCAAGAAACATTTCAGCCCTACATTGTAGGGCAATTTAGTGACACCATACAACCATCAAAAGTGTTTATTCTTATTATTACATACATATACACACATATCTTCAGTGCGACCGCAGTGCACACAAACACACAAAAAATCCAAAAAAAAAAAAAAACCATGCATTCAGTGGATCACTTTTGCTTTGCAACAGCCAGCACTGAAAAAAACACACACTTTTTTCTTTCTGCAGCACCATTGTATCCTGTGTTTCTCATCACACCAAAAAGGGGTAGCAGGCGTTCACAACTAAAAGAATCGTGACTCTCTTGCATTTATCTACAAGGTGCTGACTGTGCAAAGCGTAAGTGAGAATGACAGGTGACAGTGAGAACGTTTCATCATAGCATTATCCAGTGAGCCGTAGGGTGTTATCATTAGTTTGTTAATGGCAAAGTGTTGCTCTCCATGTAAAGAACATAGAAAAAAACAGTGCTTAGTAAGCACTACGTTCTTGCACAAGTCTAATATTGTCACGCATGATAAGATCACAAAGATTTGTGGTGTTTTAGAGGCTGAGTCAGTATGGTATTTGATGAAGGAGAGGGAAGATGCTAAATGATAGTGGAGCATGATTATGCTCTGGGAACACTGTACTGCTGGAAATGCTTAGGGCTTTCAAGAGATATTCTTTCCTATATACACTAGAGAAAGTGGTAATATAAAAAGTTGAAAGAGAAGTAAGATAAACAGCACATTGTTGAGGGATAGTGAAATATTCCTCTTGTTTTGCTCTGAGGTGAAAAGTGGGTTAGGAAAAAATAAACATATCTTTAAATTTCAGAACCTGTAGATGACAAACACTATATATTAGTAAGCAGTTAGAGTAAAGTCTTGATGTATTTAAATAGCAACTGCAGTTTGATTAATCATACCATGACCATGATACTAGAGTGGAAATCTTTCCAGCAGAAGCATGCAACATTTCATCTGTTAATGAAATGTGATCTTATCAGGGTGTGCCAAAATATCAGTTGCAGAACAAATCAACAAGAAACAAATGCACACCCAGAGAAGGAGGCATTAATCTTAAACTAGAGTAGTTCTGAAAGAAGTTATCGGAGGTTCCGGGGGAGTAAAAAAAAGAGGAAAAGTTAAATGGAAAAAAAGAGTGAAAATCCTGTGTGCCACAAAGCCAAGCAAAAACGTTGCATTTACAGTACTTACGATTTTATGATTTCTCATCATATTATCAAACTCCTCATTAATTTTTTTATACTTTTCTTCTGTGTGAGGAGTGAGGACATATGAGGCATCAGGGTCCGGGCTATCACAACCTCTGTGTTCTTTCTTGTTTAGCGCCTGTAGTGAACATCAACATAAAGACAGAAATCAACACAAAATAGCAGGGGACAAAGGAAGTACTTACACCACAGCGCTTGTACATTAAATCACTCTCTTCGTTTAGTTTGCCGAAATGGTCGTCCATGAGGGGGCTGTGCCCAAAACAGTCATCGGGATCAGGACTAGCACAGTCATTATGGCCTTTGTTTCTCAATTTCTGAAATGAAATTGCACAGTTGAAATGAAACAGTATACAAGATGTGGCTCTGTTTTTGCTGTTACTTAATATATATGTACATATCTAACAAAAAGAATAATCATACATGCTATCATTTATCTATGTGTCTTTAATTTTTGCACTACAGTGTTAAATCATTATAAGATGCCACACCAATGCTAGGCTAAACTGTAGCTCAGTAGAAAGCTTAGGACCAAGGGGAAACTGAAATGTCACTCCATATCCTTTCACCCTTCAGAAGTGTTCAGAGAAACAAAATATTGCCCTCCCTTTTCCTCTCTTTCTCTTTCTCTCTCCCTCTCAATCTCCTCCTCTGCTGCTGTCCCTCTCTGTCTCTGTTCTTCCTTCTCGTTCGCTGGGAGTGTTTGCATTTTTCATTATATTTCAGTTATCATAAGCCATCCAGCTGGAAAAAAAAGCCCCTGCATAAGAAGATCCTACTGCCGAACGTATTCGACAGTCCCAGTGTGCAATTCAGTATGGTTGTCATTTGTGGGATCTTATCAATGTTAATGCATGTGGGGAATAAAATGGATTATCAAATGTGGTCAAAGATGCGTATTTGGGCATGAAATTGAGCAATTATTGTAAAAGCAAAGAGCCCATAAGTACATGGGGTAGTGCGTTGTGGTGTTATAAAGAGCCTATTCTAACTCTTAGCAAAAAAACCTGTGAAACTAAACAAACACACAACGCTGTGCTCTTTTGCTCACTTTCATACAAACTGGTCTCTGCTCCTCATTACAGCTCTGAATAGCCGTGTTAACAAGACGTGCTGACAGCATGTGACAGCTTGTGATATCAAGGCAGTGTACATCAAAACATGATTTATGTGTAGCTCTCAAGGTTCCTCTATCAGGCTGCTGCAGGTCCACAGCAGTGCCCTGCTCTGTCTGTGGGCCGCCTTGGAGGCCTGGTGTCTACAGGAAGGTCACTGACTCCTGTGGATGTAGGGTCAGAGTGTGAACCCAGCCACACACTAATGAGACCTTACTCTGTGTTTCTCGTCTTCTTCACCCAACGAAGTGGAAAATGCGTGTGTTAGTCTGTGTGAAGAAGAGAGAAAACGGAAACTATAGGAGTGGGAGTGTGTGTGGTATTCATGTCGATGTCTATTTGATACTTTTGGTGTGAGAGTGTGTTACTTTTGTGTATGCGTGTGTGGTGAAGGGGGGGGGGGGGTGTATCTACAGCTGCTACATCCTCTGACAGCGATTTGACAGTGTGCGTTTAGGTCTGTGCAGACAATGCGGCTAACCCAGCGCTGCTCACCACAACCTCAATGTAAGTCACATTTCCTAAAACCTGTGCAATGGCTTTATGGTACTCCTACATATCCTGAATCCCCCGCTGCTGGCTCTCTACGGCATTAAAATGCATACACATTCTGAGGGATCCACATTATTGGGCAGAAGAGCAATGTTTTTCTAAATTTTTAGACAGAAGTGTGACACTGAGAGCAGACGAGACAAAAATAAGGAAGTTCTGAAATGCGCCCACATCTCTTTAAACATATGTGTCTGCAATGCTCATAGGAGAGTGGAGAGAGAGAGAAAGAAGTCCTGTGGATAATGAATGGCCAGCACTGTACCACAGATGTATTACTGTTTGGTGTGGTACAGAGCAGTGGCATTCTTCTCATTCTAAGAAAACGCCTTGCTGGTTCATTTCCTGTTTACTGAACGAACCTTCTTTAGTTAGGATCTTAAAAGACCTGTGTTTACTGGGGTTAAACTATGCACTTTCTCCACTAGTGAGCCAAAGATCTGATCTGAACCTGCAAATTTTAGTTCAAACCTGCTCATTATGGGAATATGTTGGTTGTACTGGTCAGGCCCAGCTGTGCAAGATGGGAAGGGCTGCTCTACTTTCACAACAAGCCTGGCCAGCCTTCAGTATGCCGCACCCACTGGCCCAAGCCATTTAGGGAGGGGTTGCAGCAGCACAGTGGGTGAGCAGGAACCAGATAGCAGCCGACAAGGACAGGCAGTGCTCAGATCTGCTACATGATACACAACATGAATCAGTGCAGCACATATATAATATCCAAAAAAGATACATTAAAACTATTGTGCAAGGTGCTCTGCAAGAGACGTTTAATGTGGATAAGTTAACATGTTAAAGAGTTAATTATCTCCGCAAGTGTTTTAATGCATCTAAGACATGAAACGCCTGAGAAAACATGGCTGTAATTTGCTGTTAAATGACTTGGCATGTTTTGGGTGTCCCACAGATGCTGCCCACAGCTCCCAGTAAATGGATCACTGAATCAGCACATGGCCAAACAGGTGTCCCTCTTCCAAACACCTGTCAAGACCTGGCTCCCCATGCTGGCCAATCAGAGTCAGCCGTGCAGAGACATGGCCATAGAAGGGACTGCATGAAACCCTGAAGGCCATACGACCCCGGATCAACTTTGCTCTTAAATAATATATATATATCATATGTTACAGACCGTTAAAGATACCACAGGGCTCTGAACTAGAAGAGGGATACCCTACCAGATCATCAACATGCAAAGTAAAACTTCTTTTCACAAAATGAAAAATTTGAGAAACTGCCTCTCAAATGTTGTTTCAAGCTGTGAGGTTAGTACACTGGAAAGTAAAGTTGGCTTGGTGTGAATACAGCTGACATTGGGATTTTCAGTAGCCTTTCTGATGAAAGCTATGGACTTGGTTTGTTGCTGGAAGGGGGGCTGCAGACAGTATAGACAAGGGAACTTGTGTAATCTATTCACAAGGCCCTCAGAGGCTCAAAAGGATGAGTGGGAACAAGGCCAGCTGCTATTTTCTCACAGCAGCCCAAACCTGTATTGATAGAAATTTGGCTCTTCAAATAAAAATGAGACTGTGAGTGCATTACGTCAAACCAACTGAACCCTACTGCCCGTGTGTGTGGTTATGTGTGTGTCTTTGTGTTTGTAAGTTTGCTTGTGTGTCACTTCAACTTGTGTTTATAAGAAACATTTACTAAAGCGGGAGGCCTTGAAGATTCCTTGTCCTGATGAAAACATCTATCCACCATCTCCACCTGAGCCCAGACTATTAGCCTCTTTGTAACCATGGGGAACATCAGGCAGAATAATTGCTTCTCCAGGTTTGCAACATATATTCAATACAGAAGGCCATACTACTGTTGAAGTAACCTTGCATACCTCTCTGATTAAGTATCAGAGCCTATTCACTTTAATATAATTCTGCCCACAACTTAGAAGCTTTTAAATATTGTGACAATTGCACATCATGTCTAAAATCTGTCATATAAGGTCCATCCAAGAACGTTATATGACTGCAATACACAGTTTTTTCTTGCAAAATTCAAGCAAACAGTATTCCAAGGATTAAAAATAAATCTCAACCCATTGCATAAGCCACCTACATCACCTGTTCCTTGAGAAGTCTTTTTTAGAGAAATGGGCTCGAGCAATTTACTCTGTTGTGTGTCTTGGAAAACCATTTCACTCTGATGTTCTCCCTCTCTTGTGTCAAGAGAGCTTTCTGCATTTAACTTATTCATGTACTGTACACTACTGTATGTGAATAGAAGGCAGGGTGAAAGGAGAAAGATAGTGGTTAGGTATAAAAGCTGAACTTCAAAATTGTGGGGGAGATGGCTAAAAGGAAGGCATGAAGAGGCTGTTTCCATAGTATCTTCCATTGTGCCTGAATCACAGGAAAGGGCTATACTTACTGAAGCTTTCACAATTGGCAGAGCACCACCTGACCCTGGTGCACCACAGCTCTGATTACAAGCTCCTCACCAGCAAGACAGTTTGTAGCGTAATGGCAATAGAGCAGGAAATTACACGAAATGTTCCAAAAGTGGAGTACATCATGAAAGTTTAATGAATGTTGTGTTTATTCCAGCCTTTCCTAAAGTACATAGAAGCTATATTTTAACTGCTTGTTGTGCAGAGCAGCCTGCCCTCACCTCATTTCAGCTGGGTGTCCCAGCCTCTCACCCTGCAGTACTGTGAATTAGCCCTTGTGCCCGCTGCTACATTAAGCAAGGTAGCGTGCTAATCCTCATGACATCACCATTGTGTCCAGGCCGTTCCATCTAATGTGCTTATCAAAGGGCTTCTTTGAGTGTGAACGCACTAGGAAATCAGCATGGGAAGGCGGCTGATAGGAAGGCTTTTATCTGCAAGGAATATTTCTCCTCTTATATAACATCTTAAGAGACTTTCACTACCACCATGTTCCTTTTCCCCTCTGGTGCTGTAGTCTTCACTTGAGGGGAATAAAAGCCTCCTTTGGTTGGTCTTTAGGCACTGTATGCAATAGACCAGCACTCAGTTACTGTAATGTGGGAAGCCTTCATGTGCCTCTGTAGGAAGCTTCAGTAATTCCCAGACATATCTTGTTTAATCTCATGACCATTACACATTACCGAGAGGACTGATATCAGGATATGAGGCTGGATTCATGTCCTTCCTTTGGCTCACTCTATTGTCTAGTTACTCACTGGACAGGAAGAGCAGCAGGAGGGGGCATGGGTTCTGAACTCAACTGTCTGCATTTGATTTGGAAATTATTGTCTTGCAGCTGTTAGGAAAACAGTATACAACATAGTAGGATTCAATCCACCTGTCAGAACAATAACAATGTGACAGACCACAATGAACACAAAGTAGTGTCCCATTAATCCAAAATAAGTTATGCCCACTGTTATGAAATCTAAACAGCAATGGACACATGTGACAGAAAAATCTTGTTTTGTCTTGCACATTATAAATAATTACCTGCATTTAACTGAGTACATTGACTCTTAAAAATGGCCCATCCATTTCACCGAATAAGAAGCAATTGCAGTACAGTGAGCAGTCCCATCAGAGCTTTCTGCTCTGAGACTATGGTGAATGACTGATGTGACAAAGCTATTAGCTTCCACAGTCAGAGAGAACCGTCTCAATCAGCGGACTGCATATTTTCAGTACAGCCAAGAGGGAATTAAACTACAAATTGAGGATAAAGGCAAACCAATGTCATCATTATCTACAGATTAAAAAGAATGAGAACACAGACTACAAAGAAAGAAAAGGTAGCAAACATTAAAAACTAATAAAAATAAATTACCATAATGGCAAAAAATGAACATACAGTTCATTGAAAGTCTTTCTGTTTTACTCTGTCTCTCAGTCTCCCTCTCACTCTCTCTGGTCATTGAGTGGATCATTAGCTGTCAGGGCCCTTGAAACCAAACCCCCAACCCTGAACTCCCATTCCTGCTCGCCTCTAAAATATTCATAAGGACAATTAGGAGTTCCGATAAGGCGAGTACGGAGGACTGGGGGGGCGTGCGGCAGAGAGGGCAGGATGTGCCAGCAGGACGTCTGTTCTGCAACACTCTATACCCAGACCACAGACCTGTCCTCATCAATCTGAGACACAGCAGCCTCCCTCTTTGCCCCCAGTCAGGCCATGCAGCAAGGGGAAGGTGGCATGGTGCCAGGTAACCCCCAGCCCCCCATCCCAGCAGGCTTTGCTCTGTCCTCGCCCCTGGGCAGGAGGGGATGGCCACACAGCACGCACAGTGGGAGGAGGGGGGCACAAGGGCAAGTTGGTTGTTGCATGAGCTAACTCACAGAAGCTACTGTGCACGAAAGGAAGGTCTCATTTCAGCCATTCAGCCCACAAGGTCATTGAAGAACACGCGCGGTGGATTCATCGCTTGTGGTTTTAATGATCTTTAACATAACTGGTGTTACTGTTGCTCTGTAACTAGATCAAACCAAAATTAGGTCAGCTCCCTGTTTGGCCTATTTCACGTGATACATACCATAGTGAATGACAGGTGTATGCAAGTTCAGTCTGAAGAGCATCAGATCAGGTAAAAATGACAACTGCGACAACTGCGTTGATGTGCAATGCATAAAGTTTAGAATTTCCTTGAGAAAGACAATGATTTACAACAGTCCTTACATTACTTTTGTGTTACATGCCTCAGTTTGTTAAGGTGGGTAAAGTTTAATGAGAATTGGCAGAGTAGTTTTTACATCATCCTGGTGACGGGTAGACAGACTGATGGACAAAGTGGTCACACAACCTCCATTGTAGAAGTAAGTGGTCTATATCTATGATATAGCACGGCATAAAATTAAGTTAATAGTACTTGTTTTAATAAATTCAAAGGATTTCTTTAAATGTGCATGATGTAGTACAAATTAAATTTGTGAGTAAAATTGTAAAAACTTGACATGCACAATATTTTTTACTTTAATTATACATTTGAACATGCCTCAGCAAAAATCACCACAAAGCAAAAGCTGATACTGTGGTGTGTAATAAGTATTAACTGTCAAAGCAGAGAAAATATCAAAGCATTTTAATTGAAGAACAAAAAGAATGGTCACATTTAATCTTTTCGAGAGTCAGCACGAAATGATGCCAACATCAGTTATTTGGCAAACCACACACAAAACACAGCAGACACTTCTGAGCTTCAGTCTGAAGCTTTTTTCAGTTGGTACAAGATACGAGAGACAAAAGATATGTCAGACATCCTTGTTTCTCTGTGATGAGCGGAGCTGCATAGAAGAAAGGTCCAATTTTTCTCTACTCTAAAATATCTGCACTTAGAAAGTCCACAGCTCTACTTCACAGTAACACGGTGTGTCACAGTTGCTGATGTTAACCCTATTAAACACGCAAAAACATGACAACGCATTAATCAGATTCTGTAAAACACTACCACAGGATTTATTGCTGGTGTGTTCAACCAAGCCAGTCTGCAGTCACGTAAGGTTGAACAGTTTCTTATATCTTTTCTTATTTACAAGGTTAAAAATACATTTCTTTCATACTAGGTTTCAAGTAAAAGCTACCTCCACATACTTCAAATGCAGCTTCTGTGTTAGTAGTTTTTTATATGAACTTAACAAACCCCATCTAAGAAGCAACTCTCTGTAGTGTGACATTTTGCAAACAACTTTTAAGACAAAAAAAAAGATACATATAATTCCTCAGTGAACATATAAAAATATCTCATGAATCTTTTTTCTTTAATGAATAAAATGTTGTGTTTTTAAATTTTGCAATAATAAATTTTAGACCTTTGAACATTACCTCATTAGTGGCACTGGAAACTAATGTTTAGAAGATGGAAGGGTCTTTTGTTGTTGTGACTCCCTTTATTATATGCTCTCAAAGAGACCCTCAACTTGAAATGAGACATATGCAATGTAGTTGAGAGGCTGAGAAAAAGCTCTGACGTCAGTGAAGCACGACATGTGCCAAAAGCAAAAATCTCTTAGCAGTAACCTGGTAACAAGCATCACACACTGTACACAATAAAATAATAAGATCTAGTAGACCATGGACTTAAAATTCACTGGAAACCAGTCTTAAATGGAGTTGAACCATCCTATAGTTTTAAGGAAACCACTGTATTTCTATGTCGTGTAGGTTAAATGCCATATACAAAGCAGGAATACTGCTGGCTTTCATTTAATACTAAATAATCAAATCACAGCTTGAAAATCACAAGCTCTCTTTAAACAAAGTTACATTTATTATGCACCTTTACCAAAACACGAGGACGTATATGACAAAACAGTTTGTGAAATACTCTCATGAACGTTAACGCAATTATTTCATTACACTCAGAAAACTACAAAAGAGGATTGGTGACCCTTTTTCACTAAAAGCCCAGAGGAAAAGGAGTCCTTGTCCTATAAAAAGGGGCACTTTGAAACCCAGCATGTTGCTCGCGACAGAACCATTAATACAACTTCATTCACAGTGGCAAGAGAAGACTTCGCAAAAAACTGCCACCAGCCTCATCCACGTGAGACATTAATGATAAAGATGTATTTATCCCATTTATAATGCCAAAATAAAGACTATTAACTCTGATAAGTTGTTAGTGCATGTTTGTGAAAAATCAAATTATATCAGGAATCATTACTAATGAAACACATATTATCATAATGCTTTAGGAGGCACCTTCATCCATCTATTGTTCATTAAGTAAGACACCAGTGGCTCGTAAACACTTCCACTTTACCATTTACATATGCGTTCTGTCTTGTGTTACTGCTGGTGTGAAAAAAGATGCAGCTTTATTAACATCCGGTGTGTTTGTTTTGACTATAACGACACATAATGACTCTGACCTGGCCTGGAAAACAGCCCCATAGGTTAAATGAGTGCTCTCAGGTGTACAAAACAACATGTACACACAGGAAATAGGAAGTAGCTCATCTTCTCAACACAGTGTGTTTATTTGAGCACCAAATGAGGAGGCGGTAATAGGATTTCAGAAACTCAAATTATTGCCTGCTACTGTATGTTGTTACCTTACCACCTTTCAGGAGAGAACATGTGGCAACATACAACACATGCTTAAGTAAAACTATCTACGGCATCATAAAACAGTATCTAAAAATGTATATATATAAATTAAAGATGTAAACTTACAAAACTCTATCACCATGATACATACTGTAATTCACAGAACTATATCTACAAAGAAAATAGAAATATAGAAAATAATTTTAATATCACTCCAATAAATCACAGGAGCCCAAAAGTGCACATACTTTTTTCTGTAATATTAAAAATGAGCTGCCAGAAATTTCACATATTGGAAAGCCCTGGAAAATCAACATCAACTCAATAAGTCTATGTCAATAGCAATGACATTTGATTTAGCTTAAAAGGGATTTCTCATCATTGCTATCTTGAGCTAGCTATGGTGAAATATCAAAAGGGAGAACAGTAATATGATGATGGCATACTCAGGGAAAAGAAGTGAAGTATATGATATTTGTTAGGAGCCAGACATGAAAAGTTTAATTTAGTCTGAGATATAATTTATTGAACCTATAAATTTACTGAATTTTTCCACAACTGCCATAACTACCATAACTCTTACATCAATATGTGAGATTTGTTATTATGTTTTCTCCATAACTTACTTATTTTATTTGTTTCTTAATGCCTCAGTTTGGGATGTTTGTGTAATTACATTGCTATTCTTTTTTTTTAACTATTGTATTTGCATAATCAGCCCTATATGATAAATATGTAGCCAAGTGTCAGAATTGTGCCTTTCGAAGTGACAATGAGAGAAAATTAAAATACTAAGAACAATACTTTTATTGCTTAATTTGTCCAGACTAAATTAGCTCATTAATTTGGCAAAATGTGTACATAAAAATAAGAAACAAATAAATAAAATGACACATACAACTAGGGCTGGTGCTTATTGTTATATAGTAAATTGTTTTGAGTCATGTTTGTTTCTAGTAGCCAGTTACAGTAGCACAATGAACGACAAATTAATCTGGTGGATTTGCAACCTCAGGTCAAATGTGGAAAAAAAAGGAAAAATCCTTAACTTTCACATTTCACACTGTTATCCCCTTAATATATTGACAAATAGACTGTGTGGTGTCATTGTTCATGTGTTGCCCTTGGACATCAACACAAAGCAAGGTGGCCTCTTTCCAGAGAAAAACACTCTGTTTGACAGGAAGTGATGTCATACCAACAGCAACGTCCGCTTCTTTAGAATAAACAATGACCTCAAAAAATAGCATTAGAAGCATGCCATGCTGCAAAGAAGTTAAACATTGTTCCATTTGTGTTTTTGTTTTCAATGTTTTTGTGGCATAAAATATGTCTACTAGTCCACCAGGTTATCCAAGTACATGAGTATAAAGGCATAATATGTGTGTATATGCAATCACAGCATTTTTAATTTATATCTGAATCAGAGTTACATTATATTGATGTTCTTCAAGAATGCAACTTCTTTTAATGTTTGTTGCGAATTTTTAAAATAAATACACAATATCAACTTGTCAGTTGTATATGTTAATGTCAAAAGTCTATGTTCTACTCTGAACAGTGAAAGTCTGAACTTTTTGGACATTTTTAACGTATGTTTAAGAGCCTTATCTGTTTAGTGTAATCAAATAAAACATCAAATCCAGACAGGAAGGTTTTTGTACAGTTTCTTGTTCATTTTTTCTTATGCTCTTTCATCTCTGTGCCTCCTCTCCACACTGTTCCCCAGCCTCCATTTCCAGTGAGCCACCAGCAGGAGGATAATTGATCAATCATGCTAATTGAAGAGTCTGGACAGCTAGCCCACCATAGCAGATGTGCCAATTTGCATTCATTAAGATAGAAATGAGTCTTAATCACCGCTCAGCCTTTGACTGACAACATAAACATCCCATGTCTGAAACTCCTAGTGCCCATTCAGCTGAAAGCTCTTTATGGAATTCATTCCATAAACTGGTAATAAAATGTATTTTTCTCAGTGCAGGAAGTCATTGACAATACATGTTTGAAACACACAGGGTGCATTAATCATGCAATAAATAGTGTGACTGCTGCTAAAAAACTAAATGTAACATAAGGAGACCGTTTACATCCTTAGCTGCAATGATTTAATGATTTTGTAAACAGCTTTTGTTACTGAAAAATCTGCAAAGGGTACTGATGAAATTCACTTAAAAGAATAATCAATAAGGGGAAAAATGTGGTTCAGAAGAAGGATTGTACACAGGGCTTGGCATTTTGTGATGGTCAACATTTACATATCTTATTGAATGAATAATACAGCTCCATTCATAACAAGGAATGATAGTGATCACAGAATGAAATCTAATGGAAATGGTTTGATAATTTTATGCTCATTTCTGTTTACTGTGGGGCTCTTGTGAGTGACAGAATGTTCCTTCATAAACAGAAAGGGAATTGTCTGTTTTTCCCAAGTCACATCAACAATGGCCATCCCTCTTTATTATGAGGAAGATAAGCACATTTCCCTATGAATAATCTCTGAAGGTTTACTCTCACCAATCAGGAGGGTAAAAAAAACATGCAAAACAGCTGACAAAAGTAAATTCTTTGTATATAGTGCAATCCAGTTATTTATAATTATAAGGCATTGGCATTTGACTAAAATTGCATTCTCAAATTGGGTTAAAGCCTATTCACAACCCTGATTTTATAAGATTACAATTAAGTGTTGACTTAATGTCCCTTCTGTGCTTGCAAACCCAATTCATCCTGGCCATACAACAATATACCTTAATTTTATTGAATTGCTCAAAGTCAGGACAGATAAATGGCTTCTAATGTCTGTGAAGTTGCTATCTGATTTTAAGAGTTCTCCTGGAGATAGGGACCTTTCTGTGTCCGAGAGAACGGTGTGAGGTTATAGTGGAGCATGAACAAAATCTCATTAGCTCCACTAGCGGAGAAGGGAGGAAGAGTAAATATTATTAGATTAATCTAATGACTAACGGCAGCGTTTTCATTTGTGGAATAAACAGAATTCAATAAGTAACACAATAGAAGCAACACTATACAGCCTTCAGTCATGAATTCTCTGCCTTGAATCAAAATAACACAAATGCATCAAATGCCATTCATTTTGTTGCCTATTTCCTCTTTGCAGGTATAAATATGGATAGGTATGAAGAAATAAGATATAAGAAAATTATAAATAACCTATACATTTCTATTATCTACAACATATTATATTATTCACACAATATGGAACCTGTCACTAATGTTGGTAATGAATACACACACATAGTAACCCAGAGAAACAATCTGAGCCTACTGCTTTGCTTTGGACTGTGAGCCAGGTTTGAAACAAAGTCCATAGCCCTCCACTGGGTTATCAAACTGTGGCCCAGGCATGCATCCATCTGTGGAAAACATGGAGACTGTTCTCCCACACTGCACAGCTCAGCCTTTATCTACAGATGGTACTACTGAGCAGGAATGTGACCTTTGATTTAGTTTCTCACACGGAATGAGATTTCCAATGAAAAGTGGGAGCGGGTTTGCTGGCTTCTTAAACAGGACAGATGAGCACATGATTGTTTGCATGGCATGGTTTAACACAATTTAAAAATTTAGATAAGTGTCCAGTGTAAGTGTCCTCATGTGAGGCCCATTTCTCTAGATAAATGGGGGAGGGGTGGATTCTTCCCATCATTACAAATGCATCAACCTCTCCATGTACTGTACAGCAAGAGCAAAAAAGCACCTTTTTCAGCCCCAGTTATCAGCAAGACGTTTAAGATCACGCTTTCTCTGAAAAACATAATAAAATGATAGCTTCCTGAGATTATCAACCACCTCTAACACTGTATTTCTGGCCTAATGAATGGAGGGGTTGTGTGTAATGCTGTGAACTTGACTGTGTTGGTTACTTCTGCTCTGCTTCATCACTTCTGAACCTTTACCATGTAGCCAGGAGGCATAGGGGGGCTCGTGCATATCTGCAAAGATGATGGCCGAGTGAGCGGGGACAACAGTGGCTTGTACTCGCCTTTTGTGGACTGGGCAGCTTCACTGAGAGTAGCCAGAAGGTCTAAGAGAGAAATCAGCAAGGGACCACTGGTGCTACATTATGCACAATGTACATTCCAATTACACCCTGCTGACAGCACAGGCATACACAGGAACACCACCGCAGATTTATGTGATGTAAGAGCCTGGGGTAAATGACAACACTGATCCAAACTGACCCATAATGGTTATGAGTATGGGGTCTTGTTGTGTTTGAAGGAAAGTCTTGTTTCAAATAAGACGGCTTCCAGAGTCACAGCAAAAACAAATTTGTGGTCAGTGTTACGTAAGTAAGGAATGCGTCCATGTATTTTTTATGCAGGTGAGCCCCTGCTCTGCTCTGAGGGCCCTTGATGGTGGAGTGACTACATGAGTCTACTGGATGCCAGAGCACTCTTCTGCAGCTCTGCCAAGCAGGTAATTCACAAGCAGCAGCAGCATGAATAAAAGATAATGGGCCACAGCTGACTGCTTTATGCTGCATGTAATTTCACTAAATACTCCAAGTGAAAGTCTTTTCCAAAGCTTGCATTCTAGAAAATTTTCGATCTCACCCCTCTTAAACTTTTAATGTCTCTTAATTGGGTAGCGGTAATAAAAATACTCTATGTTTCGGTGGACAGGTGTCTGTAAAATGTCTTGCTATGCAGCCGTCTGTATTGTCTGATTAAAAACATAGTAAAAAGCTGAAACAGCAGTAAAAATAAATGGCCAGCTGTATACTGGTAGTTTCACGATTTTATCAATAGACATTAACATATATTGTATATGCTTTCAGTTTGTCTCTAATGACTCAATAGTTAGATCTTGAATGAGCTGCGAAACCACACATGTGCAACTGAATGATTTTTGGAACAGCATGAATCCCTAATCATTCTCATTTACTTTGGTTTTACACTTTTGGCTGACGATTTTGTATGCTGGCATAACAAGTGGCTTACTCTTCCGCTAGTCGCTGGGCATGCAGTGGAAGCCAGAGGAGCCAAGCTCTTGTTGGGTTGTATAGAGAAGTATAGAAATTTCTAGACAGCGTATTTTCAAGATGAGATACAACACCAATAACCGGGTTGAGTAAGTGTCATGACAAAGAGCCAGAAAACTAAAACTACAGGTAATATCTATGGGAAACAGTGTCATGGTAGTGGTCAGCAGCTACTGTGTGTATGCTTGTGCAGAGATAGGTTTTGCATGTCAGTTGAGCACAAGAGAAGTTGAACTTATCAGGGACTGCAGACCTCCTGTGCCCTATCTAAATGGTGACTCAAAGGAAACTGTTAGTAATTCTTTACTGTTGCATGTTTGAGACGTTTGCCGTGCAACAAAGCTTTTGTTTCTGAGGATATTTTTAGGATATGATTCTAGCCTTTAAATAACAAAAACTAGTGGCTTATTACCAAAAACAAATCACCAATTAACTTTGCCTAAAATTGGAATATAACTCTCCTCTAACAACTTATTATTAAGAGGGGAAAAAAATGTAATAACAGCGAGGGAAAAGACATGATGTGAAAGTTTTCTCTAACGAAGTAACAAAGAGACGCTCACTCACCTCTACAATGTCAGAGTTGGTTCTGCTCTCATGGGGCTCGTTGTACTCTGTATATTTCAGCAACACTTTGTCCATGTCTGTGCTGGCGTACTGGAACAGTTTGTTAGAGCTGTTGAAAATGATGAGGGCTATCTCGCAGTCACATAGTACGCTCAGCTCATAAGCCTTTTTCATTAGACCAAACTTCCTCTTTGTGAAGGTAACCTGAAAAATACACAGAAACAATAATTTATTAGAGGGGGAAGTGAGAAACAAAAGTATCCAAAGGGAAGCAATCGCTGTGTAGGGGGAAAAAAAATACCAATATCTTCTGCTGTTTGCAGAGCATTTGATAATAATTAGCATTTAGGCATTAAATCTAATCAGTTGTAGGTATTAAGTTAATATACCTACCAAGTTTCATATAGATTGATACATCTATTTCTGAGTGGTGCTAATAACACACACACAGATGAGCAACAATAATACCCTGATTAGTAATAAACATTAGTACTGCTATGAGCAAAATACAACAATAGTCATAGTCATTTAGGATTCTCCTTAACAGTAAAAAACAGTACTTTTATCTGTAAGGGTTAATGGAAAAACCTGTAATTGTGATTGTATTGTTAATTGTTATTTTAACATAGTCTAAAATCTTTGTACAGCACAAGGTGCAATGTACAATCAATGTCCAGTTCAAGCTACACCAAGAAAATACAGTATTAACAGTTTCATTATGTTACAACAATGTGACTGTTACCAAGGTGACAGAAAACAAGATCATTTCTCCTTTAGAAATGAGTACAGTAACACAGTGCATGTCTGAATGTCTAGTTATTAAGCCAGAGGTCAGGGTTAGAGGCACGAGTCAGCGCGCTGAGTCAGAGCTTTGGCAACAACAGGGGTCCATACATTACTGTAGCCCCTGACTCCATATACGGAAAGCTATCTCTGTAATGCAGCATAAGCCTTGTAACATGAGCCCTCAGATGGGACTTCAGGTCATACATCACTCCAATGGTAACGCAACCCTCTCTGCAAAGTGACTTTATGTCTTGTATCTCTGCAGCTCTGTCTCTGTGGTCGCCTCAGACCCACACACACATGTTATTATGTTACACCACCTCTTTACAGTATGCTACAATCATTTCTCAAACTAAAAACATCTTTCACATGTAGGGATTGAAAGGACGGTGCCATTTTCTACTTTGGCTTTGTAATGGCTGTTTGCAAAAAATAGATTTTGGAAATGTGAAATTGTTTGTAACTATGGTCTAAGACTTATAAATATATAACTGTACATATAGGTATATTTTAAGTGCCTGTGTCTTTTTAAATTTGCAGTTTATAACGTTGCTCATGAATGCACTGGTGAAACCTGTGCTTAGAAGCACAGAGGAGAGCATGTGTCTGTATTCTCCATCAGTTTCACTGACCTACTAAGAGAGCAGCAGATGAGCTGGCTTTGTTCACAGCTTGCGGATATACCCTCATTTTAACTGGTATAATGCAGTATAATCCTATGTGTTGCATAGTGTCTCTGTAACCACTTAGGCAGTGGGGTCACTCCAACTGTGATAAATTCAATTCAAATCTTCCACACTTCAGGTAATTACATGGGACCATTATTCCTGCTCTGGATATGGAGGAGCTTGTCCTCATGTCATTTCCCATTCTGTGCAACAATGTTAGTCGTGTTCATATGGCAATCCAAATCCTAAAATGACTAGGTTTAAATGTGGGATAAGCTGAATAGAATAACATGTTTTCTAGCAAATCACGGTTACGTAAAGCCTTGAGTGAGTTTGGTTCAAAATAAAACCACTGTGCGATGTCGTGTATATCATTCTGTTGTTTTCATAGTGTATCGCAGCACTAAACATTGTTACCACTTTTATCACCATTAGATCAGCTCCAGTTCCAATCAAGTGACATTAGTGAAACTTTTGACTAAACACTAAGGCTGCCCACTCACTCAATTGTCTGCTTTCCTATTTGTTTGTTTGCTTAACCATCTGGAAGGCAGACACTGTCACGGGGGAAAATGATTAACAAATTGTATGCTCTTTAGCAGATGAATGTGGCTGTTAAGCCATGGAGATGTCACCTTTCAGCAGGAAGCCCAGGATGAGATGCTGAGCGAGGACTTTGTTCCACCTGGATGCATAGCAGAGTGCTGAGTGCAGGGCTGCTGACCCAGGCACCGCTTCATTTCAACCTCAGCAGTAGCACTGAGCCTTGGTCCTTGCCCCAGAACCAGACACAATATCTGTACAAAAGCCAGCTGCTGCTCACAATACTATGAAAGGTGGCAGCCAAATTACTCTTTTACAAGAAAGGTAAATGTCCTATTTTTCTTATTAAAATTATATCTAGGAAATGGAGTCTAATTTGATAAATAACACAAAATAGCTTAGAGCATGCCCACTGAAATATACAAATATAACCTCGGTTCACCCCATTTTCTCTGAGGTGACTGTTGAGACAGTGGAAAACCACAGACATCCTTGAGGTCAAGTGGGAGGTTCACTGGCACAGCTTTCCTATGGTTTACCAAGTCAAAGACACCCACAGAGACACTCAATGTGGTTTTAAAAATTTTTGTCGTTCCTATAGTAAGATGTGGTGCGCATCTAGTGCAGCGCCTTGAGTAATTCCTGTAATTCACAATAACAGAATTGGCCTCAGTTGTACAGTTTTATAGAGCTGTGCTGTACTACATACTGTAACAGTGCATCTTACAGCTGTTGACAACAAAAGGAGGACACTTTCAACTTCATATAAACTGGAGGAGTTCCAACTTCTCCTGCCTTTGATAAGGTCATCATTATACCCACAAAATATCAGACATCACTGATTTTTCTAGCATTTCATTTACAAACTATGCCAGGCTGAAATAGTGTCTGACCTTTTAAGACACCCTCATGATGTCAAGCTAAAGTGTTTTTTCTGCTCTGAATTCACACTTTTTCAGCTTCTTCTCTAGTGCCCAAAACTTTTATGTATATCGGAAATTCAGCTTTCAGATATGTTCCTCTAATTCTATGGGTAGGTTCTTCCTGTGTTTAAAAGCTTTAAAATTGTTTTAAAGATGAAGACAATCAGTCTAAATCACAAGAGAAGTTAATGATCTCCAATAAGTGTGTGTTCACAGGATGCAAAAGGCAGAGGGGTGTTACTGATGGGCATCTGTAGTCACAGGAGCTAACAAGAAAAGTGCTCGGAGAGCGCAGACCTCCGTCAAGACAAATCTGCCCCCCCCCCCCCCTCGATCACCACCAAAATTTAATCAGTTGTTCCTTGTGCCAGTATCAACATTTCTTGACAATTTCATGAAAACCCGTCCATAACTTTTTGAGATATCTTGCTAACAAACAAACACGCAAACAAACAAACACGCAAACACACAAAGCAAAATGGTCACAATACCTCCTGGTGGAGGTAATAAGCTCAAACTAAAAAGGAAATGAGAGAAAAAAAAAAAAAAGATAAAGAGTAATGCCCAAAATCTCAGCGTGAGCTCCTATGTTATAGATGCTTCTGAGATAAAATAAACTACACAGGTAAATATGCTATGTGAAGTGTATGCATTATAACTATTCATTATAAAGGTGTGCAGACACTGAAGAATCTACACTGTTTAAATGCATCTATATAAATCTATAAAAAATTTATGTATATGGACATCTAAGATTGTACTGCTTCCGTCATTCATCATTGTTTTACCCCCCCTTGAGACACACTATGTCACAGAAAGTTGTGTAGTATATAAGAACATATGCTGCAACAAACCTTGACACACACATCCACACAGACTTGATGTGTCAATCAAATGGTCTATCAATGTCTGTCCTCAGGCAGAGGTGCCAAGATGACAAACAAGACATCTGGGACTGAGAGTGCAGCTGTGACTGGAGCATGGCAGGATGTGCCTGAGTCACTAACACCTTCAGAGGGGTGAAGAGCTAGCAGCCTTATTAGAACCTCATGTCACCTCTGACGGCCCCCATGGCAGACATAAGAGCGGGCTTGAGAAACAGAGAGTCTGGCACCAGCTGGCAGAGTGACCCGGGCCCTGTGGCTGCTGCCCTGGCTATGCAATGCCAGCGTGTGCAAGCCTGGGAGACAGGCCAGGACCACGGCGACTGTCTGCCTGGATCAGCTCTCAGTGGGAGAGAGGACAGCCCCAGGATCCCCGTGTGGACAACTGAGGCCACAAAGGCCTCGTCCACTGGGTGGCATTGACCTTGAAACCTACAGTAGCTGTGACTGATCTTGTTTAGTTGAGAGGATGACATGCTACTTATCAAAACACAATTACGTTTCTTAGAAATATCATTATTCAGTAAAAGGTATAAACATGTTCCATGACAGTGCTGGAATCAATTGTCAAGGTAAAGTGTGACTGAAAGCGTATCATCTAAAGTTGTAAGCATTTTGAGAAAAAATCATGAGTAGACCACACAGTAAAATATCCATGTATACTAAGGCTGAATTTAAAAAATAGAATAGAAATCACTCTTCAACAGAATGATCTGATATCTCAAGAATGATTTCATGTGTTTTCCTATAATTAGTAAAGATAAGCATGAGCCACATTCATTATTTGTGCACTAAAGAAAGTACTTGGTGGTAATATTTACCGGCAGTTTCAAATAAAAAGTACATTACTGTAACTGCTGTCAGGTCAGTTCTTTACTTTAATGCACCAGGTTAAATGGTTCTTTGTACAATTTAAATTCTTATTATTTCACCAAGAAAATTGACATTGTAACCAAATCAATACTCAAAAATCAAATTAATCATCTTCTGAATTGGAACTGAATCAACTGGGTCATCAGTGGTGATACGCAGACCTAATGTTCACAGCATAAATACAATAACCATCACCCAAAGTCATGGTTTGCTGCTTCAGCACTGTTTTATGGAAACTCCATCATCTTTAACAATGATAATATATGCACTGACTGTCACATTTAACACTGTTCCTCTGTTCTGTCCATTCTCAATCAACAAGCTTTTTACCTGTCAAAAAAATAATGATGACCGCTCAAAAATTCTGGAATGGGTGAAGGCTGAAAAATGGGAGGTATGAGCTGCATTGCTCCCTGGAGAGCAGGAGACAGACAGAACTGCTCTATGCCTACAGGCATCTGACGTGCCAGAGCAAAATCCAAAATGAGCCACAGCAAGGGCAGGCAACCCTCCACCCAGCAGCAAAATCATCAAACTTTTAATGACTTGGGCAATTACCCCGAGTGAGCTTGCTTAATGGCATCCAGAGGACGTCACTAGACACTGCTCACCAGGCTACACCAGCCGCTTCTCTAACTTTACTTAGAAGACTAATGTGTACCCTCTCTTACCCACTGTCATTTCCCTGTGAATCCACACACAGCACGACAGCTGATGAACTCTAACAGGTGAAAGACGTTGAATTTGATCACAAAGTGTTACTAACTTGGCTGTTTGTGCATCGTATGAAGTCCAAACTGTCGACTCAAAACACAGCAGATACAAAATGTACTGTGTGCATATATTATGGGAAGCAAAAGAGATTATGATTAGGAGGAGGCCTTCAGGTGCATGGTAAATGTGTGTGTCTATGTGTCAAAGGGTAATAATTGCTGTGAATACTGAAATCAGGAGAATCAACCAAGGCGGTGCTGTTGTCTGGTTATTATCTTGCATTCATTTGCAATCAGCATGTTAGTCTTTCTGATGATTCTGCTGCTGTGTTCTAGGACCATCACTTACGCAGGGCATGGATCAGTAACTGGCTCTTTACCATCCTACAATATACATGATATGACTTGATGTTTTGTGACTTGGTGTATCTTTGCAAGACCCAGTAGCATTTGTCAATTTGTTAGCTTCTTTTAGTCATAATTTTGAATGGTAATTTGACTTGAAAATAAATATATATATATATATATATATATATATATACCCTAAGTTCACTGCCTGTCTCAATTCTGCACTCACAAGATTTGATATATTGTGCAATTACAGACCTCAGCCTGTGCCACACTATATGTTATAAATCCTGAAAGGTTAGCTCTCCTAAAACACTTGCAGTGATAAAGCAAGGAGCCCTCATTGTCCCTACACAATGTTGTGCACAGTACTGTGTATTGTGTATGTGTATAGTATTTAATTATTCCACTTAAGGACTTCTTTCATTTTAATGCAATGAGTATGGATAGCTAACATCAGAGCGGCGTAGATAAAGATTCAAATTGTCTCTCAATAACAGGGACCATATGTTAATGGTTATTCCCCCTCGGTTAAGAGCCCGCTCCAGGGAGATGGCACTCTGTGCTTCATAGCCCAAAGAAAGAAAGAGAAAGATACACATGCATACATCACTTCATAGCAAAGCTTTATTTTACAACAGCAGCCTTTTGTCATAGCAGACTCTCTGCTGAGCCAGCTAAAACAACTAAATGCAAGCTGAAATGCCTGTGTTCTGCTGATAAACTTTCTCACAAATTATACAGTGAGGCATTTAAAATCTGATGCAAACACCAGACTTTGGAAGACACATCAATAATAAGCAATGTCTCCACTTTTCCTGTGAAACAATAGAGCAAAATGCTCTCCTTCACTCTCCTCATGTGCATTGTTAAAGATCCTTTCACAGGTTAACTTGCTCACCTAGTTATCCCCCTGACAACCTGTTTTCATGTAATTCCCTATGTCCTTTCTTTCCTTGATGTCACAGGGTCATTGCATACAGTGTTGATACAGAGAGTGAGGTAGGAATGACATGTCCCCTACCCTCCTGCTTGGATCCCACCCAGTGTCAGCTGTTATGCAGGTAATTGGCCCATAGTGTAGATTTTTGTTTTGCACTTGGCTGAACTGCTAGCTTTACAATAACAGAGACATAGTCAGACTACCAACTGGATACTATTGTGAGCTATTGTGTATCACACTCAGAAGAGAAAGCAACCTCTTGTGAATTTCTGTGTGCACAGCAAAAAAAAATGTGAAGAAACACCTGTGAAGGAATGCAAATTATATTTTAAGGGGATGCTAACAAGATGCTTTCTATTTGGCAATGCAAAACCTAATTGGTATAATTTGTCAAAATCTGCACTTGCAGTTTAACTTAGGCCTTAAATCACAAAAAAAGTGCAGCTAAAAAAGAAATAGACTCTCTGCTATAGATATCATAGCCCGTTATTCTTGTTTTAAACAGACCCTGGCTGTTTTGTACAGTGTTTTGCTGTTTAGGAGTTTATATATAACATGAGCAGACAGAGTGAATTCCAGCTTTCTCCCTCCCTGTGGCTAGCCAGGACCAGTGTAGCTCAGGCAGAGAAGGGTGCTGTGTCTCCTGCTGACCCACCCTGCAAATGAGAGGGTGCTGTGGTGCAGTGGCTGCTTCTAATTACTACCAAACAGCTGCAAACACATAGGACTACAGCAAAGGGGCCTAGCCATATACTGCCAGGCCAGGGGACAAGCCCTACAGTGTGGGGAGGCCACAGGCAGCCCGCTGTGCTCCACGCTAGCCTCAGTTCACTCCCACGCCATGAGGCCCCCGCTGCAGCCCAGTGCTCCTGCTGCCTCATCAACTTCTCTGGCTGAAATTGCAGGGTGGCAGGGGAATCATGTCTGTAAATACAACTGCACTGACAAAGAAATGTCATGGTCCCTGTTCAGCTGGCAGGGACTTTAGGGAGGGAGGTATGTCTGTTTAGATCCATGCACACCATGACAGCTGCTGAACTCTGGTCCACGGCAAGGAGTGGAATGGAAAAAGACTGCACCTTCAGACAGGTAGAAAACAGCTTTCTTTGTCACCAGACAAAAACTATGCTCAAGAAAGAAAGATTGACAATAGATAGGACAAAGACAGAGAGACAGACAGAGAGACAGATAGACAGACAGATAGACCGATAGACAGACAGACCGACCGACAGATAGACAGATTTGTTTACATAGATACTGCTGGCACTCACCTGTCTGTTCCTCTCATCCATGATCCTGGTGATCTGTATCTTCTTCCGCCCCATAGCTGCGTCCTTTCCAGTCTCTCTGACACCTCAGCAATATCAGAAAAACAACACACTTTCTTTCTCCACTCTCCTAGCACATCGTGCAACAGTCTCTCTTCTCGTATACACTCTTTCACTCTTTGGCAGACCGCACCACAATCTGCAAAAGGACAAAAAAGAGAGACACAGAAAGAGAGAGGAGGGGGGAGAAAAACAGAAAGTTAACTAGACACCCAACGATATCTCCTTAGGCACTTGAAGGCACCGGAGGGCTCTGTGTTCTGTTCTGAGACACATTGAGAAAGTATGAGACCCACATGGTGAGCCCTTATCTCTTCTGCTGCTGCACTTGAACCACAGTTAACAGTCAGCGAAAGACAGTTTCATATTTACACAACAACAAATATACTTACAAACAACATTGAATTGTGACTTATTACTTAATAGTAAGTATTATTTTACCTGGTGAGTTGGAAAATTATTACTTTGATCATTTTTAGTCTATACCAGAGCTTTGGATCTCTTTGTACATGCTTGTTAGACAAATTTCAGTAAATCAGAGAAAGGCGACCTTCTCCTTGCTGCAGAAACAGAACAACAGCATTTCTTTGCTCTTCCTGAGCTGACCCACCCTGATGCCAGCTTTGCTCTTAAGATGATTAAGAGAGCACCCAGGCTTGGGTTGACAGTAGCTGAAATCTCATGGGCTAGAGATGAAGCCAGAGGGAATGAGAAGGGTGGGGGTATATTCCCATATGAGCTTGTAACCTGGCCAGTGGTTCAGACCAAACTTTTCTCCAGGGAACATCTAACTGTCCTGTCTCTGCAAGAGGAGATGCAGCCACATCCCTAGAGGCACATCCATCACTTACACACAGCAAACAGAAAATGTCTAAACAACTACATTTCCCCTATGAGTACAAATGTAGAAAGGTTAACAACTCGCACCATTAGATGCAGTCAGCAGTTGTGAGCAGAGGAAGCCAGGGGCCGAATTGGCAGTGAAAATGAAAATGACCAGTTCCAGTGACACACAGTCATTATGGGTTACAGATGGACTGGCATTATGGTGTCTGGCTGTCTCAATCGGGGCTCCACTGTAGGCAACCTTGACTGAGATCACCTCGCTAACTACCCACGCACGGCTGTCTGAGCCAGGAAAGTAATCGTCTGAACCCCCACAAAGAATTTCCCCAGACCACATCACAACAGGCCAGGGAGAATGACGATGTTCTTGTTCATTCACCATTTCACACACAAACTGACAGAGCAGTGTTCAAATTAGATGGGAAGCTGAGGTAGGCTTAGCTTCCACAAAAGAAACCTGAGCCATCCTGAGAGCAGTATTTGTTCATGTGTCAAAATAAACAAGAGTATAATGATCATTCTGTGAATTCACTGTTATTACAAGTGACAGAAATCTGACAGACAGGCTGTGTGCTTTACCTGCACATGGGTAAGGAGATAATTTTGTCGCATTCCGTGTTTGTATATAGACTGAGAGGGTTTATATTGTTTACTGTTAATCAGTGGTCATAATATACAGCTCTGTGCTAATTTACTGTGTTTTATGTGTGCACCTATGTGTGAAATTTTGTGTTGGTTTAGAACTGATCTGGGGGACATTAATCTGTACTGACTTCATCTGTTGCAACTGCTGTGAACTGGCCGCGAGAGAGTTGATGGGAATGTGTGTATGTGCGATGTGCCCTGTCTACAGTGAATGTGCTCCTTCGAACTCCTGCAGACTTACTCAATTTATCAAAGTCCAGTATATCATGTATGGAAGATACCTTTATACATACATGCTCATTTCCTGTCTTTATGCAGAGGAGGTCTCATAGAATAGTTCACGTCTAAATGTAGAATCGACTGTGTCAGGACACATTTCCTTACAGCAATGTGAAATGACAAGCTGAGACTGCAGGTGTATCACACACTACGCTTAGTCCCGACATTCATATTAAGCAAAGACCAAAACATCTTACAGTAAAAAACCTTATTTTTGACACATGGATGATTCTATAACAAAACATCTCACTGTAGATTGAATAACACAACTAAGTAGGAAATTTGTATCTGGCACCACTATCCAGACAGACATGTTAGAAGATGGTCAGATTACAAAGCAGAACAATATCTGCACTGTGGCAGCGTACATTTTTGTGCGTGACACCCTTACTTCTCTTAAGCGTTAAAACAGGACAGAGTATCTGTTTATGGCTTAAATCATGTGCTTTGTCCATGTGTGTGTGTGTGTGTGTGTGTGTATGTGTGTATGTGTGTGTCTGTGTGTGTGTCTGTGTCAAAGATGGAAGGAAGACAGAGGGTGATAGACACAGAGGCAGATAAACATAAAATGATGAAAGGAAAGGGGACAAAATGAGCCTCAAAGCAGAATCAGTAAATAAGAGACCAGAAGTAGTGTTGGGGATGAACAAGTTACGTATTATGGCATTAGATCCTTAAATAGAAAAATAAATGTAATGGAAATCGGACAGTCACTGAAAAAAAATATATAATCAAATTACAGCTTCCAGTCAAAAATGTTTGTGATGTTGGCAATTACAATGGAATTACATATAATTTTCAGTAATAAGTTTGTACATTGAATAAAAGCTAACCACACCAAGGTCATATCACTGCATAAGAACTCCTTTCATTGCTGGAAATTTATTAACTTCTTAAGCTTGAAAAGGGCTCTCACATTACTGTATTGTTTATATGTATGTATGTATTTATGTTTTTATGTATGTCTATTTTTTGATTTACTGCCCAGTTTAAAACATTTTTGTAGAAATTAACATTAAAAATAGCATTGGTGGGACTAAATTAACTGTTGGTTGACAGTGATGCACTCTGAGTAAATATGTTATGTATATCTGTCTCTGAATTACGACTGGAAAAATAAGTCAAATCACTGAACTTTGTTTCTACAAAGGTGCATATTATAAAATAGTACTCCATCATACACTCTACAGAAAAGACCTTGATATGATACACCTGGTCTACTCTGATATAAAGCAGTACAGCTGTTCTGAAAGATGCTTACTGAATGGGTAGCACATAAATCAATGTGCAGAGAAGATGTCACCATAGGAACGGTCACTTCATCTTGACAGAAAGCCAATATGAGATGTTAAACTCAATGACCATGTGCGTCTAAGCTTAACTGTAGTTTTGTTAAACGCATGCAATTTTGGCATATGAATCTATACAAGGAATCTAACATTACAATCGTTGTTGACCAGAGCTACTTTTATCTACCGTGATGTGTTGTGGGATGGGTCTCGTGACAGGTGGGCCAGTCTGCCTCCACCTCCTCCCTTAAGACGGGCCATCGAGACACTGGGAGGCTTGGTGACAGTCCTGGCCCTTTCACAATCAATAAAACATGCTCAATTCCCAGTGTAATTACTGAATCCAGTACATCCACCTCCCCCTCTGCTTGTAAGCATGTTCACTCCACACAAAAGTTGAGGGATTACTCCCTTAACTGTTGTCCTATATAAAATGTAACATAAAATAACATAGTAGATTTATGTTGCTGTGTTTTCCTAATGAACATAGAATGAGGCCAGTGTTACTCTGTAAGTTTGTATATAAACTAAATAAATGAACAAAATCTACAGCAATTTAACTAAATTGAAATTCCATGAAAAGTACATTTGTTTATTCCCGGCTGATTTGTTAGGGTCAGATAACGTGTATATGGATACACTAAAAACAGCTATTAGTGTTGCAAGTACACAATTATTAGGGTTCATAGTGAATGCTAATTTGCAATATATAAAACAAAAGCTCAAATAAAGATGTATTAAAAAACTGCACACAAGTAAAGGTTTGTTGCAGAATTAGCACAATCTCATAGCTTCTGTTAAAATTGGAGCAAATTGAAGTGAAAACCGTGTCTGAACTAAAGATATTAACAGAATGGCCCTGCGCAACTGCCGCATAGAGCTGCTGCTGCATATATCCGAATTATCCTTGTATTAAGAGGCTCCCACTAAGTGCAGTTAACACGCCTCCACTTCTTAAAGGTGATGGACAGACGCCAAAGTGCCGAGCAGAGCAGTGACAGTGCTCTTCCTGTGTGAGGCACTTTAGCCTCTGATCCTACCACAGGCCGTGGACAGACCAGACTCAACTTCCTGCCCTCCACTCCTGTTATTCAGGATCCTCCACATGCCTTTGCGGGGGAGTCGGAAGAAGTCGGAGAAACAGAGAGGAGGAGGAAGAAAGGGAGGACTACCTTGGGGAAACCCTTCCCTTCTGATCCTTCCCTATTACAGTCCCGACTGCGTGTCCGAGACTAAACAACAACAGAGGCTCATCTCTTGTGGCTTCGTTCTGTGCGTTTATAATGTTTACTGGATGGCTCATTACACAGGCTGGACAATGTGCTCATGCTGCTCTCAGCCACTCACTTTACAATTAGTAGGCAAGGACCTTTCCTTGTTATTCAAACACTCCACGAGGGTTACATAAGAATGAATCACAGCTCTTGCAGCAGAAGTTAATATACATTGAAACAACATGATTATGATAGAACAACATAGGACAGAACAGCCTAATCTGATTCGCATTGATATGGGGATTCTGTGAAATAAGCCATGACAACGTTCTTAAGTGTATAAAACTGAAAGTGTCAACATTGTGGCTTGGTTATGATTAGCTTCTGGCAGACTGGAGACATAAAGCGGAGGAGCATAAATCCACCGTTATACAGATTTGGACACCAGCGCGGTAGGAAATGAACATCCACCTCTTTGTTCTTGCTTTCATCATGAGGTGCTGTACCTGTAAATGGGGCTGTTGGCCTGAGGGGAATGGAGGCAAGCCAGCCCTCTCACGCTCTCTCCCTCTTCCCTTTTGTGAGAGTGCGCTTATCTCCCTCTCCAGCAGTGAAAGGCAGGATTGTGGCCCCAGTAGCATCACTAGTGTTAATGTCTCCTGATGCTAATCTGACACACGGCTGATCCCTCAACAACCACTTTCTCCATCCTTCTTTTACAACCCTCCCCCTCTTTCTTTCTTTCGTTCTGTCTTGCTTTCTTTCTTTCTTTTCTCTTTCTTTGAACTCATGTTATACATTCCCTCACCTCAGTTTCCAAGGCAACTAATGAGATATAATTAATAAGGGCTATCGCAAGGGCATGCGAACAAAAAAGTGAAAAAGGAGGCTTTGAGAAATGTAGAGTGAGGCGGGGCAGTCTGCAAAACATGGACTTTCTGCAGCACTTCCCCTTCCTTTGTAAAGCATTGCTTCGGGTGACATTTCTTGTGCCCGAGAATGATTTAAATAACATTTAAAGAAGAGGGTAAGTGATTATGATATGAAAAACCTCGAAGGTGTTTAAGGAAAATCAAATATATATAGTTTGAACAAAAAATACCCAGCAGGCCCAAATTCTTAGAAGTCCAACTGCAATATTAAGAATGGGAAGTCTTTCATGTGCTGCTTAGAGATTTCAAGCTAAAACAGATGGTTGTCAAGTATTCTCCATATTCTAAATCAGCCAGAACATAAGTCAATCAAGACACAAAAATGCACTGTTCAGAAGGAGACTGACCTGCACAGTAGGGACAGTCACAAAGCTAGCAGTGAGCCTGCACTGAAATGGCAGCCAAGCAGGCAGCGAGTGGTTAATCTGCCCTGATGACTGGTAGCTCAGTCCAACTCTCCAATGACCCAGCTGTAATCCCACATTGGATCAATGCAAGTTCAAACAATCCTCCATGCTGCTAGCACCTTGCTTGGGCTGGGGGATGGTGCTGTAGACAGGGACCAGGAGACAGAAAGCTACTTATCACCTCCAAAATGACATCAAAAGGAAAGAAACCCCCACAGGATGAACCTGAAAAAATGTTTCACTGTGTGCCACGTTATATACAGCCGACAGATGAGAAATTATGTCACTCTTCAGATAAATACCAGACATGTATCCAATCAACAAAATCTGAATGATGATGAGTGGATACAGCAACCAATAACCAAAGGACATTATATGCTGACAGCATTACCAGACAGACATCCTCCATCTCATTCTCATAGTACTGTCAAGGGATGAGAGGACTATGCAAGGTGACTTTGACTAAGTGCCTAGGGGTTTCATGAGAAAATGCCATTGACATTACATTAATTTCATGTCTCTTTTTTAACTGACTTAGTGCCATATACTGTAGCCCTGGATGGCAAAGAAAAATGAAACATTTTGCTTTAGCTTCAAGGCACAAGAAGTGAGGATGTAGAGGCCAAGAAGACAACAGAGACAAATAGGTGACATGATAAGCTATCAACTTTTCCTTTACTTTAAGAGTCATTCAACACAGGGACGAGACATTCGCTCAACGGCACAGGATAAATGTTAGTCAGAAACTTTCCACTGCACCTTACGTGTGTTTGGTTTTGATAGCATATGTGTGTGACAGCAAAGCAGAGAAGAAAACAAGAGTGAGAGAGAGGAAGGGAGGGAGATTCAGACACAGAGTGGGAGAGAAAAGACACTATGACTGTGTTAACTATGTGGAAAGATGTAAGGGAAACAAGACTAAAAGAAGCACCCCGCGCCCATCCCACCTCTGTGGTAGTGTGCGGCAGTGGCGTTGTAACATAATTACTGCTGGGACACTTCTATTCCCAATGATCCATTTGCGTCAGTCAGGTTTCGAGCCCAGCCAATGAATGGATTCTCAGTTTCTCAAGGATAAAGAGATGACCCTCTCCTAACAGTTATATCCATTTCATGAAGAAAAGCTACTCTCCTCCTCAAGGTAAATCCCTTGATGCATATTTCAGTGAAACTCTTATGAACAAAAAAATGCTAACTTCCTTGATGCAAGGGTAGGGTGATGAATTATGTCTCATTAAAAATGAATGCACTTGACGACTGAGAAATCATAGATGCAGCATACACTTCATATAGTGTCCTGCTAAAGTTTCAAACTGTTAAGGCTACAGTTTTTTTTGTGTCCCAAAGCGGCACAAGAGTGAAGTATCATTGTGACCTGTGCATCTTAATAAGGTTAACCTTTTGACTGCTGTACACGATGTCATGCTATGTGCGTATAATACAATTGACAGACTAACAGCTAACTACTCACTTCATATTAACGCCACTGGTTCAACAAACTATGTCTCTAACCTGAAGCCCTATATCAAGACCATTCCTTATGACAGTATGTCCATTTAACAAGTGCGTATGTTGACATAGTTAAAAAGTGTTGACAAAGCTAAAAGGAAACAATTTAACACCAACAATTCCTGTGCCACAGTGGGTTTTTTTCCCTTATAAAAAGTTACATGTGACACATCAGGGATCTTCTCTGCCTGCACACTGATGCACAAATACAAACAAGGGGGAAAAAATGCATCGCATGTTCCTTGAGGTTCATAAATTTACATAGCATTTTAGTGTGGAGCTGTGGTGTGATACAGTATGATGGCATGTGTCCACTAGTGTGATTGTCTATTATCAGATGAACTTCTCACTAGGGAACAATAATAATGCCAACACCATGGGGAGCAACAGTCCCCACACTCCAAGGAACCCCTGCGAGCTGTGTTAAGTGCCATAGCTGCCTTTTGATGTTGCGCAGACCGCAACTCAGAAATGATAAACAGGCAAGATGAACTAAGATCTTCCTCCAGGGGGAATCCACAGTGTAAGGATATTAGGGACGTCATGCATAATGTGTCTCAGCAGCAGCACATTTGCCTGATCTCTGCACATCTTTGGAAACACTCAGGATCCAGATTAGACGCTGAGATTCCAGATATTCAATTCTCCTTCAGTGTTTGATGATCAGCAGGGAGATTTCACTAAATAAATAGTGAGCGCTATGAAAAGACTATGTACCAAACAGTTTTGGTACAAAGAGTCCATATTGTTTAGGATTATAGTTACTGTGTTCTTTCAGAGAATGTCTGCTTTTAATGGAAAAAAAATTATAAAGCTCAGAATAAATATTTGATTTTGTCTTCCCATTTTTATCTTCCACTCGATGCCTCTTTCCCACAGTGTTCCATTACATAAAAGGTTTATGCAATCTGAGCAGTGAAGATGGCCATGAGTCATAACAACAGTGAAAGGGCTAAGTAGAATTGATTTTTTTTCTTACAATTTTATGTTATAGAAATAGTCTATTAATGTTCTCAAACAAGCTTCTGATTCACATTTTTCATTTCATCTATCAAATATTTCAGGTCAAAAAAATCTTCCTCAACCTTTCCGAAAAGTGCAGAAAGGCATAAAGAGGCTGAAAGAGGCTGTAAAATCTATAAAAATCAGTATAATCAAAGCTTTGTGACAGTTTTTATGTCATTACATTCCCCACACAAACACAAATTCATCATTTGTAATAATCAGTCCATGTTCTGACTGAGTAAGTGATGTGTTTTAACAGTAAACAGCAGTTTAAACAACAGGCTATCCATGAAAGCCCTGTCGTTTCACAGTAACAGCAGATGGGAGAAAAAATGTGCAAGGCTCCCTGCAACTCCTTTATGAGAATCGTTGAAATATTATCTACCGCTTTTTTTTCTCTGTTAGTCTATTGCAATTCAAAAAATTATTGATACTGTATCAATGGGTGGCATTCATTGAGCAAATAATCTAAGGGGGGATTTCTGCAACTAGCCCACAATTTCTTCCAAATCAGATGATGTGTGCTAGCTGTCACATGAATACTGTGTGCAAACACTGTGATAGAGAGAGAGGGAGACAGACAGAGAGAGGGAAAGAGAAAGAGACCCCCACAGGCTCTGCTGCTCGCCTCTCCAGGAATCTTTTAAGTCAAACTATTTGCTGATAGCCTCTGGTATTGAGTCCCAGGGCCAACGGCTGATGATGGATGCCCCCTATATATGCTCTGAACACCCATGGCAGTTGGAACAGTGACAGAGGTTGAGGGTGCGAGGGAAACAAAATCAAGAACAACACAGGCTGACATGAATACAGGCTGGCAACAGCTCACTGGTGGAAACACGACACCATTTTCACCTGGACTTGCAGCCCATAGCACACAGATGGAAAGTGGACTGGGAGAAAGGGAGGGCACAGGCGGGCAGACGCAAAAACAGCGGGCAGACTCGACGCCTCACTCACAAGCACAGTCACACTATACAGAGCTGGGATGTAGGGTGTGGAGATGCAATGACAAGCCCTTATAAATGTCCTTGATTTAAAAATACTACTTTCGATTGAATTCAATCCCATGGCATGGAAATATAACTGACAACACGCAAAGATTGAAAACTTTGTGCATTATTTTTGTGTCTTCAAGAGTAGATGAAAGTTAATTCTTTAGTGTGCTGAATAAACTCTAAAAGCCTAGAGATTATATCAGCGCTTGTAAAAATGATACTTGAGATGACTTGCACCTCCCCTAAACTCGGCAAGGTCAAGCAGAAATTGCTATCTTCCAAATCTGCCCACTCAACATAAACATAACATAATGTATCTTGTTCTAATGCATGTTAGTCGCCCTACACTGATTTTCTGAGATGATTACATGTGCTCATGCGCCAGCCGATGTATTAGGCATTGCAATAAACACACTGCTAAATCACAACCCTTGCAGCTGAGGGGAACACAACTCTGAACTGCAAGTCAGAGCCCTGGGGTGGACTGGAGCAGCTTCCAGAGCAGAGGAGGCTGGGTCACTTCCCGTCCCTGTTCGTACGGCTGATGTGTGCTGCAGAATAATGGGAGGAATCACATCCCCCCCAGCTGTCCTGGTTCACAAGGCTTCTCAGACAGACAAAAAACAAGCATATCACAGGCCAGGCCCCCTTCCTGCAGCTCAGGGGGCCACGGGGCCAGTCCAGCTGCAGGAGATCCAACTGTTCCAACCAGCAGCTACTGAACTTTGTCAAAGAGCTCGCTGTAGGAACTGAGACAGCCAGGTCTCACAGCTGCATTTACTACATGAGCCATTGACAAACACTTTTTCACGGACAGTGCTTCTTGCTCGCTTCGGTAATATGGCACAAGTCTAGATTAAATGGTTGCAAAGGCTATTTTAGCAGTCAATCAACCTAAGTAAATAGATTCATCACGCCGAGCTTACCCGCCTTTGAAGAGTTTACTTTGCATACAATTCAACTGACTGCCTTTTCCTGATACTTCTACTTAATCTACTCTATACAGAACCGGAGAAGTTAAATCTCCAGTGAGAGATGCTTTTTAAGATCTACATTAGAGCATCACCAATTCAATACGGTGGGGTATATTAGCAATCATGGGAGATCTTTTGATCTAGTAAATTAGATTATAATATATTCCTTTGATTTATGTTTTTTCAGAGTCTCATTAAAATTCAGTTAAAATGCAACTCAGCAAAGAAATGTCTTTCTTAACTTTCCTTTTAAGCTATCAGTTTGGCTTTGTACATGATTCAACTTAATACTATAACCACTGTATTGTGTTGTGTAGTTGTCGGCTGTCATTGTTGCTCCGTACAAATGTCTGGTAAATTTAAACAATAAAAAAATCCCCCAGGTAAAAACTAAATAAATAAAAAAATAAAAAACACAATGACTTGCCAAACCACAATGGTACACAATTTGGGGTTGTGTTTTTTCAAAGTGTGGCCCACTCACTTTTGAGATGTTTCACAGTGTGATTCTGTGGTTTTCTTGCACTCCAGAGAGCCAAAGACGGAGGAGGAGGCATCTTAGAAAGGTGCTAAATGACTTGACTTCTCAAAGTCATCACCTTTGCTCCACTGCATGCTTCCACAGTCTGCCCTCCCAAACCACACATTGTGTATGTTATTCTTTCTGCACATTTGAGAAAGAGGTCTGTCAAAACTTAACACAGTCACCACTAAACTACAGGGACCAAGATGTGATGTTTAGTTAAAGGCAAGAAACTCTAGCACTACATAGAAACTATGATCCTGTTGAGTTGTAGAAAAAAAAATAACATGGCATGCTTGTCAGTTACAGCCTGTGACTAGTATGGATGTACAGTGTGAGAGACAGACCAGGATCATAGTGGCGAAAGCAGATTAACAGCAGATTTAGACTGCAGCCCGGCTTGAGGATCTTCCTGCTGATTCTCCTGTGAAGTCCAGGTTGAAGAGGTGAGGAGACCTCCAGTCAGGCCTCGTTTGAAAGAGCACGGGAGACAGGAAAAGACGGCGCGGCCTTAAGCTGCTCTGCCCTGCTCAGCAGCTCGTGTGCTGAGTGAGCCAAACAGGGTGGCTTACCACCAGAGGTCTCAGTCAAGGGCAGGACAGTTGAAAGGTCACTGCTAGCTGTCTTGCTATACAAACAGTGCCTCAGCGAGTAATACATTCACCCTCTGAGCTTACAGGCCAATAGAGGACCTAACCAATACTGGTGATTCTAACAAGCAGTGAGATTCAATGCAACAAAGGAGACGGTTCTTTTATTGCACTAAATCAAAAGTTGCAGAAGTGGCAGAGACTCAACAAGATCTGAAAACTACATTTAGGCATGCACCTTCTATTTTATTTTTTAAGACAAGGCACAGGCATTTAGCAAGTTGATGTTTTCTGACACCCAGCTCCAGTTCATGCCCAGATCGGCCAGTCATAATCACAGCTCATTATCATCCAGAGTACTGCTATTCATGTAAATATCACATACAGGTCCAAACGGAACCAACAACATCCCTTCCATGAGGTATCAGTGCTAACCAAAAGCTCACTGTGACATCCACACTCTGGATATAATAGATGTAAGAGTGACCTATTTAACATTAGCTAAACAGAAACAAGAAGTGCTGAAAAATAAAGTAAAAACTGTGCCTTCAAATCACAGTGTCTACTTTAAAATTAATTAAATTAGGTTCACTGTATGTTTGCTCTGTGAATTATCAAATCTCAATATTTAAAGTCTAAAAGTGTATTATTTAAAGCTGAAAGGTTTGCTAAATTAATGGATTTATAAAATGTAAAAATATTATCTTCAATGTCTTTTCTTATATTAAATCAAATATATTAGTGGTCAAACAAAAGTGCACCAATGAAGACACTGTCTAAGGTTTTAGGGCATTATCATTTTTAAACCAAACTATCAGTTTTAACTAAGAAAATAAAGAATGACAGGTCGGTAATAAAAATAGGGGTTAGTTTCCTTACAGCTATGTAATTATAAAAATGGCAGCACAAATGTTTTTAGTCTACAGGGGACAGTCTACAGTTAACTGTGGTCTAAGAGATTATCTGCCAGGCTCAAGATTCTGCATCCAACCTCCAGGTCTCACAGGAGAATGCTGGAATCTCCATATTGTTGATGAAGCTCCAATAAACAATGAGCCATGGTAACAAGATGCTTTTGTTACACAAAGAGAAAAGTTAAATGACTAATGAATCTGAATATTTATCCCAGCAGAAATCAGTTTTGTATGAATGTGTGTTATCTTCACTGACACAAATTCACACTCGCCATCGACAGAGTAAAGTGCAAGTAATAACTATTGAGAGAATAAGAGAATAGCATGCAATAACCTCATCTTTCTGTGCCTTAAAGCCAGTTTACCCAACCAAACAGGTGAAAAACCTTCATCTCTCTATTTTTAGTAACATTTTTGCTAGAAAATACAATTGCACATGAAGTTCACATGTCAAGCACACTGATAAGAACCACTTCATTAAACCAATACAGAAAAAAATAAAGCTAAAATCATTAAAATAAATTCCTTACTAGGTCAAAGATTGCAAAATATTTACAACTGCTGTTATGACAATGGTATTATCCATAATTATTGTAAATTCTTTACTAATTTTTCAGTATAAAAGGACATCTTGGCTTACCAAACCATCAAAGAAACACTATCCTCTTTACTGGACCAAGAATATTCAGCTTCTATTTCTTATTGCTCATCAGTACATCCTTTGCTTTCAGCTTTCTGGTGTTTTGTCCTCTTTGGAAAAATGTCCTGGGAGGAGGAGAGTGGAGGAGAAAGACTTTCACTCAGTGATTCAGAGGCATCGTGTAAACGCCAGCATTCTCTTTCTGACAACCAGCGTTAATTGCAGATCCGACTCGCCCACACACTCCACATTTCTCCTGGAAGGAGAAGCTGAGACACAGAGATTGAAGTGGGATGAGGAGTGCAGTAAAAGATGCTACAGCTGCTCGTTCCTCACACCGTCACCACCTCTCATTTCTCCCTTTCCAATGAGAACTTGCTGCTAAACTGAGAGAGAACTGCTAAAACACGAACACGCACTTACATTTACAGAGATCTGCAGGTCACACAAACATCACATGTAACAAGGCTACAACATTTACTAAACAGTTGTAGTCATCATGGAATGCCATCCATCTACCTTGCATTACTACATCCTCTAATCCTTAATTAAATGAACCACTGTGGAATCTAATAATCATATTACCAAACATCTTTCTGTGTTTGTGTAATGGCAAAGGTAGAACATTTTGGGTCTCTGAGGTTAGAGCAACAGTTCACTGCATGCATTAGAGAGACCTTTGTAATGGCTATATCTCTGCCTTCACAGACATCACACTCATTCCTTTGACTAATACATGACATAAATTGTTAAAATGATATTCATTTCAGCAGCGTTGAAAGAATCCCTCATCCACACATTAGACATAAGAGCTCATGTGATGTGGATCATGAGCAACAAGACCCATTACTGGCGAAGCCTGGGGCAGCACAGAAGCTAATGACGGTAGATTGGAGGGTGCTTTACTGCTTTGCTTTAGAAATCACTTGCAACCAGCTGGCATGGTAATGTACATGCCATCAGAGCAGCAGCAGAGAGTACAAATACTAATATGCTTTAATTCTACTGTGACAACTCTAAAAAAATATATTCAGGATAAAAGCTGTCACTGCTTCAATGTTAACTGTTTTACTGAAAAAAGTAAAATATTTACAACTGGGATTAAACCAAAGCTATAATAAGTAAAATATGTTATTGAAGAATCCTGGATGTACTATTATCATGGGTGGGAGCAAAATATGAACAAAATATAATTATTGTGTCAATTTGTAAGTTGTAAATTGCCAGATAATTAAAATTACAAAGAATAAAATTCACAGCAACGGTGAAAATCATAAAGGTGGCATGGGCATTTTAGCTTTGTGAGTAGTATTTTAGTTGAAACTTAAAGTATTGTTTAAGTGCAGCAGTTAAACATACAGTATAATGTAGGCCAACAGTAAAAACAGTGGGGGAGGTCAAGTTACTGGTGGACGTTGCCCACTCTGGCCAGGGGTTAAGGTCACAAGTGTCCCAGAGATTCAACAAACTGTACGGCAAAAATAAAATTTCTCCCAGACTGAGTTACCTACAGGCTCACATATCTTTTCATGTGCACCGTCGCTCATTCCTGTTTGCACTGGGATCCTTTATTCCAACAAAGATTACCTTCAAAAAATATTACCTTAATTCCAATGATTCACTTAGCTTTAACTGGTCATTTACTCTAACTGATCCCAATCTTTGAAATAAAGTGTACACTGTCATAACCGCACAAATTACTTTCAATTAAAATAATGTAATTTTAAAGTTTTCAAACGGACGGTATATCATGTTAAAGATCAGAAAATGAGTGCTGGATTGTATTTGGTATGCATCTCACCCTTAAATGCAGCTGGCAAACAGTCTCCAGTTGTAAAATTAATTAAGTTGCAGGCATGCAAACAGCACTGGTGCTGTCATGTAGGGCAATAAGCAACTGTAGTGATGTAGTGTGAGTGCACCAGCTGACCAACACCATCTGCATTTGAGCACCACAAAAGTGAGGCAACTATTAAAACGAGCAACGTTGTAAAAAAAAAAAAAAAATCTGAAAACGTACTCGACAATCATAGTTATGTTCATGCAACACCTAGACTTTCCAGCAAACACAATATCAGACCTTAACCTCTAGGATAGACAACATTAGCCAGTTGTTTTGATGGCTTCACAGTGTTATTACATACACACTGATTACTATTTTGCCCATACTGCGCGCCTGTTTTACAAAATACAGTTTAACAATCCGCACTTTCCATCTCACAATAAACTCACAAGGACTTTTAAGGCAATACTTTAACTCTGCTACAATCTCTGAAGGGCAGATACGCTTTTATGGGCGCATTAGTGTTGACGATAATTCCTGTAAAAGTTTCTCGCAATTAAGTGATATCAACAGCGCGCGCCTCACTTGGCCCTTTAACCAAGCACTTGGACATTTTACGCAGTAAAAATGACTTCTGGAAAACGACTGCTGCTAAATAGCGCGGCACGGCTTTTATAGGCTGTTATCTCGTATTCGGTATGTACCCCGGAGAAGATAGATAGATAACACAGATATCCTGTTAATATCTCCGTCTTCCAAATCCACTCTACGTCTCCCTCTTGCGCCTTTCTGCCCTCACTCTCCCTGGAGCTAACGCCGCTACACTCCGTAACATTGTTTCTATTTCCGTTACTCACCTTTACTCCGAAGTCAGTCGCTGTATATAGACACACTATATCGGTGGCTCCAGTGGATAAACGTAATTTCAGTTCACATTTACACGCTGACTGCTATTTTAGGGGGAGCTGACAAACTCAGAAAAAGCCAGTCTCCCTCTTGTCAGTGAGAGACTCCTCCCCTTATCTGACGAACTGCCTCTCTCTGCCCCCTCACTCCCTCTCTCTCCCTCTCTCTCTCTCGTGTCAAATACACACACACACACACACACACATATATAATGTCATCAAAACAATTACAAGAAGTAGCAAAACTTGAAATTTATACACGCAACCGAACGGAAAAGTCAAAATCCATTTCCGTTTTTACGCACGGTTACGCATGTTACTAAAGCTGTTGTTGCGTTGCGCGTGAAGCTGATACATTATAATAACAACCAAACCAGCTCCGAGCACGAGCCAGCTACAGTCTAACTCAACTTATGGAAACTTTGACAGAAGCAGAACAGGGGGGGAGAAAAATAGCAAAAAAAAAAAAAAAAGAAGCGTACTGTTAGTTAGTATCTGCCCCCATGACAGTGATTTTTATGTAACCTCCTTTTATTCACATCAAGCCTGACTTCAGATTTGGACAACTTTTCCTAAAATTACTCGGCTCACCCTTATCATATTATACATTTGACGTCATATCTCTAAGACAACGGGAAAGGAATTCGGTGTGTCTGACATTTGCCCGGGCCAACCGGAATGCGAAGCGTCTATCAAGCAGCCAATAAGAGGTGAGAAGGGGAGGGGTTTGTGGGACTCGCATAGAAAAGTAGTGTCACGTGTATTTGCAATATCGGGGGAGGTGTGGTTCCTGGCCCAATGGACTGTTATTACTGGCACTTGGAAGCAGGTGCTACAGAAATTCAGCACAATGATGGACTACTGTCGCAATTATCTTGGGTATGTAATACACATGGGATGATATGAGAAGGTTACTCTGGAAAACTGGAGTGACTGCATGTAGGCTACACTGACAGAGGGGAAAAAGAGTCTAATAGTTTAAACCAATTACAGTCAGGTAATAGGGTTACTGGTGCATTTGTTTAGCCTACTTAAGTAGTACTTGATTACTCTTAATTTTAAGGTACTTTTACCTGCTTACATTAATTTGTGCTGAAACACCACTTAATTCCATAAGTAACAGCGTAAAAGAATATCACAGCATATAATAATTTAAGATGATATTTTTTTAATTTATACTCTGCAGCTGTTATAGATTAGCTTCATTTTGACCAACTACAAAGTTCAAGTACTTTTTACATATTAAATTGATAATACAGGGCATTTGTTTTTACTTTAACCCTATAAAACCTAGAATTATTTTTGTTGTGACTTCTAAAAGATTTTTCCTCACATTTAACCTTTCCTAAATTTATTATCCTAAAAAAAAATGTCTTATGATTAAAATTAAAAAACCTCTTCTGCTAGAGCGTCCTTGCCAAGACAGCAGCAACAGAAGTTACAGAAAGTACAAGTTTCAGCCACACACTAACACTAAAAATGTACATAAAACATAGTAAAACTCAGCACTAAAACCATACATAAAACACCATAATAAAAACATACATATACAACACCACCAATTATTTAAAAGGTACTGAAAGTATGCAACAACGTTCCTTAAAAGCATCACAAAGCAGAACCTGACCCAGAAAAACATCTACATCCAGATTTGGAATTTTTCAGTGAAAATGTAGTATATTTCTGAATAAAAACTGACTTTTTCAGCAAAATATATCATTAACTGAACATAAAAACAAGGTTCTACAACCACTGTCATTTGTCAAACTCCATGGGTTTTAGTGGTAAATCAGTGTTGCAGAAGATGACAGTGTTTCCACATTCACTACGGAGCCTCTGACCATCCAAACGGGCCGCTTAAAAACTGTGAAACTGCATTTTACATAATATATTCAAATGTATTGATATGATTAATAGATCAAAAGTTATTCAACATTTTAGATCAGTAGATGCTTTAGGCCTTTGATGATTAAGATACATGTATTGCAGTTCTAGTCTGCATTTAATACAGCAATAACATATCTGTAGGACTTTTTATAATATATTTTTACGTCGCACTACCGCTCCTTTTAGCCAACGCAAAAAGATATGAATTTTTATGTATTACTGAGTGAGGATAGTATAATTAGAGGAGTTACTGAAGGAGCAGCAAAGTTTCACACTTTTGGCTACTCACAGTTTTACAGGTGAAAGCATGTACTGGATCTCTGTCTTTAACTGTAGTATAAATACACTGGTTGCAAAATTTCATGATGAATTTACTCGATATTTAGGTATTTAAACATTTTATGGATTCCAGATCTCTCTATATTTTTCAAATAAAAGTAGAACAACCCAATAACTCTGCAAACAGAAACAGTTCTTAAATGAAACTGCTGCACTAGAAATCTTCTTCTAATGAAATCCATTTTCATTATACTGAATGCTTACTTATGCAGGAAACAGGTTTCCAGAAAGTTCGCCTGCCGCTGTATGTAGCTCATTTGTATTAGTCTACTATAGTCTGCTCCCAAGTGTATTGTGCTACCTTTTTCTGTGGTTATTCCCTAAGGAGAAGGCTATGTCTAGTCCTTTCTCATTCCTCCCAATTCCTCTGGGCCCTAGGCTAAGGAGCCACAACTCGCCTTAATGGCTTTTAATGCCGATACAAAAGTGCTACAAAACAGTTCTTCCTACCAACCACTTCTCAATTTAAGTTACATTCACAATAGTGTACTGTGTGCATAATAAGCCTGTATTTATGACTTTAAATGGTAAAAATAGTGAAAATTGCACAAAATATGCTAAATTTAGTCGACCATGTCCGCAGTGTCCCCTTTTCTGGCTCTTGGCCAGACATCGCTCCAGGTTAAATGAGGCTGTGCTTTATGGCTACATAGGGCAATATGCGCTGGCTCCAGGGTCTTGTATTACTTTACTGTTCCAAAAAACAACATTATTCCACAAAGAGAGTCAACCTGTTAGATTTATGGTGGACAGTTGGAAAACATTCCGTTTGTATCTCATAATGTACGCCAGCCGAGACTACAGCTACTGTATATATACAGTATAAACAAATGTGTGCAACATGCATACATGCCCCAAACACAAGGAGAAAACATCAACTAAATAGTAAAACCAATAGCAGCAGTACATCTGTCATGACAACTGCGATGTGTTTAATCTATAGTACAGTAATTCCCTCATACTCACGACACAAACAGCAGCCACAGTGTAAAGTTACAAATCTTTTGCTGTTATTTTTCAAGTTTTTCCGGAAAGTTTTTAAAAAAATGTTTAAGTTTTTAGCCTTACTGGAACACTTATATTAAAACTTTGCCCATATGTATTGAAATTTGGCAGTAGTATAATTGATATCATAGAGGCACATATTAAAAAGAGTAATTCTTGTGATTTTTACCAGTATCCCAGATTCATTTCTGTATTGTGTGGGTGGGTCAAATATAACATGTTGTGGCACTAAAAAAAACAGAACCCAGGTTTCTTTTCATGTTTGTTTTTTTTTTGTTTGTTTTTTTCAAATGCATTAACTTTATAGTTTAGCATTTCTAAACATGATGCTTTCATTGCTTTACAAGCATCTGCAGATATGTGTAAGGTTAGCATTCTGAATACGTTAACTTAATGAAGATATAACAATGATCAGTCCAAAAACAATATCCTGAATATATACAAAAAATAAAATAAAATAAAATAAAATAACAGTCTATCTTGGGAACCATGTAAATGTTTGCAGTTTGAAAATCTGAAAGTGCTTGCATAGTTTGAAAGTAAATATATTAAAAGGGCATTTGGTACAACATTTCTGCTCTCAGAGAAAGCCTGATTGAAATTGTTCTAGTTTTTCATCTTTTCAGTACTTTTTATACTGTATATATGCAGCATCAGCTTCAGTAAATGTGAATTTTCTCCATCTGTGAACAGAGGAATTTATGTGCTTGAGCACTGACTGTTCTACATTCATAGATTTCACATCAGTATTAAATGATCATTGGAACAGCACATATAAGTCAGAATTATCATTTTATACATGTACTATAACTATGCAAGTAGGATGCTATTCTCCTCTTTTCTGTGCATTGAACACTGTATGCCAAAGGATGTGAAAAAAACACAGACAAACAAATCCCAGCTGTATTCTTGGAGTGTTTTGATTCAGATTACTATCAGCATCTCCCTAACAGCATTTTGTGTTGACACACAGACATGCACTCCTCCCATCTTTACAAAGTGATGCTAGCAACAACAAACAGTGATGGCAGCAAAAATAAAGCCAACACCGATATAATGATTTACATCTACCTATTAATGTGTGATGTGATGAGCTGTAAAATGCAAAATGTGGGTACACATACAGTCGATAATAGCTTACATTAGAATGGCACAAAACTATAAATGAACCTTGGCACAGCATAATTGCTAATTGGCATCTCATTTTAATCATGTACAAAGAGTCAAGTCCTCTCTAGACACCTATGACTCACCTGTTTGCTGCACAAACACTTTCACAGAGCCTGCTGTTCTTCACTTTTACCACTGAATCTATGGACTTCCTTTATCTCTTGCTTTCTTGCGTTCTTCCTCTTCTTCCTGGTGCCTTTGTTTTCACTCTACCCATTCATTTAAGTCAAAGCCAGACCAGCTGGCTTTGGATGCTACCCTCTGAGCCCCAAGAGGCCCAACTTTACGCCCTGTTCCTCCTCTTGTCCGTTGGTTTCTCTGCCGGCACAGAGCAAGGGGGGCAGTGGCTTGAAGGGTAGGACACCAGTTTGACACTTTGGGCATGCGTTATGTGATGGCGCTTGGCTCAGGACTTCTGAGCCAGCCACAGCTGTCACTCATAGCGCCAGAAGGTGTTGAGGATTTTCTCCCTTTTGCATAGGTGTGTAAAGAATGCAAAAAATATAATATTTCTTTATTATTTTTTGTTTTACAAATGTATGTTTATGAATGTTTTTAACATGATAGAATGCTAAGGTATATAATAGTGTTTCAAGGGGATTTAGATATGTGATGTGGTTAATTTTTATAATTTTATGTTGATCACAATTATATCTTTTATAATTTTTACTCTGATGTCCTTGTGTATAGTTTGCCATTATAAATTATGCATGGAAACTTATTATATGTGACATAATAAGTGATTTATTTCAACAACTTACATGCCAAATAACATTTCATTCCAGCAGCACTTTGATGCTCGACAGCTGGCATTTCCAACATTGCACCAGACCACAAATAGACCCAGACACTCTTTCTCTCCAATTAAAAAAGCGCCTAAAACACGCGCCTCGTGCAGTCAGCTTTGTTAGGCTATATAAGTCAAGTCTGATCGACAATATGATAGTTACAAAAGAAAATAGATGTTTGTTTTGTAAATGGGAAAAGCACAAACAGATCACTGAGTCACACAATTTTCTGAGACAGTAATCAGACCACAGAGCTCTGAAATAACATTTCATAATCTGAGGCTCATTAAAACGACCTTTGTGAAAACCCCTCAATGCCCCTAACATCCCCAGTCCTCCAGTTGGTGCACATTCAGTCATGGAAAAAATTGCCCATATATTCCATACTCCCTTTAGACTTTTAAGAAAAACTATGAAATCTAAAGTTACCCTTTAAATAAACTACAGTGTGAGGTCCGTATATCAAATGGGTTTATTAATCAAATGCTGTTTGTACTTCTGTAATAAATAAATGTGATCTAAAGTCCACAATATCCCCATGTAAATGCGTAAAAGTGATGTATTCACAAAAGTCCTGATTACATCAAATGATTATAAAGTGGTGAAACTCGATTCATATAGTCATTTAAATTTTTTATTGATGATACAAATGTCTTCTAACAAAGTCGTATCTAAGGAGACTACAGCAATGTGTTAGATAATCAAATTCAAGATCTAAAAATACTCCATGTCTCACAGTCTGGATCTCTTCTCTCATTACTCGCTGTAATTAAAAGTAACCAAGGCCTGCCGGCTCGAAGTAGCATAGAATAGCACACAACTGTTAATGTGAAGGAATGACATTTGAAATGATATCAGCTCCATGTGGAAGGTGGAGCAGATAACATGGAGACTTAAGGAATCCCGGAAATATGGGTCAATACAAAAGGGTCCAGTTAGGTTGAATGATCAGCTGTAGTCAAAACAAGGCTGTTTCTGTGTATTTGTTATTCAGAGTCACTTCTCAGGTGTTAAGTTTTTTTTTCTTCATGTTTATATCTCACTTCTGTACAACTTTGACACTCTGCAGTAGGTTTTGCCAAGCGTCTGTGCTCTTCCTGAGGCAGAGAACGACAGCATACAAAGGTCCTTATCATGAGTTGATGATCTCTCTTGAGATTACTTAATGTATTCCTCACTGTTTATCACACCGCCGAATGCTTATCATCTGCAAGATGGGGTAGCCCAAACATCCATACTGTCTTCTTTGCTTGATGTGTCCCTTTTTCCTGTAAATGTACAGAAATCCAGATAATAACACAAACTCTTTAATTATCTGCAATATTCACACAAGCCTATAGCTCCATTTATAAAATGTAGTCTCTAACGTACTGAGCTCATTAAAAATTGAACAAGGTCAGGAATGAAACTGCTCTTACCATTATTCATTTTGTCCCTAATTTCAAGTACTATTTAATTAATCACTTGGAATGACTCATATAATTCACAGTGTCATAAGTTGCTAGGTGACATTAGCGAATTTTAGGCTTACAAATATACGACCAAGGAAAACATTTTCTCTGATCTCTTTCCATTTCTCAAAACAAGAAACAGCTGCGAATATAAGAGGTTACATTTATTAAAGAAGAAAAATATTCCCGAAAACTTTGAAGTTCTCTGAGGTGCAACAATTATTTACACTAAAACATTTCACTGTCATCTAATTTCACAGATTTTCTGACTTGATGATTGCATCATGTGCATAAATGTTGCTGTACGTGTGTTCCTGACATCGCCAAAGCCAGTCAGCAGGTGCCATCACTTCACATTCTCACCATTTTCCGTGTAAAGACATGTTGAGGACGAGCAGGATCAACAGAGGCTGCCAAAGGGAATGTGTGGGAGAGACCACTCTCATTTCTGCCTCTTAGCCAGCTCTCTTTGGCATTTAAACTACAATTCCACATCAACTTAATGCTACTGTAATTCATTTTGTCAGACTGTATAGCAAGAAAGCTAAAGATATCTGACTCTGTTGTCAGTGTTTACTTGGAGGCAGCATTTAGAAAACACATGGTGCTCCCCTCGCCAAATGCTGCATTTTAGCTGTAGATCATGTACAGTAGATGCATATTTATGAAAACCTAGGTTAGAATATTCCCCTCAACTTTTGTTTTCAGTATTATTATTTCTCAATTGCTGCTACACTGCTTGCTTTGAACATTACATGCATATTCCCTCACAATGCTCTGTTACTGCAGGCCTGATGTTGAAAAACCTACTCTATCATACAATTGTAGGTAGTAGGTGCCCAGTTCTTGTTGAGTATTATGACTCACACCATGCATAGAGCAGCAATCTAACTCTAATCCGCAAGAGATAATTTGGTATTCATGTTTTACAAATGTGCTTGAGAAAAATCCCTAAATCTTTTTGGCAAGTGCAGTCGAGAAAGTCGTGCAAGCATGTCATCCACCATGAAAAGGCAGCGGGATGGTTGAGCAAAGCTGGGCTTTGTCTTCTGAATTCAGGCTGAAAGACACTGCCATCATCAGCTTTTTTGTTGCAGACTTTGTCTTTCCAGTATTTTACTGGTTTCTCAAAGGTAAATAGAGGCTTGACTCAATGGGGCACATGCAGTTTCCCTACAACAGGTAATAAATTTGCGTGTCAGGCCTGCGCGTCACAGATTAAACATGCTTTGTTTAGGATGATTTATGAGTGTGATGTCGTGCTGGGTGCACTTGGCTGTGAGGAGCTGAGGGTTTGATGGTAGTGAGGGGGTAGCAGGTGGGGCGGTGGGTTGGTGAGTGTCAGATTTGTCTTACAGGAAGACTGATCTGTAGCTGCTCCGAGGGTGCCCACTGCAACACACACCTCTGTCATTAATCACACACAGCCTCAGAGTACAGTGTGCTTTGTCTTCTCCTCTACTCACACCACTGCTGCAAGCTGTCACCATCCTGAGAAAAGCTTAGTTCAGAACAACTATCAAGAAGTAAAAGAAACTGCCTTCTCAACTATAGGGCTTATATATTTTCCTGCAGAGAGAGATATAAAGTTGCAACACTAAAACAAAACCCCTTACTCATTTTTCTCTTCTTTGTATCTGAGCTTTTGTCGCTCAATAAAACCTTGAGATCCTAACACCCTGAACAGCAGAAGAAGTTAAACTCTTATTTTCTGGTCTTTGTCAAGACATGGTGCTGACTATATTGTCTACACTATTTTTCCAGTGTTCCTCCTTCAAAGAAGGTTACCTGGATACACAGGATTAAGATCATTCACTATCCTTACGAGGAAACAGCTGATTCAGCAGGCAGCACAGCTAAAAGCATGTTGACTTATAATCCAAATGCAGTACAGCTGACCGCAGATGCCCCACTTACACTGATCTCACACACATACCTTCCTTTCGAAGCTTGAATGTGAGGTAATTAATCATAGTAAGATTTGGGATTATTTTGGACTATAAGGTGCACATTGACATTTCACAAGTTCGGCATCTTTAATTTACAGAGACTTAAATCAAATGTATTCAGCCTTTAGGAACAGGGGTTTGTCTGTGATATTATTTTCACCACACATAGTTTTATGAGAACACCTTTCATCAAAATCTAACAAACCACTGTGTGGTACAAAATTTCCTTTGTGAATATTTTCATGGGCAACATAAAATAATACTATGTGGTTCTGTGGCAGAAAGAAAAGAGTTCATAAGACCCAGAAAGATTAAATAATTTGAGACACAGGGCAGACACTTTATATAATAACATTCTGTTAAGGCTAATTGTAGAGGCACAGAAAAAAGCAAGCTGCAAATGAAAAAGGCAATTCGCTTTTCAGTCTGACATTTCTCTGTGCATTTTAATGGCATCGCTGGTCCCTGAAACTGTGAAATTTCACATCAAATCCATATTTTCTTCACACTAAAATGTGGGCTAAGATTTGCGATGTACCCTAGGCATCTCATAAACAGTTAATTCCTGAATATAACCCTCGGTGGTCAGGAAAGGGAATAACGATCTGTCAAAATAGAACTTAGGTCCACAAAGCATGCTTTCAGTGTGGAGGGCCAGATATGTGAAGTATATAATTGCATGCACTGTTTAACATTTATTACATTCAGTACACCATTGCGGTTTGTTTATCATAACATACCAGGCAAACAGAGTTAATGTGTGCCTAAGCAAATATTTGCAGCTCTATATCAAATCAGCTACCAAATTAAGGATATCAGAGAGGCCAAATAGGGTCGCTTGTGAAATAACAGAGTTGTTAGGCCATCCGCTGTTTGGCCTATCATACGAGTAGTTGAAGTGTTTGCACACAGAGCTTTGCCGCCTGCGGGCTTATATATCACACTGTGCCTTATTAAGAGCTTTAACAAAATCTGGCTTTCACCAGCCCCCCCTTAGTCACCACTCTGAGGGCAGCAGTCTTCAGGACCTTCATTCTTTATAGAGAGCCAAGTAAAAAGAAAACCCTAGTCCTCCTGAACAGATTGGGGCAGTGTAAATGTGTGCAATAGATAAAAGGTAAGAATAGAGATATTATGTGCTTTATAGTCAGAGCAGAACTGGACTAAGTGATATCCTTCTTCAAGCTTTGGCTCCCACTGTGTGGTGTGAGAGATCAGACAAACTTTGCCATATTGGATGTCATGGATTGATGCGATTAAATTTTTATTTTTCAGCATGCCAAGATGTTCACAACAAATGGTACACATCACTCCAGTAAAAGCCAAAAAAATGGACGATAGTGAACATATATTTTCCCACTCAAAACATCATTTATGATTAAACTATACATTAACAAGCTATGAACATGTTATAGTCTTATGGTCCCATGTTCAGCTTTCAGCCAGATAAGTTATTTACTTATGCAAAAGTAATGAGCAGTGGTCCAAGAAAGTAAACCACTGGCCCGTGAATTGATCGTCTCCAGCTGCATGCTGACTAAATTACTTCACTGTAATCATTCAAAGTTATGATGTATTCTGGGAGTCGCCTTACTATGTCCTATCCCTGTTCTCACCAAAATAGAGGACTCCATTTTATTATAGCATGTTGGGAATTCCCCGCCATTTCCTCATGCTCTTGACCTCCTGCCCTCCATTGTATGTGCGAGGAAAGGGTCTGGGGCCAGAGTAACCCATGCAGCTCTGCCAGGCTAACAGATCGGCTCGTTGTGCCCTCTGCTGCTCCGTCTGCACTGCGGCTCCATTGTTCTGCCCTCTCAAGCCGAGCCGCAAGGCAACTCCTCACCATTGTGTCTGACAGACCTGTAACCTGATACTATGGCAACAGACGCCTGCCTGTTCCCTGTGGAACACTGATGCAGCATGTTTATGTGCATGCATGTTTGTATGCATTAACTTTTAATTTAATTTGCAAAGACAAGCATGGTTTCACATTTGTGGACATAAAATCTAAAAATATATCTTTGTAACATGTTGTATTTGCTTTATGTTTTATTATTGTTTTCACAAGGTGTAAATTAACTGTTATAAATGTGTGACTGATAACTAGAGGCTCTTAGCAGTCACACCTGTGCAACTACATCATTCACATGCTCATCACACAGGAAAAATAAATGTGATCCTGGCACCACAGGCACAGTGACAAACCTGAGACTAAACCATAGTACGATGTGTGTCTACAAAGGCCTGATGCTCCTATTTAAAAGCAAACTACACTCTCACAGTTGCATCTTTACTGCTACAAGAGGAAGACTGACATCTTATCTCACCTCCACAGAGAAATGGAAAAACTGAGCCCGAAGACGCCTATAGTGCAGACACAACACAACAGCCTATACACATCAAAGCACGCCCCAACCAAGCTGAGCATGCCGTTGTGTGTCACTGAGGAATAGTCCTCTTTTTATGTAACACACAGATGATTAAAGAGTTCAACACAGCAAGCAGACTAATGACTCCACTGGGTTGCAGGGGAACTCAGGAGAGAAGAAGGCAGGGCCTCTGGAGAATACTTGCTGAAACGGGGATAGGTTCTAAAATATACAAATTTATTCATCAGAAAGCAGTCTTTTTATGTCATCAATGTGTGCATTTGTGAGTGCGTGCAGGTGGCAGTGAGTGAATGTGAGTGAGGCAGGCGGAGAAGGAGAGAGATGAGAGAGAAGAAGCGGTAGCAAGTCTGATAGTATCAACCTTCTGTGAGCTGAAACATCAAGCAACCGGTAACAGCCACAATGAAAAAACTGCATCTCTGCTATAATGTTATCTTCACTTTCTGCATCCTCCTTTTTTTTTTCTAATAGTGTAATGGATATTTTAACAATCATTAATAAGTCATCTGGCAGGTATGAGTTAACACTGTTTCTTTCCATGTACTGTATGTTGTCATTGAGGCTGTGGCGTCTACATACAGGACAGTGTGTGATTTTTTCTCACTGGATAAATGGACACCACTGGGTCCCTTGTGAGAGATGACAGGGTGATGAATGGTTGCAGTGTCTGTGGGACAAAGTGCAGGAATTATTGTCAGTAACTATAGGGGGAAGAATTAATGACGACAACCTAGTGGCAAAGGGTAATCATAAAAGATTAAGAAAAAGTCATCTTGAGCATTAAAGGTGCAACATTAAAGATGGGACAATTTAAATATATTCCAGCAGCCACTTACACAACTTGTGCCAGTAAAAGTAAATAAAAAGTTTCACAACAACATATTTTACGTCTGTTTTGTGTTTTTACTTGCATTTAACAAAAATCCAGATGAATGCACTCATGGATATTATGATTATACAGTATTGATATAAAAGTATTTTATCGTCTGTTTATTTTATAATATATAAGTATATTTAAGCAAAGTTAGTCACATTCAGTGTCTTAGCCACATGAAGTGATCATACTCACTTGATAAGAGGTTTTCAGAATTTATATGTTGTCGGTGTCAATAAGCCACTGCCAGTGACATTAAAAAAATGTTGATGCTCTTTGGAAAACCAGCCTTTAAATCAGGGGTGTCAAACAAGCGGCCCGTGGGCCACCAAAAGGTCCAATCCAGTCCAGATGAATTTACAAATGTCAAGGGTGTCAAACTCATTTCAGATACAGCTCAGCTGGGTTGGACCAGTAAAATACACTGTTACCCATAAAGTTGGAATAATTTTGTTTTTAGACACGTTCCTCTTTCTATCTCTATTCAGACACATTAGTAATCACCTTTGGCCAGGTGTAATGATTACATACTGAGTTACAAGCCCCTTTTACATAGCACTCATGATTCCAGAACGCTATGTGAAAGGAACACCTCCTTCCGCAACTAAGGTGTGACGTTTTGATGACCTATTGTGTGTGTGACCCCCGCTCTGGGGGGATTTAAAAATGAGCGTGGGCCGTGTACAGTAAACAAACACATCAGCGTGACCTGAAAGATGTCAAACTGGGGAGACGCCGAGATCTGCAAGCTGTTGTCACTTTGGCCAGATGACTCTATCCATGCTAACATTTGTGGAACGGTGAAAGACGGGCTGAGTCTGAAGAGGTTAGCAACACCACTATGCTCAGGGTATTTCCGACATGCAAGTTATACATCAGACTAGACGCTGCACTGCGTCAACACCCCTTTGATTCCAGAATGCAGGTCCACTGTGTAAAAGTCTGTCTCACCTCTGTTACTCCTTTTGGCTGCAGAAATCAGTAGTGGTGGAAAAAAGGTGGGATCACCATCTTACCTTTTTGCTGGGATCTCTGCGTAAAAGTGGCTATGGTCACACTTTATCTATCAAGAATAAATTACATTGTCACAGTCATGACATGACAAGAGGTAAAAATATTTTATTCCAACTTCATGGGCAATACTGTAACAGCATAATAGCGTATAAATAATGACAGTGCTAAAATTTGTTCTTGGTTTAATATGGAAAAAAGAAAACTGTATCATGAAAACATTTACATTTACAAACAATCTATTCACAACAAAATGTGAATAACCTGAACAAATATGAACAACATGAAATGTCTTAAGAAACATAAATGCAATTAATGCCTGTTACTAAATATTTTGTACCTTTGTAGATTCACTGAGATCTGTAAGTTGTAATGCACATTGATTGATTGATGATTGTTAAAATTGTACTTATTTTTCAGTTTGTTCATGATTGTTCAAGTTATTCACATTTCTTTGTGAAAGAATAGTTCATTAATGTAAACATTTTTATGGCTACATTCTACTTTTTTACACTAAAACAAAGGGAAAATTGGAGTTGACATTATGTACATCTTATTTTGTTATTATTTTACTGCCTACTTGAGATCAAATTGGGTTGTATGTGGCCCCTGGACTAAAATGAATTTGACACCCCTACTTTAAAACCTTCAGATGTTATATTCATGAATTTGAAGTTAAAAAAAAAAAAAAAAATGTATGAAAGTAATCTGGACTCCACTAGTTATTGATGTGTGGACATCACTGACACATTTTGAGCAGCTTTTCCCCCAAGAAAGTCTTCTTTCAGTGTAGTCATCCCAACTGAGGTCACGACCTGAAAACACAACAGTGTTGTTAGTTGAATTCTTGATCTGGATGCTCTCTGTTTATTCATTTGGGTTAATATGGTTTCCTCCCACTCTCCAGAGATTTGTTAGTCAGGGTCACATTTAGTGTTGCCAAATCATAGAAAGCCATTGTTCAGCGCAGCAGAGGTAACATGTTGATTATTCAATCACAGAGCATTGGTGTAACTGCAGCAGCTGAGCACAAATCTGTGTTTTACTGGTTCTGCGGTGTGGTCAAGTGCATTGATATTTATGTGTACCACTGTTGTCACTTTATATTTTTTCAACCCCTTTTGACATTCTTTATCTTTAAAGTAACTGCACATCCTGGTCATAATAATAAACCCATAAAGACCCAAATATACACCAGTGACCAAAAGCATCTAGTGATCTAAAATGTTTAATATCTTTAGAGCCACTAATCCTATAAATACATGAAAATAATTGGTGTAAAATACAGTTTATTATCTTTTCATGGTCATCAGATGTGAGCCATTTGGATGTTCATATGCCCCGTAGTGAATGCTGAAACACCTTCATGTCCTACAACATTCATTCACCAGTAAAACCCATGGAGTTTAATCAATGATAGTGGATGAGGACACTTAATTTATGTTCAGTTAATGATATATTTTAATGAAAAAGTCACTTTTTCCTCAAGTTTTCTCTCTTTTTGGTATCATAACCTTCAAATGTGAGCTTGGCATGATGATTAAAGTACATGATCAGTAAAATAAATATAGGAAGATACCTGATTTTCACTGAAAAAAAATGCAAAATGGAGAGGATGATTTGATGATAAACAGTGATAAATCACTTAAGAGAGGTTAAATAGAGAGAAAAATTGATTTGGGAACAAACATAAAAGTAGCACTGGGTCTTTATGGGTTAATAATAAATTAGCATGATGTTATCTTGTGTTATATTCCTTCTACATCATCACTTAAACAATGATCTATGTAGCAGTCATGGACAAAATGTGCTACACTGACCACTTCTTTTTGACATAATTTCTTCATCTTCATTTTTTCTTACGTTTTTACAGATTTCTTTACCCATCCATAAAATAAAGTTCTTTTTGAGTACTCTTTTAATGAGAACATATCTCTAGATTCTTCTATTTTAAGTAGCTTTAAGCGTTTTTGTTTTTTTTTCATCCTTTTGGTTGGAGTAAGTGAGTAGTGTGTCATGAAGTTTGGGGGGATTCCATTCCCTCTCTTGTTGACATAACTCAGAGGCTGTTGTAAGCCATTGTGCTTGGAGGGGAAACATATTCTGTCCTTAGATTAAGGTGCTATTTATACATTGAAAGGAAAAAAAAAACCTCAATAAGCCTTCACTACAGCAACATTTTAGAAAAATAAATCAAACTGAAAGATGTTGAATAAAGAGTCTATATGTACATACACAAAGTACTATTTATATCCACCGAAATAAGGTAAGTTATATTTTTCAGCTGCTTCATTTCTATTGCATAACTAATAGTACATATTAAACTCACAATATACATGCATATCCATTTGGCATAACCAGAGGTAATACATAAAGGCATAATCTGAAAAATGTAAAAGCTTTATTTTATACTTTTAATCCAGTGTATTTCAGATGTCATCAAACAATCCATTTCATTCCACTTCAATATTTTCCAGTCCGGTATAAGTATTTTTCAATTTCTGTTTTATATCCACTAGAGCCTCACTATCCTATTCTCTTTAGTTCAAGACTTGTTTAGAAATAGAATACAATACCCAGGACATAATTTTATCCCTGGATATGGCATTGAATAGTAAATACAAATCCACTAAAATGGTTACTCCTCCTGAGTACGATCCAGAAGGGATGACAACATAAACAATGGCACAGATAGTTGTTCAAACCAGCTGCACAGTGCTATTGTTAGGATTAGCATGGTAATCTCTGGCTGGAAAAGCTTGCTGTAGCAACACCTGATCAGCCGGGGTGGATAAGTATTTGTTATTCTTTTATTTCATTTAATTATTACAAACAGCATTTCTCCATTTCTGACATGGACATTTAGGTATAGCATTAAGCTGAAAAAGGAAAAAAATATATAGTGTGAAGAGAGGTTTGAGCAAAAAAATAATAATGATGAGAAAACAATACATGGATAAATGGGACTTGGGAATTAAAAGGAAGAAAGGAAACATAAAGGAAGAGAAAACAGAGCAAAATGGGAGCTTGTGATTGTCTGGACGGGCAGAAGGCCTGCAGAGCTTGGCAGGAGTCCTGCATCTGACAGCAGCTGCGGCCTCAGTTTTATATCTTAAGGTGGTGCCTGGACTCTGCACCAGCCCTTCTATCTCCTGCTATCATGTTTTCAATCAGAGACGACCATAAATTATTGTCAGCTGTAATCACAGCTGTCCACTGTGGGCCTGCTGAGGGGTCCCAGCCTGTCCTGGTGCATTAAGTCACATCGGATCCTGGCACCTCTGATATGGGCAGTGGGAAGGACCTGCAAGCAGAATGAGACTCAACACAAAAGTTTTAAAGCAGTAGTGGTTATCTGACAGCCTCGATGTACTGAAAATGATCTGCCAGAATGAGGAGACTGAACCCTGACTTAAAGGAACAGTAAACCTGAAAAGGCTCCTTGATAAATGAAAATATTCTGTAGACATTAATCAAACCAGCTTCTGCTTTTAGAATTCAGTGCCGACAAAAAAGAAAAAGCTCAGTTAGCTTTTAGTATAAATAATTACTCTATGCAATCAGACATTGGAATTCATTTGTCATCCATGAAAAAGGTGATATTAAACTTGTCATTTGGATATAGTGCTCACGGAAATCACTGAACATGAAATTGGTGAACAATTCCTTTTATTTTGTGATATTGGAAAGCAGTGCTACATGGCAAACTGTACATCTGTGATCAAACATGATAATTTGTTGTTGCTATCTTTCCAAAAAAGCTGTGGTTTCCTCTAATTTAACCCTGAATGAGATAGGAGAACGGCTGTTAGAATTTCACTAAACGCTGGCACAGCTCTCCTCCCTAAAGTCATAAAACAGACAAACTAGGTTTTCCCTCTTTTTCTGTCCGTAAAATTCATCTGGCTCCTTTGGCAAGCTGCCGGGTAATCGTGGCATGGCCTGTGTTTTTCACGACAGCACTGTTATTTTGCTGTGAAAACTCTCAGCATGGGGTGGCACACCCACCTCTGGCAAGACACTGCTGTCAGAGCTGATCAGCAGAGAGCAGCCTTCCCTTTCAATTAGCCTTGTCTGTCTAAGAACAGGGCCAGGAGCACCAGCACACAGCCACACAGGCACCCAGTGAAGGAACAGCAAGAAGAGCAGGTGGGAGGAGAGGGGAGAGCTGGAGAAGTAAGCCCCAAAACTCCAGACGGGGACTGAAATACCCTCCACTGCTGTGCGCTAAGTCCCTCTGTACCAGAAAGGGCCCTGCCATGGCACGTCACAGTAAACACAGGCAGGCTCCATGGAAACACAGCCATTTGGCACAAAAGCATGGGATGAGATATGGCACCAATGAGGCAGATAATTCCCTGAATAACTATATCTTCCCCCTCATGTGCTATCACAGTGATGAAGAGTGAGTGTGAGAAAGAGAGAGAAAAAGGAAGCCATGCAGGGCAGACGCATGAAATGTAACAGCTATGTCGAGCCTGTCCTCCTCATTGGCTTTGTCATACCTTACCCATGGAGTTACTGACGAAACAACGCACTGCAATTTATATGGAACTAATCAAGAGACAAATTGAGTCTGTGAACGTTGTTTAAGGGGTCTGTGGAACAGTGCTGGGAGAGAAAGGAGAAAGGGTGGCAGCCGTGCCCCTAGGTTGTTTATTACAAATGCCACATTCAGGTGGGATTTGCAGAGTTGCACCCTAGCCAGCGTCTTTCTCTCAGTGGAAATAGCCTGAGGTGGAGGATGGTAAACATGGGCAGCTGTAACACAAGCACAAATGTCTCTGTTGGGTTCAACTGAGAGTTTGAAAAGAGAAACCGCTGGGAGGGGCTGTATCAATAACCTTATCAAGTCTGAAGACAAAAGTAAATTTCATGAGCCATACTGCTAACACAGGTTGATCAAAGTAGATAAAATGTACTGTATAGGCAAAAGCATACGCTCCAACGTCCTGTGTCGGGGTATAAACGAGTACAGCCTCAACAGCTTGTGTCCATTTTACTGTTTATTTCACTAAAGCAAGTGTGGTGAACAAAAACAGAAATAAGAAGTCACAAAGAGAAGAAGGGCTGTGTGGTATGCCACTCCAATTTTCCGAGCTTGAAGAGATGCTCTACTGTAATGAATATCATGTGTTAAAAACTGTTGTAGAGAGCTTTTGTACCTATAAAACCAGCAATTGGGTTTCAGGCAGCCTAGAACCTGGAAAACCCATCACTGGTTAAGACTTGTAAAAAATTTTATATAAGTACCGCAGTGTAGTGGGGAGCAGACACGATTGTAATAAATTTGTTCTTTATTTGACTTTTCTCACACTTTGTAACCCTAGTTAGTTAGTACATACCTTATTTCACTTATCAAGTATTCTGGGAGAATGTTGTGAGTGAGTGAGGGTCCACCATTATTATTACTTATTAGTCAGTTGCAGTGTAAACATAGTATATCAGATGTGTATACTGAGGCAAACATTCCTGTATTTCGTGCCAGGACAAGCAGGGTTGTGTGTTGCGTTGTGCTTTAATGAGGGTGTGAGAAACTCAAATGAATGTAACGCTATTAGCAGTGTAAATGTAATTCTATTAGTAGTGCAATGTAATACCACAGAGCAAATCTAATAACACAGTTATCATCAATGTCACAGCACAAACACAATGTTATGATTGTTAATTGGCATGGACAGCTCTGTATGATGTTTTAGTTATTGGCTTGACTCACACACAGGCACACTTTCAAGCAATGCCAAACTCCAAAATCCAGCTGCTTTTTCATATCTCTTGTTTCATGTGCATCCTTTTTCAATCCATATGCACTGTAACTGAGCACATGATTCTGCCTCTTTGTTCTATTGCCATTCATAAAATATCAATATGGCATTGGGTTAAAAGTTATTTTGTCCTCACTTGAACTTAATGTGGTCATACGACTTCTCAGTGATTGTGTTAAATGTTCGTGAGGTACAGTTTAGAGCAACTGCCTCATTAATTAATTTGTGTAAGAATAAAAAAGTTTAAAAATAACTTCAGTTTATGTCTGAACATTCACAACAGTTCATCATATGTACAGCAAATCAAATGATGTTTAAATAATAAAAATGAAGAGATGATCTAACTTAGTAAAGGAGAAAGAGTAGGACTCTTAGTACCCAGGGAAGGACAATATCTTTTCTCGCCTTTCCAGCTGATGTGTGGGATGGGGGCCCCTTTGGTGAGGGTTGTTGTCAGCCGAGACAAACTGCAGCTCCTGGGAGTGCCCCAGATCTGACAGAAACCTCCCCCTCCATCAGTCACGTCATCTGAGTCAGTGAAGGAGTCTGCGCCCTGCTCGCGGTCACACTAACCAGGAGACACAAGCTGTTCCTCTCCAGGTGCTCATTAATGCACTTGTCCTTGATACCTCCACCATACAACAACACAAAGACAAACACATGCCTGCCGTGTTCTAATTACACTAGCGCACACACACACTCACAAGGATGTGCATCATGCATTTCACTAAGAGACTTGTAAATGTCAAACAACGGCAGACGCCCCATTACTTTCCACTCCTGCTGTTGCTGCTGTTGCTGTTCTTGTGTTATGTTTTGTTCTTTTTTTTTTTTTTTTTTTTTTTTTTTTTTGGAGGGCACAAGGGGGCATCTTGATAGGGACTGTGGTTGTGTAGCGGAAAGAGACAGAGCAAAGTAGTGAAGATGGTGCAAGTCTTTGAAGTGGGGGGTGCTGGGAACAGCTGATGGGACTAGCGGCAGTGGAGTGGAGAACTGGGCTGGAGGAACTCATCAAGCTTCCTCAGCAATTAGCATATGAGGCTAATTATCATATGAAACCAATCCTCCATAACCAGCCTCTGCCTCCAGTATGACTTCCTATCCTTCTACATTATCACCCATCCCACTGAAAAATGGCGAGCATGGATGACCCCAGTATTGTCTTATACTTCTCCTCTCTAAGGCCTGCTTGAATAACTACCGTACCTCCAATGTTCCTTTTTTCCATTATGCAGTTAAGCCAGACAGTTAATTATCCAGGAGCAGGGAGGCCGGGTCTCTTTGCTGGCTGCGATAACGATATGCTTTGCTGGGCAGAGAATGAAGAGGGCTAGCCCATAGGGAGTTGTGTGATGTCAGGCAATCTTTCAAAAAAGACCCAGGCAATTAGATGCACCAGTGCTACCAGGGATGACTTCTGTTATTGAGGATACTGGCTAGCTTCTCTAATGGGGGTATTTAGGGCAATTATGATAAAGATGTCAGGGCGACCTCCCCGCGACTGCTGCTTTTACAAGAGGTGCCTCTAAGTGCAAGATCACAGAGCAGAAATAAGGAGTGACTAAAGATGTGGCCAGTCCCGTGTGGAAGTCCTGCCACCAGCAGAACTGCACTTAAGACGAGTCTCATGTGGTAAATACTGTCTGGAGGTGCTAAATGGGCTAATCTGCCCTCAAAGTTGACTTTTTATTGGAATTCTGCGGTGTATTATGACAGACTAAAGAAAATAAACACTCTGGTGCTCAATTAAAGAGTAATACCTGGCTGATTTGTTTCCATTTAGCATCGTATTCAGCACATCTGGCCCAAGGAGAGATTCAAGCACTGTTATTATTTAATGGACGAGGGAAGCTGACCATCTGTAAGGTAGCAGAGATCCACAAAGGGGCCTTTCATGTGGCTACTGTTGTACTCTGCTTGTGTGTGAATTGTTTCCATACACACATTTACCTCAGTCATCACCTTTCCACCGCCTCACATCAAAGTTACTGCACAGGGACATAACCAAAAGCTACTGGTCACACCACATACCAACCAGCCCAACTGCAATGCAAGCATATGCCATCCACATGGCTGGCATGACACTAAACACATATTGACTAATGTTTGAAGTAGGTTCAAAGAGGCAAAAGCAGAGGAAAAGTGCAACGTGGAAGCGGCATGTATCCTCTTTCCTCCTTTAAAACAGCCAAACAGCTGGTCATGTTCTTACAATATGCTCAGTACATTTCCATGATTGTTTTTGTATTACGTCTGTGAATAATGCACCATGATATCCCTCTCTCTGTAATAACCTCTCTGGATAGATATTAGACAGTCAGGAAACAGCAATCCCACTATCCAGATGAAGAAAAGCTCTTCAGTGGAGCGCATTCCAAAAGTAAGTGTTTTGCTCTGTTGTAGTTCATGGAGCAGAGCCATACACTAGTCAGGAAAGACTGGGATGATTAGATATGACGGTACTAAAAACCCTCACAGTACAATGGCTCTCTTATTATAAGATGAATCTGAATAAAATTACAAGTGTTGAGAGAAAAATTTTCAGATTACAAAAACTCTATATGCATATAGGGAATTTAATTTGTTTGGATAATCCCTTGAGATCTACCATGTCATTTTCAAGGGGGTACTAAAATGCACCGCATACACACAAACACTAACAGCAATTGAGTGACAATAAACAAAAGACAAAACAAAAAAAGAAAAAAAAAAACAAGCAAACAAAGAGTATCTATATCTACATTAATAGCACTGGAAAAAAAACACAACAGCAACAACAACAATGATGGTCAAACTGGCCATCCACAAAAAGCATATAGAGTTTGAATTAATCACAACAATACGCCAGTTTAAGCATAAGGAATGTACATAGTAATAGGTTCATATATATATATATATACATAGATCATTATATGCATAAATAAATATTAGATTTTACCCATAGTATGTCTGCTATTTTTAAAAACAATACAGTAAGACAGAGTATTGTATATAAAATAAGACAAATACAAGTGTACGACAGTTTCCTCCCATGGCTTGATTCTTTCATTCTCCTCATTCACCATCAAAGATTTTTCAGCTCACATTGGCTGCTTTTCATTATTTGTCTTTACTCTGCCTACCAAATGCTACGAAAGCATTCCAGCATCATAAGCAAATGGGCACGGGGCCTCTCTGAAATACAAGCCAATCAATCAGGCCAGTTTTGCCCTTCTGGTGCAATAAGCCCCATCCTACCCAGCCATCACTCATGGCCCACCTCTGGTTGTCCTCTTGCCTATTTTCACACCATCTCTTTCACTCTACAGCTAACACGATGACTTATTATGTTTTCCAACTTGATTCCCCTTGATGTTTGCTCTCTAACTCTCTCCTGCCTGTGAGTTACAATCCCGTCTGCCGATTTTCCATAACGATAGCTGGGGAATTAGCTCCAAATGTTTGGCAGGGTTTCAGAAACAAGATGGAAAAACCTGGAGAGAAATAAGACTACTTTGAATTTTGATCTTAATTTGTTAGTTGTTTACCTTTGTCAATTATATCCGTCATGAAACAAGATCTGTTCTGTGTATTCCTACAGACAGGTCTGTAATGAGGGCACAGTTTTTCCACAGGAACTGCATTATCTTCACTTGGGCAGTTTAAAGTTTCCAACACTTTTCTGCAGAAGGTCAGCTGAAAAAAGGGAGGATGTTAAAAAGCTTTCCATGACAAATTGCCCCTTGTGCAAATAAAATATATAATGTCAGTGCACGGGTGGAGGCGTATTGTCTTCTTGGGGGTAAGGCTTCACCTGAGTGCAATAAAAATGAAACAAAAGCTAACACTCTTTTCCCAAAAGGATGCAACATATGCCTGTGCTGTATAAGGTCACCTTTAAGGCTGCTATGCTATACACTAAACCGCTAAAAAGACCATTTAAAACATCAGCCAAGCATTAACTATCTGTTTTGATGTTGTTGTAGATTCCTGCTGTGTATTTTATAAAAGGCGCAAAAGCATAAAATTGATAAATTTGTCATAGCATAATAAATCTAAATTGTGAGGAAATCATCCTGAAATTTGCTGAAAATATTCTTGTATCTAACCCTTGCATTGGAAGCAAAGACTAATCTTAAAAATACAGCACCTGAGTCATTTAATTCCATTAGGCAGAAGCGTTTCGTGTAATGCAAATGGATAATCAAGAGCACTGTATCAGGTCTGGACAGAGGACCTGCATCTCCTGCTGTGTGTACATAAACCTCAGCTGTAGTGATGGATGGCCGGCTTGACAGAGTGTTGTTCTGTGATGTAGTGGGAGACGGTCCCACTGTGACTCCTATAAACCAACACACACAAAAGACTCAAAACACCATGCTGCACTGTCTGCAAATGTTGGGTTGATGATGTGTGACAAAGGATTTGTTAGAAAGTGTAGGTGTAATATGAGGGTAAAAATGTGTGTATGCATATGCATGTGTGTGTGTGTGTGTGTGTGTGTGTGTGTGTGTAGTTGCATAATCAGGAAGTCATTACAGCTTTTTTGTCTGGTTACATCAGGAACACAACAGGAGTGAAACACAGACACATTTGCGGTACAAGGTCTGCTCCTCTTCAGCTGTTTTCTACTTCATTGATGGTCAACAGGATAACAATGGAAAATAGCAGGGAAAAAAAGAGTGAGAACAAGATCTTCTCTGGAGCACCCTGAAGGGTTTCAGTCTCTGAAAAATAAGGCTAATTTGAAGGTCATTTAAAGAGCGCCAGGCGGTGCAGCTCAGGAGGGGGGCCATGGAACAAGTGCAGGGGGAGCGGCTTGGGTTGCACCACTGTGAGGTAGGCGCTCCGACACTCTCCCTGGTGCTCTTCATCAATCTCACCCATCCACTGAGAGCCTCCTCTGACCCACATAGAAGCCAGAGGGAGGGGGTTGCCTTTCTTCCATTATTGATACCTCTGCATCATGTAACCTGCACTTACCTGAACCAAGTGAGCAGAGGAGCCACAAAGGTCAGGGAACCACAGCCAGACATTTAGCCTCTCATTCACAGTCAGTGTAAGTGACAAAAGCCACCCTATTGATACGATATGAGAACCATTCATAGTGGGTTCATATACTTGAGTCTGGGAGTTAAATGCAGACAAATCAGGACATGTCAAGTGTGAGTGACTCATTTCAACCTCAAGCAGAAAAGATCCATTTCTTCTGTAGTCAGCACACTGCTTTAAACACACAAAGTCTATATAAAAGTAGTCATGTGTCTTTTCTTCTAACTTCGATGCCCATCTCCAATATCATCTTAGGGAGAATGAGAATACCTGATGTTTATCTAACTGCAAAAACATTCTTTTAGGCAACGAAGCCTCATTGTCTCTGCTTCTATTTTGTCTGAACAGACGCCAAAAATTTTGCACATTCAGTTAAACAGGTAAAAAGTGTGTTTATGCTTTATGTAACATAAGCACAAAAAACCATGAATTGCAGTCCTTTGTGGAGAGAATAAACACCTTGCAGATTTCCCTGTACTTCACAAAAAAGAGTCTAAGATTGGAGCGCAGAATACCACAGACAAGGTGCTGCACCGTCCTCTCATCTTTGTAAAGGGATGCCCTTGGCGGTCCTGTCTTTGTGTACATTTGTGCGTGTTTTGGTCTTGAGAGTGCAGTGATACGAACTCCTCTATATCATTTTGGTAATGTCTGGTGAACAGTCGCTGATCCTTGTTTTAGCTGCTAAGGCTTTATTGCAGGGCCATTGGAAGGAGATAAAACTCCCCCATACACATATCTCCCTGTGACAATGCTGCTAAAACTGCAATTATGAAGGAATGTACATGCTGTCAGCACACAAAACACAGTTATTGGTTTAGTGCGGCATTGTCTAAACAAAGAATGGCAATATCACCTCCAAAGCTCTCTGTAATCTTTGATTTTGACATTGAATAGAAAGGAGAGAAGCTTTAGTGGTGAAACAATAGTAGATTTGTTTTCTGCGTATGCTTCAAATTAGGCCAAGGTTTGGGTAAGGATAAGCACAAGTTTAAGCCATTCCAAGTCTTTGCCATAGCAAAGAACAATTCACATTTCAATGCAAAACTATTGTTCAGCAGAGCTCTGGGATGGAACAACAGCGCTGGGTAGAAAGAGAGCTTATCTTATCGTTCTGTAACTATCACGTCTGCCATGGACAGCCTCTGTCAGTTCAAAGGAAGGGGTTCCCAGCTTAAGTGTCTAGCTTTGTCTCTATTTCTTTACAGTGGTATTTGCACAAATACTTTGATTACCGTATTGAAAAGTCCTCTTATTCTATGTGCAAATAACATGGTTTATCTGAAGTCTAGCAGCTGTGAAGACATTAGCATATTTGCTGGGAGTCAGAATATGGCACTTTTGTTCAAGTAGTAAAGCACAAAGATTGTGTCATGTTTTCCAAAATTTTAAATTTCATTGAAAATACAATATCTATTTTACATCACATGGTCTAGGAGAGTAAAGGTATGCTTTACAGTCACTAGAGGGAAATCAGGCATTAGAAAAAAGGTGAACGACACGCACATCCAAAATTAGAGGTGTGCCGGATCCCAAAAAAGTAGAACGTGAGAAAAAATAAAGGAAGGTGTGCGGACCTTCCTTTATTTTTTCTCACAAATCAGGCATTAGAAGCAAGTAATTGTAACTTTTTTATCTACACTCTTAATACCTTCTCTACTGGGGGCTTACGTTCATTGCTGTCGGATAGGTGTCTGTGGGTAAACTAACACAGGAAGTGGGGACAGCTGTATAAAAGTTAGGTGCTACTTTGTGGTTTTAAAAAATAACTGTGACATATCTGACAAGCATGAGAACATTAAGATTCATGACTCTTGCTGAGAATTTGATCCATAAATTATGTTCTTTATATGCAAGTCTAGCACATTCCAGTGTTAACATGGAAAACAATTTGTAAATGCGCAAGTTAGGAAATGATAGCTGCTCATGAGCGCAGTAAAATGTGAACAATAAAGCAATAAGGAATCTCTCTAATATAAGAGTGATGATAATTGCATTAAAATTATTTGGCAGATGCATATTATTGAGAGAAAAAACTCAGACACAACAAAAAAAAAACAGAGTATTGAATGTAAATGATGGAAACTCAAGGTTCAACTGATGCATAACAATTACACCAAATATTAAAAGTGTTGATTGTTTTGCACGTCTCTTTTCATCTTGATTGCTCTGCGCTGAGAGATGTGAATCTTGTCAACAGCTACATGAATCATGATGCACATTGGTAACACACAAGCTGAGGATAGTGAGCTTTGTCTGTCTGAGACTGCACATTTGTGTAGCAAAGGTTCAAACCACAGCTTGACAGCATTTACCTCTACGCCATGTGTAAGTACATGTAAGACACAGCTCTCATGACAAACTGTGTGATTTGTTCTTAAATCTTGTTTGGCTCCCATCAAATTATTCCTGTAAATGCAGTGTTTCTGCTGCTGCCACTTTCCAGCTGACAGCCAGGTTTTCTGTTCTCATCTAAGGCTTTGGGTTTACAAGTGAAGTTGACAAGGTTGCCATGAGCCTCTTGAACTGTGAACAGGAAGGGCAGGTGCTAAAGCGCTTAAGGGCAGATTTCTATGGTTGAGTGTCTTGACAGATGAAAATCGAGTAATTGCAAGTACAGGACTCAGCTCAGGCAGTGGTCATTGTAAGTTATGTAAGAGCTGTTACTAATATACGCAGACTTTTTGGTTGGCTAATATCTTTCGATAGGAAGTCTTGATATTTTATACCTAAAATATAAATAAGTCATTGTATGATAATCCGAACATTTATTGGCACAACTCCCAAAAAAACTGGCCAACTCAATAATATTATTCAATGTTAATGTTTGTTGGAATGAGTCCATGGAAATGGACAACTGTAAAAGTCTGAGGTGTATAAGGTAAACATACATTAAAGCCATGTTTTTCTTCCGTTGCCTGTAGTTAAATTTAGCAAAGTGTGTGTAGATTTGTGTCAGGATCTTATAAGTTAAATCTTGCTGTACATGAAAGAGGGTTTCCCTACAGATCCAACAGAGCAAATAAAATTTGCAGTGAGTAGCGTTTCACCCTATAATCATATGAATAGAATGTACAATGTTCACTGAGTTTAACGGCGTCAGTTACAACACTTTAGTCTGGATTGTAAGAGGTAATGCATGAGCCACAGATATAAATGAAAATGATGGATGAAAAGACAAAGCACTTTGGGCAGAAGGAGGATGTTCACCAGACCAAAAATATACTAAAGATGATTTAAAAGTGTTTTGATAGTTAAATACTGGTGCTGTTATAGCACAGTATGTATGTGATCATCTTAACTAAAGTTAAAATATCCTCTTTAAAATATACCATTTTCAACATTTTGAGTCTAATAAGAAAGAAGTTGTGAAAGTTACAGCTGTGGCTACATTTCTGCAGAGGATCTGAAGGCAGATGCCAAAGAACTATTAAGGACAATCTAACAGAAAAGTAACACCATTTTTTACACTAAGGTTGCAATAAAGCACATTATAAGTGTCTGAATGAAGTTTGGTGAGGGTGAGAAATTTTAAGTGCTCCCTATACACCCCCACGCACACTGCTGAATGTCTACACATACACACAAACACAGATATGTCAGAGAGGTCTGAGTGACTCTACTCCTGTCACTGGGTGCATGCTGTGAAAACAGCACCCCCCCTTCTCCTCACCCCCTCCTCTCGCTCCCACTTCTCTGGACGCCAGCCTGACATACCAGACCTTGTTCGTTAGCGCATATTTTTACCCACCGTTACTAAATTAGGAAGCCAGAGGGAGCAAATGGAGTGTGGCTGCCAAGGCAGAAGAAGAAGGGTCTGATCAGGCCTGGGTTTGCTGAGGGCCCATGCCAACCCTACCAGCTTCATTAAGAGCCACTTGGGTTTCAGAAATAGAAGCCCAACAGGGACCTGGGCCAAACAGAGCCCTGAATGGCCAGCCAAAAACTCACGGGACAAACAAACAAATAAACGGGTTGTCTCATGGCCTGCCAGAATCAACCGGCAGCAGCCATCCCAAGGAGCCATAAGAAGTTATCTTAGGCAGTCTTGCACACAAAATCTGCCCTGCCCCAAGTTTAAAAGTGGTGACAGTACACATACTGCCAGCCGATACAGAATAAATTAACCTAGAAAGCTGTCTCCGGAGGCCAATTTCTCAAAGCAGCCACAGAGACGTTATTTCTTGTTTATTTGGCATGGATTTTGGGCACTGATGTAAGAAAGGATATTTTCACAAGGAAATGTACATTTCCTCTTCATGCTATTGGCATAGGTCTATTGCACTTTTTATAGCATTGGTCTCTGGATGTATATGGAATGGTGTGAAACATTGATATTCCTTATCTGCATACAAAAAATATGCTTAATTTTAATCCGGAAAGAGCAAAACTGAAAAAAATATGGAGTATTCCTTCCTATATAAACAGCTGAGTACAGTGAAAAGCATGTTGCTGTGTTTTGTTTCCAAGTGAATTTGTCAGAAGACAAAGTCTGTGAACAAATAACATTTTTTGACTGTCTGGGACTGTAATTTAAGACAAACACAAATAGAGGGAAGATTAGTTGTTTGGTATTTGAAAATTGCACCTGAAAAACCATAGAGAGAGTCATTTAGGTTCATTATTTATTGTTGTTTTGTCTGAGTGGAACATCTTACCATGTGCACTACACTGACTTCAGTCCATTTAACACCCACACACAAAATTAATGAGCTATAAGTACGACTTCTTGTCGCTTTAAAGTATAACTGTTGTAAGTCATACATCTAAATCAACAGACAAGTGACTACAGAAAATACTTGGCTCAAGAGCTTGTAGGAAATTTCTGTGACAGTGAAAGCACTGCCTGTTCTTTTATGGAAATAATGATGATGATCACAGCCTGGTGGTAATTGTAATCTTAATATAACATAGTAATGTTATCAAGCCTTACTATTCTTTATTCATTGGGAGCCAATGACAGACATAGCTATTAGACTTGGGAATAGCAGAGACACACAGTTACAGTTTGGATAATACAGTTTGACGCTTTGAAGTGTGTATGCCTGCAGGACTGGCCAAAATCTCAGCCAAGAATTCTTAAAACAGTAGAACAGTGCTGTAAAAGTCCCCTGAGTAAGACGCGTGAAACCACAACCCTGTGTTACTATACTGCCATCTAGTGGAACCACAAGAATAGTACAACTGTGTGACCAAAACACGTTTAGTTCTCGCGTAAGCCTGTGGTGTCCCTTGTTAACCTGAATAGATGAGGGGAAAAAAACTTACATAGTCTTAGACTCAGCTCAATGAATACCTCCAAAGAAACATCACCCATTACGAGGCAACAGTAAATAGGATGTAAATAAATGACGTTTCAGAACAGTGTTGTTGTTGTTGAACGCAGCTCGTTTCCTGTTATGAACCGTTTGGAAGCTAATGTCAACACTCCACACGGTCCTCTTAAAGATGACTTTCCAACCTGAAAGCTCGTAAGATAAAGCGGTGTATTCATTAATTTCAGTTTCTCGTGTTTCTCTAAATAAAACTCGTTCGTGGATGAGTACTAGCTCGTGCCAGCTGACGTTGCGCGCGGCGTAACCACAACAAAAACTTTACGTCAAATTGAGCACGAGCCAGGCTGCTATGGACGCAATACAAGACTAAAAATATGACTGAACGCACGGAGTACTCTGGATGTTTGCAAAAAATGGATGTTCGTGGCATACAGAAAGAAGTCCTAACAAAATCACCGGATTCTCCCGAGTCGTAAGTATAATAGAAGCGTAAATGAACGTCAAAGCTGCATATCCCAATGGACAGGAAATTAACAAATGCATTTAAGTAGATAAATTGTTCACTGACATACAGTGAGAAACACATGCCTCAGTATTCATTCATTCATTCATTCATTCATTCATTTTCATGTGAGGGATTTCTTCAGGACATCATGGTTGTCTAATCATAGACCTTCTAATGATTGTAAAGTGGAAATCTACAACTTGTGTTTAGTTAATATGATTTTGTTTGTTTTTCAAATAAATGTTGTAATGGTAGTAATCAAATATTTTAAAATGCACAGGTTTTAGTCAAATAACATTAAATACCATTATATATATTTCAGCTGAGCCTGTAATTCTAGATAGCTCCAATTATTAGTATGATAATGCTAAAATTACATGTAAATATCAGTGTTTATGTGTATATTCTTTGTTTAACTAGGTGAAATTGTCATTTAGATGAATTCGTATAGATTTATTTTTGTGGTGACTTCCAGATGAATGTTTCCCTACATTCAACCTTTCCAAAGTAATTTCTCACCATCTATCATAATTTTATTCTTTGCTTTTTTTTTTTTTTTTTTTTTTTCCTAAATGTTGTATTCTATTATATTTAGGTTACTGATCATGCAGATGTTCATTAAAGCTCACAGTTAATTCAGAGGTGTTTATGTCAAAACAGTGACAACTTAGGAAAAGGTGGCTTTTCAGAAAAATATAGGCCTATCATTAACTCTCATTTGTAAAACTACATGAGTTTTACTGGTGAATCAATGTGGCAGAAGATGACAGTGTTTCAGTGCTGGAGCCTCTGAGCATTCAGATGGATCATATATCAGATCATATGATCATGAAGAGCTTAGAAACTGCATTTTACATGAATTATTTACATTTATTGATAGGATTAGTGGTTCAAGAGTTATTAAATGTTTTAGATCTGTTTGTTTTTGGGGGCTAAAAATCTTTTTTATTGGGTGAACTGACCAAGAGAGCAGCTTATAGTTTTAACTAATCAAAACACAACAAACAACTTTCATACTCAACAAGTAAGTAAAATAAAACATACACTGTTGCCCATGAAGTTGGAATAAAGTATTCTTATCTCTTCTCATGAATGGTTGTGATTTATATTGTATTCTTGATAAAGTGTAACTGGGACTCTGGGTGTATGATCATTGTACCTAGTCACCGGTGATTACTGATGTGTTTAAACCGGAATAAAAAGAGGAATGTATCTTAAAACAAAATTATTCCAACTTTATGTGCAACAGCGTGCAAGAAAAATTAGTTAAAGAATTATTCCAGTGCCAATTTGGAAGAAATCACATTGACCAAAATTATTATTTTCACCGACTGCTTAAAGATAAATTCCCCCAAAGTAATATGTTTTGAGAGTTTCAGGTCCTTCTGTAAATCATCCATGAAGAAGTTCTTGTGCATTGAATAATGTCTGACTTAACAAACCACAATTTGTAGGATGTTCGGGGAGCACAGACCATACTGTTTTGGGGGTTTACACATGTACAGTACCATGCAGAAGTCTCAAGCCACCCTCTAGCTATGTGTTTTTATGCAGTTATAATGAGCACAATATCTACAGTATGTGTCTGTCTTTTAAAATATAATAAAAAAATAAAGAGGAATATAGTGAAAACACTAAAAACTCACAGAAAATATAAACTTCACATACAGGAAAGAGTCATAAGTTAGTGTGATCTGTGTTCCCATGACAAAGAGTAGCCGAACAATAAGAAACATTGGACATGCTGAATGAAAACTTGGTGTAAAACACTACAAAATTAGTTCAGCAAATCTCATAATGTTGGTACAGAAGAGTTCAAGACAGGTTAAGTTCAAAGGAAGATCACACTAAATACTGGATACTTCAGTCTGCTTTTTTTTCTGAAATTTTTGTTTTTAATACTATTCTGTATTTCCGTTGTTTCCTGTTACTTGAGACTGAGAATTTTTGCTTATGTACAATAGGCTATAGGCTATGATGATACTCTTGATATAAAATAGAGGCAGCCAAGCAGAGATTTAATGTTTACTATCATGAAATACTGTTATTCTTCCCAGGGTCTTCACAAACATGACATTCAGACATAAAAATAAAGCATTCTTTGTCATTTAAGTGATTTCCTCAAATGTAGGTTATCGCACCTTTGTGAAATGTTTATCCTGCATTCACAGATCCCCTCAAAGCATGGAGAGCATCAGCAGAGACATGGATGTATCTTCTGACTGTGGTCCAAATGGAGAGAGTCCCTCACTTACAGGATACACCAAGAAAAAATTTATCATGATGCCTCCAGAGGAAAAGCTCAAACACTTTGACAGCCGAGCTCAAGTCCATGCAGACAACAAAGAGGTGAGCGTTGGTTGATGAATTCATGTGACTTAACCTGCTGTTTAGTCTTTGAAATTTTCTGTTAATGATGCAGAGTTGTTTTCAGCCCTTGGTAAAGCTGCTGATCATGCATAAATTTATCAAAGTTATGCATGATGCTAAATGAATGGTAAATAGACCTCATTTATATAAATCGATATTTATGTACATTCACCCATTCTTTATATGATGATGTAACACATTATATGGAAAAGTGGAAAATTACTATATCGAACCCTGCACTCATTGTTTCATTCATTAGTTCTGCCTTTTTCCCTTTTGCACTTCATTAATCATTCCTTTTATTTATTCTACTTTATCTTTAAAGCTGCGGGAGACTTTCGTCACCAATTTTTCATCAAATCTGTAAAACCCCAGTCATAGCCTAAGTATCACAAATCTGAAAGTCTTTCTGTGATTACTCGCCTGAATCTCTTGCATCACGGTGAACAATTTCGAAGTGTACTCCACCATAAACAACAGACAGAGCTGATAGGTATCTCGGGCATCTTCGGAATTTTGTCACAACATGCATTGTGGGAAGCAGAGATTTGCACAGCTGCCTAGCAGTGGCAGCAGCAGCGCAACCATATGATATCATATGGCTGCAACAAACACAACACAGAAATGGTTGAAATGCAGAAACGGCTGGAGGGAAGCGGAGCTCCAGCCATTTCTGCGTCATGTCTGTTGCAGCTGCTGCTGCCAGGCGGCTGCACGGACCTCCACTTCCCACAATGCACATTGCGACAAAATTCCGAAGATGCCCGAGTTACCTACCAGCTCTGTTTGTGAACAAATGTTTTGTTTATGGTGGAGTACACTTCGAAATTGTTCACTGTGATGGAAGAGATTCAGGCCAGTAATCACAGAAAGACTTACAGATTCGAGATACTTAGGCTATGACTGAGGTTTTGCAGATTTGATGAAAACTTGGTGACAAAAGTCTCCCGCACCTTTTAAATATGTTTTAATTCTTGCCAATTATATATTTTTTTCTGAATGCCACATTTGAAAAGTATGTAAATAGTTTCACTAACTTTGGATCTTACACAGAAATATACAGTGCCTTATTGTTTATGAAGTATTTTACCGAGGGCTAAGAGAAGTGAAACCGACAGTCTTTCTTCTCTTTAGTTTGATGTTTGCATTCAAGATTTAGTGCACTGTGTGGCTCTGACAAGGCTGGTATATGGGGAAGGACACCTGAAACTAGCCCAGGCCCATGCAAGACTGGCTAAAGCATACTTCCAGTTTAAAGGTACAGTATATATGATGATTTTTACCTGATTCATCTCATATTAAGTCGTGTTATGTCCTTTGCCTTGATAAGCGACATCTAATGAATAAATTGATTTTTAGATCATGTTATATCAATATTCAGATAGAGATTTAGCTTGTGGCTGAATTTAACCTCATTTTTCTGCCAGGCTGGGGCCTGCAGGCACTCCAACATTCATCCTTAGCCCGAGAGATGCTGCCATTCAGCTCTTCAATTTCCTCTGGACGAGGTGACAAACTTGAGGTTCTCCAATGTCTCTTGGACATTTGCCTCATACAGGGAGGAGCTGGACTGCTTACAGCCACATATCCTTTTATTGTACAGTGTTTGACAATAAACAGGCTAAATTATTTTGAGCTTCCTTGACTTCTGAAACTCTAGAAGAAGCTGAATCTGCGTATCTGGAGGCAGAACAGATTATAGAGGAGCTTCATCAAAATGATGGCATCAGTCAGGAGGAGAAAATAAGCAATGAGCTGGAAATCTCCAGTGGTCTCTCCAGGTTAGTTTAACTGATAATCTTCATTGTTTTCTAGTGGCAGTTGTTATTATATGAGATATATCATCTTTTTTTTTTTTTTTTTTTTTTTTAAAGGGGTCCCATGTGAAATGCATGTAGTCTAATCCCCAAGGGTAAATATAAATAGATGACGGACATTAAAGCACCCTTGTGGCTTATCATATTTAACTACTGCTATTTGGTTTTAAGTTGTGCTGCTTGGTAATCATGTGACTTACTCTATTTATTTCCTGTGACCACCGTAGTATCACATTCAAGTGGTGCTAAATAACTCGGTAGGATATAAAATTAAAAGGGAGATGAACAAGTCTGACCAGTGGGATTCAGAATATTGTTTATTCTTTAGAGTATTGTAGATTTACAGCAACTAATATTATTTGAATAATGAAATATGTATTATTCATTGCAGTTACTGAACCTAAATAAAGTAAGATACAGTACTTATGAGTTGAAATTCATGTCACCACAAGATGGCGATATATCCCTGTGCATTCACAACATTTTATCATTTCTGAGTTTTTGTTAATGCTGAGTGAATGAAACTATTTTATGTCATGTTAGACAAAACTCAGTATCTGTTTTTCACCAGTGTTACTGTACAATACACAAGTATGGGCCTATTGTAACAAACACTTCCTGATTTGCTGGGCGGGGTTTCATCACATCCACTCATAGAATCACAGATGAAGCAGCAGCGTGGAGGGGAAACAAGCGTTTTTCCCTTTTCACAGTTTTTCTCTCTTCTCCAATTTTTTTTTTTTTTTTTTAGTTTAGCTTTGACTTCCTACTTAAGTGTTTACCTCATCTCATATCACTACTTAGAAGTAATTTGTAATCACAATGCAGTTTCTTAAGACACGGTGAAGCTGTTTTGTCTGCTTTATGTGAAAGTGATACTATTAGGTTTGTTTAGACTATTGGCAGTACCATTTCCTTCTTATTGATTTGTTTACACGAATCTGCATTACATCACAATATACATTTGGACCTTAATGGCGGTATTGACAACACAGATCCCAGGGGTTTTATTACAAGCTCAGAAAAAGATTAAACAATTACAAGATCATGGTGGAGACCAAGGACAGATAGGACAGACTGATAACCTTTGTGAACACAGTATGGACTGGCAATGGAAAAAAATAGGTGCTAATAGGTTCTTAGATCACTATGTGTGTGAAATTAGAATCACAATCAGGACCCGCTAATGTTTATTTTAATCCTGCAAATCTTTGGTATGTGAACGAATCAGCTGTGTCTATTTTAATGCTTTTTATTGTATCCATGTTCTTCTTCAGCCATCATTTCCAACAACAGCCTACAAAACATTGGACAACCTGTATTTGTAAAGCCTTTTAAGCAACTGGAACAGTTCTTTAAAATATTCATAAGGGAAAAAAATATTTTCAGTGGCCAAGTAGAGAAGCCTGGTGGCCTTTTGATAATGTTTCAACATATCAGCTTGAACACTGTAGTATTAAAATGATGAGGTAACGAGAGGCTACACTCCTGCAGCATTTTAACAAGCCTTATCAGCAGTCTGAGGTGAGCTACTCTCACAGGAATTCACAATGATGCCATCTTGGTCTGTTTGTTGACATGTAATGTGAAATTGAAAAAATGTGCAGACTCTGGCTGGTGTGTAAGCTTGCTAAATCTCTTTTGTTAGGTGATGACTAAGAATTTGGCATGCCTCTAAAGCTCTGTCTCTCAACACTGTTGTGATGGAGGGGAATGTTCCCACCAAATCCTGGAACAATAAAGTAAGCCCTGCTCTCTTATAGACCCTGATCCAAACAATCTGCCCAGTTTCAGATTCATACTCAAGGTGTGCAACTCTGATCAGCCAAAAGGTTTATTTCTATCAAGAAGTTTTATTGTCACGCTTAAATTTGTTGTTTGTGAGTGCTTTTATATCCAGACTTGGCCTTGACTGCTTAAATGATGTATTTCCCTGGCTGTTTTACAAATGCTGTCATGAATCTGCATTTTATTTTACAGTATGTATTTAATTAGGAAGGTTGAGTGTCTTAAATTAAGCCGTGCATATTTGTGGAAAATTTCCCATCACCCTGTACTTTTGATATTCTAAGTGGCCCCAGTTGCCTTTATTTATTCACAAGTAATGACTGGATACCCAGCGTGGCTATGACAAATGCCAGCTGTCTTGTAATGGTTAGGATGCAGACTCCCCTAGTTTTACTTCTTTATAGGTAATTAATTTTAATCAACTTTTCCCAGATGTAGAATTGTGTTTGATTTGATGGCTGAATAAAACCAACAGTGTTTTGTTGTAAATGGCTCTTTAAACACGGCCATAAGTGGTTTACTATAATATCCCAGGCTTTTCATAATTTTACCTGAATCCCTTGAGCAACAATAAAAAGCTTCTGCCAACAGAAAGCTTTTTAGTCAGTTTTCAGTCCCGTACAGATTGAATGGAGCAGGCTGCAGTGTTTTTGTCCTTCAGTTTTTACTCTCTCTTGGCCTTTACTGTATTTTCCCAGTAAGAGCAAACTTGCGTCAAACACGGGCTGGAAACATTTACTAAGGAGGACAGTACGGCCTGCTGGCAGCACATCTACACATCCTTAATTATGTTAATTCACTGCCCCGACTCCTTGTAGATTTCTCTGACAGCGGGACATGGCATTTTACCATTCTACCAGGGAGTACGTAAGGAACCAGAGTGTATGAGAGGATAGAAGGGTATTGTCTCTGTTTGTCCATGCAAGCCAAATTGCAAGATTCAAGGCTAGCTGGAATGCAGCCTCTGCTCTAACCATCACCACTCCCCTAAAAGGACCTGAAGTGCCTGCCCTATGAACACTGATGGGCGGGGCACTCCCACTATCCATCAAGGCATGTTGGGATAATCTTGGATTCATGGGAAAAGCTAAAAAATGAGTCTTTGCACTGTTGTTGTAACCTGTGCTTCTGGCATTCAACCACTGCGCTATGAATACCCAAATTCATGCGGTGCAGGCATTTAAACATAACATTACACTGTTAGACTTGTGATTTCCATGTAGACTGCCCATGCTGTAACAGAGTTAAAGACTGGAAGACCATTAGAATAACAGTGTTATGTGAAACGTACATTACTGTATTACAGTACAGTGTGCATTCCATAGCTAAATTAACACATCATCTTCCATATGCTATAACCACATGTAGTTTGTACTGTATATATGTAAAGACTGATTTGTAAAAGGGGGGTTTCCTCTATTGCTGTGTTACAGTATCGTGGTCAGAGATTGTGAAATCTTGAGTGCTGAACCCTGTAGGAAAGGCCAGCCCCCCTGACTGCAGAGCTAAATTAGATTCAGAGTCCATTATTTGAAGCTGTTAGCAGAGCACACTGATGGACCCACTGTCCTTGCGGTGGATCATGCAACCACCATCTCTTTCCTTTCCCCTTCTTACTATCTCATATTCTGCAGCCCAAGCAGCTCCATGCAAAGTAAAAAGGAAATTGTAGTGTTTAAAATGAGCATGGACACTGTTGGGATTTAGTCTTTTGTCATCGGTTGTCACCTGTGCTTAGATAGATGTTCTATTTTGCTTTGGTGGTTTGTAGTGAAGCCACAGTGGAACCCCCTAATTCAGACACCAAAGAATGTCACTTTTAGCTGTGTGTTTCTGCTTTGTGCATGCATTAGTTATTTGTCACAGTCTAGGAGGCAGCAGTTAAAATGACAGGGTTAGGAGCAGTGTAACCTTCTGTCCCACGGGAGACAGTTAAAGGCTTGAGAGAGGATGCAAGTGAAAACAGTTTAAAGGGCAATGTGAAAGCTTTCCCTATTATAGCCTGCAGTGCACCAGGCTTCAACAGTAGCCAGCAGCCAAATCCTTCACCACATTGCAGTGCTTTGGTTTGGCAGCAGACCAAGAAGTTACTTTAGTTGTGTAATCTAACGGTAATAGGCTCTCTATACTGTATACACTGTATAACACTAATACTATAAATGCACATGTATTATGTCATTTATTAGAGTCAATAGTGGAGAGGTATCATGAAATGTATTGATATAATTAAGTAGATTTTTAATTCTGTAATTTTTTTGTAATCTGCCACATTTTTTTTAACGCTTTCTTTTTATTGTTTCTTTTTTAAAGAACATATAGCAGATATGGACATACAGAAGCAAGACAAAAAAAATTAAAGAAAATAAAGAAATACAAACCTCAAAAGAAAAACAACATAGTGGATTGCCATGCCTCTACAGTGTGCTCCAGCGTTGCTATCAATAAGATCATCCTTATCCTGTCGTTGTATAAACGGACGTTTTCTCCCACTTTTCTCGACATTGTTCTTCTTCAGTCTTTATCTTATGGGTCAACAATTCTATTACATAGATCTCACTCACAATTTTTAATCTGTCACATTTTTGACAACGTTCTTCACCCAACATCTATGGTAGTAGAGCATTGGAAATTGAATTGATATTCAGAGATTAAGAGGGATAGAGGAAGGAACCCCCCCTTCCCAAGAGAAAATGGAAATACAGTACAGCTACAGAACATATGCTGTGTTTGTAGTTGTGTTATGTTAGAGATGGACAATAAGGTTAATAATGTTAAATGTTAATGTTAATGTTAAAATGTTCCTTTCGGTCAATATCAGTAATTATCATGATAAGAGTCAAATCATTATTTCTTTTGATTTCAAAGGCTGTGTCTTGGTCTTGCGTGAACTTTGGAAGTTGTGGTTTAGAATATTTCTTTATAGTCAGAAAATGGTAAAACGTTTTAGAAATCTACAGTGTAACATTCAAAACTAATAAAATAATTAGAAAATATGTGCAAAATAAGAGAAGAATGTCTTGGGGAAAAAAAAGAAAAAAATGTATACTATGTATAGCGATGATATTTCTCATGTATTGCAATAATTGTCATTATTGTTTTCCTGCTCAGGTCTATTTTAGTGTATTACTCAAAAACGGCTTAGCAGAGCAAATATGATGTCTTGTCTCCAGACTGATGCCTTGAAGAAACTCAAACATTCCTGGTCTCTGTCTTGTTTGTCATGTTGGCTCTAATTACCTTCCCCTTTGTATATTCCACTATCTTTAGGGTCTATAGGAGACAGAGTAGACCAGATGAAGCCTTAAACCAGTGTGAGAAGTCTCTGCGACTGCTAAAAGATTGCAGCAAACCAGAGAGGAGCTGCTCTGTTTATAGGGACATGGCTGCCATCGAACAGGACCAAGGTCAGATGGACAGAGCCATAGAGCATCTCTCAAAGGTAAGGAACATCTCACTTACACATCATACTTAATACTTATTGAAAAGATACACAAATACACGAGGGTTGTTTGAGACGGTGTCAAGCTGTGTTGTTAGTATTCCCACACCTCTTATTTAGTGATATGTGATCTGCCTTGTTTCATGTGGGTGTTGCTGTTAGGCTCATGCCATTTCAATGAGTCACGGCCCAGAGGAACTTGAAGGGGCTCAGATCTCCCACAGCCTGGCCCTCATCCTTTCTGCTGTAGCAGAGCCTCAACACAATGGTGAGTCTATTCAGAGACACGAGCCTGAGCAAGAGACGCAAGGGGTTAATTATGGTTTGAATCTCCCATTGTCTCCATATATGTCAGATTCTTTAGAATGGAAACAGCCTAATAATGGTGTCATTGAACACACGAGTTCAGGCAAAATTTACTTTCAGCAGTGTAGGCTCTATGGCAACTATACGATCTGCAACTGAGCCCGTAATGCTATAAAAGTCAGTTCAATTACAGAATTCCAGATGATTTATCTAGTTGAAAGACAAATGTTTATGCTAGGAATCTATTGCAATCTATCTGTCAAATGCCAGTCAGTTTCTGCTGTTACTCAAGTATCTGCATCATCTGTTTCTCTCCACACTGGTGTAAGAACGTGCAGGTGAATACTTTGAGCAGAGTTTAAGTGGATACAGAAGCTCTGTTGGTGCACACGATCCAGTTTTCCTTTCTGCCCAGGATGATTTCTGTCGCTTTCTCCTCCTCAATGGACAGCAACAGGTGATATATACACTCAGAAACATACAAATCTATGAGTACAGTTAGGAAATACCATTAAAATAATGAGATATTTTGCTTGAGAAATCTTAAAACTTATAGATGTGAATTTACCACACTTTACTTGTTGTGAGAGTCTCAAGGTTTACTCTGTAGTCGATTGATTGCACCTGTTATTGTAGCTCTCTCCACTTTTTGCAAGAAACACTTAACCTATTTTACAGTATTTTTGCAGAGATGTGTGGAGATCCAGAGGGTTTCTCTTTCCTCAAAGAGATCTGTGTTCGGTGACCTGAGTGCAGAGGTTGCAGACACCCTTCAGCTTATAGGAAGTGTGGAGATGACTGAAGGAAGGATGAAGGAGGCCCATAGGAACATGGCAAAGGTACTGATAAATTACAGGAGACAAACACTTGATGATATTGTTTATCATTGTAACTATTTCGGTGCAAGCTGGAATAGGGTCACTGTTACTGTCATCAAGCATGAAATTGTCCTGCCAGAGTATTTTGAGAGGGTTTATATTAAAAGGCCACGAGTCAGAGGCTGTGACCACCTACATTGGTGAGAGGTTGATAGGTTCCTCAAAATAAACACACAAAGAGTCCCTGTCATATTGAGTTGGGCTATTTTCACCAACCTCTCTAAGGCTCAGTGCTATCAGAGTTGCATGCTAATCTTGGAAGGGTGTAGTGTGCAGAGCCACCCTCCCTGGTGTAAAATATCACACAGAGTGACTTTGTGCTTCCTGAGTCTGGATGAAGCCTGACAGATGGACAACACAACTTTGGAAAGAGAAAGGCAGTCTGCTAACTGCTGTCAATTAAAAGGACACTGACCCCAATTAGTGTGGTATGTCATTATGTCCTTTAAAAATAAGTTACGTCCTTATGTCTTTCACTGCACATGCATTGAATAACCATGCGATCATTTTGCCATGTGCCTTCTCCGTGGCTTGCACCGTTAAATTATATCCTTATGTAACGTGCATCTTTCTCTTTTTTCATCAGTGACTGTATATGTTTGCAGTATGAGCTAATTCCTGCCCAACATACTAAAACTCACCACCAAAAGGGGATTTCTTCATACTAGTAATGACATGCCTCTGAGGAGCTCGGTTGCTATGTTGCTCTGTTATTGCCTCTAGGTGTAAAGGGGTCCAAGTATGACAGGGTACATCTCTACCACACATCCGCCTGCTAACCTTTCAGAAGTACCCTGACATAAACCAGATATGGCCGAGCTGTTTTTTCCCTGCTGTCATCACAACACCATTTGAGCTCTGATTGAGTAACAGATTGTGTTTTTCCAGAGGAAACCTGGCTCATAGAATAGATACAATAGATAACAAAGAAAAAGGCAAAAGAAAACAGAGAGAACAATGCTATACACACTGAGACACAGTTGACAGTCCCCCTTTTTCCTCTGTAGTACTGCTGAAAAAAAAGGCCTTCCATTACATCAACCTTAGCAACAGCGAAAACATCCATGAGGCCAGATGGATCTTTTCCAGATTAACAAATGCTTTGCTTTCTCTGGTGAAGAGGGAAACTTTTAGCCCTCCCTTTTCCTGCTTTAGCACACTTCTCTTGACATTTTGTCATTTATGGTAATTTTAGAGATGGCAAGCAGGCTTTTATCATGTCTGTTGCATCACTGTGTGTAATGGTGGGTGTGTGTGTTTTGTAATTGCATACACGTGTTTGGAGTTGAAGAGTGTAGATCAAGCCTGGATCTTGTTAAGTTAGGCAATATCTTCTGATGTCATAGGGTCTGTGTTGTCGTAGCTCATTCCTCACATTTGATTGGACCAAACTGAAGGAATAGTTAATAAAACCAAGCTGCTTCTTTAAGTTGACTACCTCAGGGTGAATTCTTTAGAGTCCTCAAAATAAATCTTGCCTATCAGCCTTGTTGACTCGACTCCACGAGTGGTCAGCACAGGTGTTATATAAACCTTGGACTGGTCCAGTAGTTATTTTGGGATGTTTAGTGCCTTCACATGTTGCTAGGAAATGTTTATTCCCGTGAGTATGACTTGCACCTCTCATCTTCCACTGCACTGACCACTCACTGTGCTGTTGTTTATTTATATATTTTTTTATTTTAGTGCCTGGAGATCCAGAGTTTGTTGTATGGCTCTCAGCACAAGAAAACAAAAGCCACACAAAAAGCTGTGGACATGCTGGCACGGTAAACATGAATACATTTTTTTCTACTGAAACACTTACTGATGTATAATTTGACTCTTACCAATGTCACTGTGTTTATTATGATGACGCAGCTATATACTTATGTATTGCAGGGCACCAGAGGTGGCTGAGAGACTACAGAGGCAAGACAAAGGGAAAACAAAACCTCACACATTTTCATCTGTACAGAGTGACAAAGATGGAAACTCAATCTCTGATTTATGACACCCCTTGTTTATCTGAGTGAAAGATTTTTTTCTACATTTTGGCAGCACTTCTTTTTGTTTTATAGTTTTATGTCTGTAATCACTGCTGGATTTGAACTTGAATTCCTTGTAGTATTTGACTTGACATTAAAGAAATACTCACACTCAAAACTACACTCAAAGAAGTTTTAATCATCCTTTAAATCGGTTTCCAAAGAAGGATTGTATATAATTCAGACAGAGCAGTTATGATATTTTTCCAGCCTAAAAAACTCAGTATAAACAGTGATGGTTGCTTTTTATACATTCAACATCCTGTTTGTTTGCAGATTCACTTTGTTTGAGATGGCACATTGTATTCAGTTTGCACTGTGTACATACATAACAAGTAATCAAACAAGGAACACACTTATGCAGCTACAATGTACTGTAATGGCATATGTCAAACTTGGAATAAGATGAAAAAGATATTTCATTTCAATTACTGTACTTTTAGATGAACTTCCACTTTTTTAGAATCCAAAATGATCTAGTGCATATTATGTGGTTGCTTGGATCAAATGTGCAAACATGTAACCAGACTGTTGTCAGTTAAGACCATATCTAGCTCTTTGACTAGTACACAACACAACAAACCTCTGTGAACACTCAGTGCCACTAAGCTGATGATCCAAAAATAGCCACAGTCATGAACACACTGTTATGTCGGAGTAAAGGTGAATCCTTCAAACCACCATTGTGATAAAGAAATGCATACAAGGAATAAGTGTTCAGACAAGACATACATCAAAAACAGACATGATAATAATTAGCAATAATCAGACTCTATTGTTTGTAGTTCACTGATTTATTTTAACTTTTTCATTTTCTCAAAACTTGCTTTTCAACTTGGCATCACTTTCTTTCAAATGTCTCAATCCACCATTTTAAATGTCTAAGTGTGTTTCGAGTGTATGCACATGTGTAAATATAAATGTCTGTGACTCTAAATGTCATGATACATAGGGTGATGAAAATGCAGTTTTTACAGGAATGGTTCTTATCAATTACTTTGATCACGTAACACATATTTGATTATATATTGTAAGTTATTTTTCTAATTCAAATTTTGTAATATGTTGTTAGTAAAGGCAATTTACCAGACAAACATCTATTCTTTCATGATACTTTAAGTGCTACACTGACTTCCACTATACCTTTCAACCTTTGCAAAACAACCTTCCCACAGACAGCTATAAGCTTAACTATCATCTGACTCTGTTTATCATAACCTACAGTGTTCCTGTCTGTATCCTAACATTTCACTTTGTAGTAATAATCCCCTTCCCACCCACCTTAAAAAAAAAAAAAAAACCTCCAGTCTGCAAGCGGTGCACAGCACATCACACTTCCACCTGTTAAATGTTGGTCTGCATTAAGTGTAGCCCAAGCAGACTCCGAACCAGCCATAACAGCCTTAATGTAAGGGCGGGGGTGATGGGATACTGTAAACTGCAGAAGCTGTTTAAGCTGTACAGCAACAGGTCAATAGAAAAATAGAGAAATCTAGAGAGGAGATTAAAGAAACCTATTAGTAGATAAACTGCAACCTATAAAAAGTTAACACAGCAGCACAACACTCCTATCAGTATAGACTACAATAACAAATGCTAATCCTGATTTAAGGTGGCCCGTGTTAGCATTTAGCATTTTAAGATACCGTGTTCCATTAAAAATTGGTATTATTCTAGTATTTTAAATGGTTAACTTGGAGAGTTTTGCTTCAGTTATGAGTTGCAGTAAAGCAACATCTTAGGGGGCACATTGTACAGTAGGTACATTAATTCTTACATTTTATTTTCAGTTAATTTGAAGGAAAAAAAAAAAGGGTTTTGCTGCAAATATTAGCATATTATTAGTGTCTACACAGCACTCTCTCTCAATATATATGCATTTCAACAATTGATACATCACCAACTATTTCACAATATGCTGACTGATTTTTTTTTTCCCTTTAATCATCTGAAGGACTCTCCAGATAAACTGTTGTGACTCTCTTCTCTTGAGAAATCTTCACCGGGGAGTGTAGTCCTTGTTCCTCGTGGCCACTCTGCGCATCCATCTGGAAGGTGAAAGACTTTTCCGACGGCCCCAGTTTGATGTGTTTCTCAGCGATTTCAGACATAGATTCAGCGACACCTTCAAAACCTTCACCGTGCTCCACTTCCTCTTCTGTTGAGACTCTCACGCTGTACCCTCCTCCTGCTCCACCCTGGAAAGCCTTCTCAAATCCAAGGTTTGAAGATCTCAGAGCTGCCATGATCTGCTCCTCAGATAGATCGTCTCCCTCCAGTAGACCAGACTCCTCCAGGGACTGAGACACATTCAACTCTGCCACTATGGTCATGGTTCCATTGTCACTGGACTGTTGAACTTTTTTGATATCAACAGCTACATTTTGTGGGTTTTCACTACTAACTTTTGTGAGGAAAGCCAACTCCTCTCTCAGTGGACCTGATACTGATTCTTGTAGTTTCTCTAGGGCTCCCTTCAGCTGCTCTTTAGGCTCCAAAGAGTCTTCTCTCAGGAACCCAAGCACTGATTCCTGTACTATAGGGGAGACACGGATCTCTTCTTCAATGATGCACTCTGGGAAACTCTCTTTGGCAAACGGGTGCTCACCTGATGTGATCTTGTATTCACTTTCCTCAACAATCACTCTTTTTGTTGGAAGACTTTCATCTTGGTAATATCTCTCGTCTGACAGATCATCAACAATACCATAATGGCCGTATGAGGTTATGCCACCGCCCTCCTCTGGTTCAGAATAGTTGTCATCTGGTGTGGAGACAAAATACTCGTGAGGCTCTTGTTGATGAGACAAATATGAAGATTCGCTCTCTGTAATATGGACAGATCCTCCTTTCCAGTGATCTGTCTCTGTCATAGCTTTTGTTGCGTCATCATCACTCTTCTGAACTCTTGTTTCATCATGGGGGACATTCTCTAACTCCTCAATTTGGAAATACTTTGAGGAGGGCTCATTAAAACTGCATCTTAACTCCTCCTCCACTTCGCGCTCCTCATCGCTCTCAGACTCCACCGGTTCTTCGATGATTTCCACATTGATGGACTTATTTTGCAGGTTCTCTCCACCCTGCAGCCCACTGATCAGATTCTGGATCATGCTTCCTGTTGCTGTGTCTTTGATGTCGTCCAGCGCCACCTTCTTCACCCCGTGGCTCAGAAGGTCATCCAGAGCATTGTCCTCAGAAATATCCAGCTCTTCCTCCACCTTGGACTCCAGAACAATCTTTGTCTTAGTTGTGCCATCATCTTGCTCAGTTTTCTCCACATGATATCTTACCTTTGAATCTCCTGATTGGCAGACCTTCGCCTCTAAACCTGCTGGCTTTATCACTTTCTCTATGATTTCCTCTACAGACACTGAGTCTAATATCTTTTTTTCTTCTGGGCCTATTGTAGACTCTGCTTTCTCTCGATCTTTGGGCATTCGATCAAATTCATTTACTTTCTCTTTTTCTTCTGGCACGTTCCTTTTGCTTCCTGTTTCAGTATTCTTGCTGAGGCTCATCATTGTTGGTGACAGCACTCTCACTGATGCACTCTCGGTGGTGGGGGATTTCAGGGGACTTCTTTGGTTTTCTACCTGAGAAACCTGCTTGATTTTAATGGTTTTCTCCTCCGATACCGTTTTCTGTGCATAAGAACTGGTTTTGTTTACTTGTTCAGCAGGAGGAGGGGCAGATGCAGCAGCTCGTGCTTTGGTGAATGAAATCATGTCCCTTCTGGATGCAGGGCTCTGATGGCGAGCCACTGAAATAGGAATGACCCTGGAGGGACTTTTGGACCCAGACTGAGGTACAGGAGATCTTCTGACGTGTGAAGTTGAAGTCGGTGTGTATCTGATGTCCATGTGTTGTCTGATAGATGTGGTTCTAGGAGTGTATGGTTGGGCAGGCATCTTGATATCTGAACATACAGGTGTGGTAAAGAAAACTTTTACTTAATATTGGAGCAGTTCTCATTTACGATCATACACTGTTGCCCATAAAGTTGGAATAATTTGGTTTTCAGACATATTCCTGTTTTTTATTCCTATTTATACACATCAGTTATCACTTCTGAACATGTGCAGATTATATACTGAGTCCCACTTACACTTTATTAAAAATAAACAACAATAAGGTCACAAGAAGAGGTAAAAAAAAAATATTCCAACTTTGTGGACAACATTGTACTTAGAATAAGCCAACATCACATGGTAACAACTTTAAATGAGTTATTGTCAGTACGTTACCTATTATTCTTTCTCTCTGTTGTTGATTCACTCTCCTTTGAACATCTTGCTCACCTTCCAGGAGAGCCCTGAACAAACAAACAAAAAAAGATAAAATACTTTTAAGGAGAAAGGCATGTTAACTTTTGATTTCACAGTAATCATTCTTCCAACTGCATATGAAAACTCAAGCACAAATACCTCACAAGGCGGTGTACATCCTCCAGCTCTGCCATCTCATCCCTCTCAAACTAGGTGCTTACAAGGCTTACAAGTCAGTAACAACCCAGCATCTGGCCATATAGGGTAGTAATCATCTAAAGAATAACAAACCACTCTCCTCTAATAAAGACCATGTAATAATTAGCTTGAACAAGCTCACCCTTCTTCGGTAATAATTAAGAAACAACTGCAAACAAAAGTCCCGTGAAAAAGAGCAACCTCTCCGGAGAGTTCCTTCTGAAAGACTGAACTAAAAATATCGCCCACAATGTCAGGCTGTCCACACTTCCCAGTACATTCCAAAACAAAAGTGGGCTCGTGACACATATACAACACAGGCTACTGCCTCATCTCTGAGGAAGCATTCTGCATATTCCAAACATCCAAAACAACACGTGGCAGTAGGAAATCTGTCATAGAAAGTCAGAAATCTTTCACTACCATCAACCTGTGGCTTCATACTACTACATGTTTGGTATGCATGGCAGCTGTGTTTAAGACTGTATAGATTACTTGGGATATGAGTAGCAAGAACATGTGGAAAGAAACTCAATATAAAGTAATAATAAATTTGCTAATATGTGTATTGCTTTATAAATAACTTTAACCCTTTCATGCACAGTGGTCACTGCAGTGGACAGCTATTTTACAGCTGTTCTGTTCATGGATTTTGTTATTTTAGTTCCATATCTGCCAACACAGCAGGCACTCATGCATCATCCCATACATTGCAGTTCATTTAATTATTGTAACTTTGCTGTTCTTCATAAACTTGATCTGCACTAACATGTTTGAGTGTAAATCAGTTGCTTCTTGTTTTTATTAGACTGTAATTAACAGGTTTTTTTAAAACAAAATGATGACAAAAAGTAGCACTAGGTTTTTATGGGTTAAACAAAAAGCTTTCTTTTTTTGCATATTATCTCCATGGAGTGAGTAATGACCAGTATTAGAGTATGTTAAAATGTGAGAAAACATCAGATTAGCTACATTAAAAATGTTTTTATTTTTTGGTTTTCACACAGTATATCAGTAAAGACGTTTCTTCGCTTAAAAAATTAAATGCATGGTGTCCAGCTGAATGGACATTTTTGCATCTCCATGAAAAATAGGTTAAAAAAAATGTCAATCGCATTGTTATTTTAATGCCTAGAGGAATAAAAACACTAAGAAAAAAAAAATCTTAATTAAGACTGTCATAATTCATGCATGAAAGGGTTAAAAATAGCGTGTTAGTATGTGACTGTGTGATCTGACACTGTTAGATTCATAAGGGATATGCAGGCCATGCTACTGCAAGATATAAAGCACCTCTTTATAATCGAATGCCTCTTAGATACATAAACCAAAGAGACAGTATAAATTTTATTACCGATGTATGTAACAGAGTAAACCAAACGACCATACTGAAGTTTATCTAAATTGAAGATAATACTTCATAGAGCAGCAGGAAGCTGAAGCTGGTTTAATCACATTTAATAGCATCTGTGGGCTGTGGGGCGCCTACTTTGGACAGTAATTTCTGTATAGCAAAATGGAAACAAACTGTGAAATATATGGACATTTATGGACTACAAGTGCTTTCATCATGAATGGTAGTTTGGTTGGTTAAAGCAACACGGAAGCAACTTAAGGACCAGTTTTTGGGTGTGTTATTAGTTGATATTTTTCATCATACTGATGAATTTATTGTCTTGGTAGGACATTTGCTGAAATAAATGATCACCTGTAGGCAGCCACCTCCAAGCCCAGATCCATCTTGACCTGAAGAAGCTCCTGATGTTGTCGCATCTTTTCTTCAATAGCGCCGCACATCATGTTCCTTTCATGCTCCAGCTGTTCAATAATCATCTAGAAGAAAACAAATAAAGAGAGAAATGAAGAGTTTAATATAAAAAGACAACATTTACACCTTTTAACTTGTTATGATCACATTTCATTATATTGTAGCCTACAGTGTCATAGAAAACACAGCGAAGTGTCTGAGCATTTCTAGTCAAAATAAGGTCTGATCCCACTAACAGACGGCATTAATCATTAAGACCACTTAATCTGGTAAGTGCTTGTACAATTTTTGCATGAGCCCTCGCTCCAAAAAATAGAACATGACAGCCTACAACAGGTGTCATGTGCAAATCTAACATTTAACATCTATGAAACACGTCTTTGTTACAGTACTGCATCAGCTGTGTAGGTAGATACTGTATGTGTAAGTGACTGACCTGCTTGCAGCTCCATCTTTGGGAGGCTAATGAGGATTTGTCAGTCTGACAGCTAATTGGTTTAAGTGGCTGCTGTAATGTAAGAGCCAGAGAGTACTGGGCAGCTGAAACACCCTTTAGCAGCTCAAGCTGTTCAATCCTTTTGCACTGAGGTCAAATGTTGCAAGCAGTATCTATGTTTATGGCAGCTGTGGGAACACAGACCTGCAGGGTACCACGTAGTTCACAGGTGTCAAACATGCGGCCCGGGGGCAAAATCCGGCCCGCCAAAGGGTCCAATCCGGCCCGCGGGATGAATTTGTGAAATGCAAACATTACACTGAAGATATTAACAATCAGTGGTGTCAAAATCATTTTAATTCAGGTTCCACATACAGACAAATACAGTGCAATTAGATTTCAAATGGGTCAGACCAGTAAAATGTTATCATAATAACCTATAAATAATGACAACCCCAAATTTTCTTTGTTTTTTTGGTGTAAAAAAGTAAAATTTCATGAAAATGTTTACATTACCAAACTATACTTTTACAAAAAATGTGAATAACCTGAACAAATGGAAATGTCTTTAGAAAAGTAAATGCAATTTTACCAATATTCTGCCTGTTACTAAATGTTTTATGTAAGGCACATGTGCAAATGATAAACTGATAAAGCGAGGCATAATATTGTTAAAATTGCACTGGTTTTTCTTAAGACAATTCAACTTGTTCGTGTTATTCAGATTTTTAAGGAAACGTTTTAGATGTAAACGTAATCATAATATAATTTTACTTTTTTCACTGTTACTATTTTACTGGTTCGGCCCACTTGAGATCAAATTGGGCTGAATGTGGCCCCTGCACTAAACTGAGTTTGACACCCCTGACTTAGGTTGATAGAGTCATAATGGGAGCTAGAGGTTTATATTAATATTAAAGCATATGTGTGTCTAAATAGTATTCAGTGAAGTGACATTTGTTATTATTTGGATAATACACAAGGCCTCAGGAACCATTTTTCTGGTCAGCAGACAATAGCCCCTGCAGCTGCATCAGTGCCTTTAAAGACAGTGGGTGTGGCACAGTGGGGGAGTAGCCTCTCCCATCTCCAGTACAGCTCACCAAGACCAAGGACATAACATGTGTATTATATAATCATGTGTGTATTCCACTTTCTTAAAATAGTAACACATTTTCTAACACTTTAATTATTCATCTGAATTTCTCCCCTAATGGACCACCTCTTCTTACCTGATATTCACTCAAGTCCATATTAAATTTTTCCTGCATATGCATCAGTTGCTCTTCCAGACGCACTTGAACCTGCCCTTGTTTTTCCGCATCTTTGCGCATTTTGTCCAACTCTGACGCGTACATCATCTTCTCCCTCTGCAGGTCACTCAGTTTGGCCTGATCCGCTTTAATGGACTGCTCCATGTCTTCGATCTTCTGCTGGTACATCTCAAAGGTATCGATCCATCCTTGGGACAGACCGTGGGCATATTCTTGCACTTCTTCCACGGTGGCCGCCGGAGGCCCGCGGTAAGTTTGACTGACAATGGGGACCATCCGAGAGTCCACCTGACGCCGGAGATGCCCGATTTCGTGCCTGTGCGCATCCTCCAAGCGCTTATACTCGTTTTGGAGTTGAATCACGCGTTGCTGGAGTTCACTGTTGGTTTTGTGTGCGTGGTCCAGCTCCTTTTCGCAGCCGTGGAGCTCCCCACTGATGTCCCTGCACACGTCGGTCTGCTGGTTGCACAGGGACTGAACCATCTGCAACTCTCGCCATATCTTCTCCCTCTCCATCTCCGCCTGGGACTTCTCAAACGACAGCTGCTCCACCATTCTCCTCAGATCCCGCATCTCTGCTTTGTACCTGGGCTCCCACTCCGCCGTTTGCGCCTGTCTGAGTTTATTGATCTCACACATCAGATGCGTGTTTTCCTGCTCCAGCTGCTTGGTCCTGGACAGATACTGGGCCAGCCTGCAGTTCAGCTCCTGCAGCTGCTGCTTCTCGCTCTCAAAAGTTCTCTTAAAAGGCAACATTTTGGCACTTGGTTATAATACTAATTTAAAAAGTGACTTTAAAACGGTTCCCGTGGGTCAGAGTAGTTCAGGACACAGGGTGACTCCGAGTCATCTGCGTGTGCGCGTCCGTGGGCAGATCTGTGATGTAATTTGCGATCAGCAGCGCCCTTTGACAAGTGCAGGAGGAGGAGGAGGAGGAGGAGGAGGAGGAGGAGGAGGAGGGCGGGTCCTGCCTCCGTGGATCGTCCCAAACGTGTCCGTGTCCATGACAGATGTTGTGCTGCCTTTAAGTGACCTCTGAAATTTATAGTGAAAGAAACCAGACAATGATTAATATGCGCAAAACGGATTGATGTGGACAGTACACAGCTATTTATTACATTATATTCACTGTCATTTAAATCCTGCCACTAATTTTGCTGTGCAGGCATATGGAATCATGTGTACAATAATAATAAAGGGTATTTTATTAAAAAAAAAAAAAAAAAAAAAAAAAAAAAGGCTTTTCTATTAAACCTCAGAAAACAGATTTTCTGAGGATTTTCACGGATTCATGTGGACAGTGGACTGCTATTTATTACATTATATTCACTATCATTTAAATCCTGCCACTAATTTTGCTGTGCAGGCATATAGAATCATGTGTACAATAATAATAAAGGGTATTCTATTAAAAAAAAAAAAAAAAAAAGGCTATTCTATTAAACCTCAGAAAACAGATTTTCTGAGGATTTTCACGGATTGATGTGGACAGTGGGCTGCTATTTATTACATTATATTCACTATCATTTAAATCCTGCCACTAATTTTGCTGTGCAGGCATATAGAATCATGTGTACAATAATAATAAAGGGTATTCTATTTAAAAAAAAAAAAAAATGCTATTCTATTAAACCTCAGAAAACAGATTTTCGTAGGATTTTCACGGATTGATGTGGACAGTGGGCTGCTATTTATTACATTATATTCACTATCATTTAAATCCTGCCTCTAATTTTGCTGTGCAGGCATATGGAATTATGTGTACAATAATAATAAAGGCTGCTATATTAAACCTCAAAGACCAATTTAACAGCAAATGCTTATTTAAAATGTTTCATCCAATAATCCTATCAATACATGTAAATAATTCAGGTAAAATGCAGTTTTTCAGCTTTTCATCAATCAAATATAACCCATTTGGATGTTCATAGACTCCTCAGTGAACGTGGAAACACCATAACTAATCAAACTAATGTAGTTTGACGAATTACAGTGGTTGTTTTTATTGTTATATAATGATATATTGTGATATTTTTATATATTAAGTCCTGGAATTACATGATCTGCCTTTTAAATATAAACCCTTAGATTACATGTCATTTACTAGGCGAAAAAGGTGAAAATATAAACAGATGAAGGGAAAATAAATAAGCAATTAGAATAAAATCTGGCCTGATGCTCATAAAAAAAATTAAGAAAAGTTATTTTAATTCAATGTGTTTTGGTGTGTGACAGTATACCATAGGGAAAAGGGTTAAAAAGCGTAAAAACACATCTGAAAAAAATGGATACTGGAATTTACCGAGTCTCATAAAAGCACCATTTCCACATACGCTTCATCATTTTCCGGGTAATAGCTCCCCCTAGCGGTTAAACGCTAAATATTTATTTTCACAACATAATATGAAATACAACACGTAGGAGAGTCTGTGTTGTCTGTTTGAGCAAATAAACCTGCATTATTTATGGATAGAAGCGAAATTTTAGTCGTTACAGGTAAGTTATTTACCTATAAACACAAAGGTGGATGAAAGAAGGGTTTATTTGTGGTGCGTTTTATTTCACTTGTTAGGATTTGGACCTTTTAAGGAGTTCTTGGTGAATCCGAGCTGGAAAGCAGCACAGGTAATGTTTGAGAGCAATACTGGTCTGTGTTATTGGTTATTTATGAGGCAAATTGACTTAAAATGTGTGATATTTTGTGTTATTTCAGGGGTTGCAGTCATTGGGATTCGGGGAGAGGATTCATGTTTACATTAAGGAGATCCCAGTAAATTACATGAAGACCCAGAAGATTATAGAGGAACTGTGGCAAACCCTTAACCCAAAGGTAATGGTAACATATTCTATTTTTGATCCTCCGACCAAACTAAAAAAAAAAAATAAAAAATAGCCTGAAATGTTTGTTCACATAACAAAAATAAAGGACAAATTTAATTATCTGGATTAAATTACATAATTAGTTTTACTTTTTACTGGCCCAAAAGTAGTGAAATTTGTTAAGGGTATCTATTTACTAAGTGAATGAATGAATAAATAAATAAATAAATAAATAAATAGGTGATAAGTGTACAAGTGTAAATTGTTAAGTCTGTAGTCACTTAAACACCAGAATCCACTTCCAAAACTGTTGATATTCCTTAAATACACAATGTGGGCACAAATATTGGAACACATCACCCCTACAGCTTCTAGGACTTCCCATCATGATAAACATTTCCATGTCACTTGTCAATTATCACAATAAATGTGAAATAAATATCTGCCCTTAAAGATCCAGACAATAACTGCTGAACAAATGTTAAAAATAAAAAATTATATCTGTGATTTTGCAAAAAAAAAAAAAAACAAACTAAACACCTTTAGCCTGAAATAGTTGTACATAACAAAATTAAAGGCAAATTTATTCATCTGGATTAAATTATATAATAACGTCATAGCTAAATTCTTACCATACCTAACCATTATTATTATTATTATTATTATTATTATTAACTCACTTTTTATTGTTTTTTTTTTTCTTTTTTTCACCCATTAAACATTTCACAGTGATACAACAGGATAGAATTATACGAAAATATATCAATAAAAATATGAAAATTAAATCTTAAAAAAACAACGAAAACACGCACACGCAAAATACAAAAATAATAGAGTACTGTCTATTTTGTTATACAGGATATGTTGTTACATTCTAACTCTTTCCAGGTGAGATAAGGCCTAGGCCAGGACAATAAAACATTTACCATAATACATTGTGGCATCAGAATACCAATTCCTTAAGTTATTATAGAAATACCCAAGACTGCAGTCAGATCCGCTCAGTCATCTATTCCGCACTTCATCCAAAAAGGGGCTCCATATTTTTTTATTATTAACTTAAAATTAAGTTTTACCCCCATCTTCCTGTCAACATTTTTTGTATATGGCCTATAAGTAGATTACTTCTTGCCTTGTACCTTATTTGTGGAGTCTTGAATTTGACCTTCTGTCCATATAGTGCATCCCATGTCCCAAAGGGGAGGCAAGGGGTATTGTTTTCGGGTTGGTTTGTTTATTTGTTTGTTAACACTCTAGCAGCAAAACTGTTGGTTGAATTCATATCAAATTGGGTTTATAGATTGCCAGTGACCCAGAATAGATCTGATTACATTTTGGGAAAATTAGGTCAAAGTTCAAATTTCTTAAGAATTTTTAAAATCTTTCTTTTTTTTTCCCCATTTACTTATTATGGGTGAAATTTCAAATGTTTGTAGCAGCAAAACTATTGGTTGAATTTAAACCAAATTTGGTTTATAGATTGCCAGTGACCCAGAATAGATGTGATTGCATTTTGGGAAAAGTAGGTCCAAGTTCAAATTTTTACTGAATTTTTAAAATCTTTTTTCCCCCATTCACTTAGAATGGGCAAAATTTCAAATGTCTACATAAAACATCAAATTTGTTTCAATTTACTTCAAACTTGGCACATGTATAGAGGCAAATGATATGCTGACATCACCACAGGCATAGACATGATGACATCAGCTGGATCTATGCCAAAATAAGCTACAATACGTGCGAGGGGTGGGCTTTGTTGTGCCTGGAATCACTTGTTTAATATCGAAGCCTGTAAATACACTTTGTTTGTATAGTAAGGTTTCTTGTCTGACATGAACCTCTCTGCTTTGGTGGGAAGTTTTCAGTCCATCTGGGCATTGCCAGAGGTTCCAGAGGCATCACTTTGGAGCAAACGGCGAAAAACAGTGGCTACAAAGACAAAGATGTGTGCAGCTTCTGCCCTGAAAGTCAGTGTTGTATGGAAGGAGGACCGGAGAAACTGGACTCGGTCATCAACATGAAAGCTGTGTCCAAATGTTTCAGACAAGCAGGGATGGATGTCATTTATTCAAGAGACGCAGGAAGGTGGATATTGGTTGTTGTGCAGTTTGTGAAAAGCACCTTGCATCAGAGAGATAATACGTCTCGTTCTTTTCAGGTACCTGTGTGATTTTGCGTATTACTGCTCGCTGTATCACGGTCAGGGGAAAGCAGCCCTCATCCATGTGCCCTCCTCTGATAAACTGGTTCCTCTGCTGCAGATGATCATCCAAACCATGCTCGACCAATTAGAGGATCATTCAGACTGAGCATGGTGAGTTGATGATGGCAGATCTTCTCAAATGAGTCTTAGATAAGTGGATCTCCTAATAAACATCCACCTAAAAAGACCCCACAGTCGTGAATACTGTGGAAAAAGAGCCGCGGTCTTTAAGAATAAAATACAACAGACATAGATCTCATTCATTTATTTATTCAAAATTTCAGAAAAAAAGAAAATACAAGAAATTCTCAGATACACATTTAGAGACGGTGAGTCAAAAATACACCATCTCAGCTATAGGTGTGAAAAACTCGAGGCCTCAGATACAGAGCTTGAAAGAAGACAGATTCTAGTGAAGGTTTGGATTATTTCTTCAATCACCGAATGAACACAGAGATTTTGCTAAAAGTTAATAAAATAATAATAATAGACCAAGGCCCCCGCTGAAGTTATAGGAATGCAAATCATAACAACGGCATGAAAATGATAAACCTCAAACTTATTATTGCAGTTTGAATGCACTGACGCATCCTCCATAAACCTGAGGTTTGCACGAAGAACATTTTGGAGAATTAAAATGCTAAAGATGAATAAGATGAATTGTCTTTTTTCTTAAATTAGTTACTGCTGGAAATCTGGTAAATGCAAAAAAAGCAACTAGTGTGAAGCTGTAAACGTAGGCCTATCATCATTCTCTAGCCTGGCTGTTTACTGTTTAATAAATGCTACCCGTAATCTACTCGACGTCCCTGTCCTATACAGTATATGTCCATGTGTTTATTTAAATGCTGTCGATTTGTAATCTAATGCAACTAGAAATTCAACAGTAATGCGCCTCACAACAGGTCAATGTAGTGTCTACTCCAGAAAGAGCTGAAATATATAGTGTTTTTATATTTATCATAACATACATTAAACTGAAAAAAGAAATGCACAGATATGTGAAATGACTACTAGTCAGTGGTGATTTGTGTAGCGATGTGATATTCAGCAGCGATCAAGATGTTTACTTTTTGATTTGCTTAAGTCAAATTAACAAGAGCACCTGAAACAAACCATCCACATTTCAGATTACAAGTTACAACATGGCCTGTTTGCATTTGTTATTGCTTTTGGGGTATTAATTTCAACATTTCAAATTATTTACCAATTTTTTTCTTTCCAATTTTACGCCTCCAGCTCAGAAGCCCTTACACTGACATAGTGTTCACCATGTTGCCACCGCCAGTAAAAAGCAGAAAAGAGATTTTATGGGAAGCTTTGAAATCAACATTGTTGCTGATAATATTCAAGATCCACTGAGATGACTTTTTTTTTTTTCCAAACCAGCAGCAATATTGTTAATAGCAGTACAATAGGCTGGAAAAGGTGTGTAACGTTTACTTTCAGTTGATCAAAATACCAGAGAATGGTCACAGATTTACCCTGATGGTAGTGAAATGAGCTAAAATGTCATAGCATTCAGTCAGTGGAGGCAGATGGGAGAAATGATTGTGTTCACTCAACAACAACCATTTTTAGGGGGTAAAACAGATGAATTTAAGTCATTTTGGTAACTGGAAAGGAAAGTTTTTTTGGCTGCTTTGAGTCCAACATAAGCTAAACAAATACATGAAGAAACATATAGGAGGTGGATTTGTCATCACTTTGATATTTAGTTTAGAACATACAAAAATCACATTCACAGAACTGATCCATACATAACCAAATTCTGTTTGGAATAAATAACGTTGCTGAAATATGTACCTTGCTGTATTATACCTGGCAGGTAAACAGCAAGTGATTTGTGTGAGTTGCAACAAACAAACCTAAAGTAGTTATTGGAGGTCAATAAATTCATTTTTCCCTTTTTATATTTCCCATGATAAGTGTTTAGTTTCTATATAAATGTGTTTTAAGATTAGAAAATGAATGTCTGTGTCTGAGGAGTTGAGTTGTGACAATATATTTGGAGTCAGTGGAGATGGAATGTCTGTCGATGTTGTGCCCAAAGTTTTTGGGTTTTTTTTTTTTTTTTCAGATATTTTTCTATACTGTACCTGCAAAAAAACATTGCAACTAGTGAAAATAAATGCATGATGATAAAATTATCTTCATGTTTTCCCGTATAATCAACCAACGAAGATTGCAACTAATTCTGCAGAACAAAAGCACACAGTACTGAATGCCGCTATTATCATTTCACAGCATACCCATGCGCTCTATACACGTTCTCCTTTGTATTCAGAGGCTTATAAATGTACTTTTTTTTTTTTGCCAGGAATTGGTGGGCTGAACTTACACGTAAACCTCCACACAGAGATTCCATCTCCGGCCCTAGTCCACTTTGTGAGGTTTATCTACATCCCTGTGGTTTTATCCAGATGAGGTTTCGGTAAAAACTGATGAGAAGGAGTGAGATGTATTTGTTTTCCATACGCATACATAAACTTTAAAAAGAGTGAGGTAGATATATATGTGAAAGAAGAAAAAAAAAGTTGTAAGTCCCCCAGTCATGACACCAAAGAAAATACATACAAAAAAATCCAACTTTATACTGAATCATGGGGTATTTGTACAGTGATTTAAACTGATATCACAAAAGGAAAATAAAAAAATAAATAAATAACACTCCTACAGAAAAAAAAACTTCAAAGAAAGGAAATAATAATAATATTAATAATAATAATCACCAAGCAACATTTCCAAAAAAATGAGGAGAAATCCTTCAAAACACTTTTCAGCCTCTATTTAAGACCTTTTCCATACATGACATTGAAATGTGTTCCCTTCCCTGGACTTTAACCCATCCTTTATTTGGTTTTCAGAAGCAGTGATTATGAAGACAAATAATAAGACCAGTTTCACTTAGAAGAAGGAACATGTCAGCATTAGCAGAAGTGGTGTAGTATCACGCTTAAGTGTTGATTTAAAAAAAAAAAAAAAAAGAGAGAGAGAAAAAAAACATACAGCTTTCAAATGCTTGAGATGGTTGGCATAATTAAGGCAAACAAGACAACCCAAATAGCCCTATTGATCTTATAGGAGGCAGGAAATGGATGGGTTAAAATACCAGATCTGGTATGAAGTAAATATCTTGTGTACTGGAACTAATCCTGACTTCAAAAGGAGGCACTAGGGGAAACCGGTACAATATGTCGTAGAGGTCAGTGAGGGGCCAGAGGGAAGGAGAGAGGACACTATTGGACTCAACAAAGCATGATGAAGAGGGGGAGGAGGAAGAGGATGATGAGGAAGAGGGGATAGGGGTACTAGGTGAGACAAGTAGAGGACGATCATGAGAATGTGTGGAGAAAGCAAAGCCTTTACTTTGACCTGAGATCGAGTCGCACCTAGAGGGCAACGCTAGGCGCAGTGCTAGACAAGTACAAAAAGGGTGCAGAAAGTACACACTCACACGTCGAGCTAAGGTGTCCATTCCAAATAATAATAATATTAATAATAATATTAATAATAATAATAATAATATAGACATCCACAAAACAAATACAGAAGGAAACATTTCATAATAAAAATAAAAGGCAATGAACAAAATGTAGTGTTACAGAAAACCTTTTGGGGTAACAGAAAACAAATGCTTTTATATCTAAATCATCTTATTTTTTGTTGGTTTTTTTATTATTATTTTTTTTAAAACAGAGTTTGAAGATATAAGAAATGGACTGTAGTGGAGACTATAAAATACCAAACCTGAAGAATTTCTTTATATATAACATCCAAAAGAGGAAAAGAATAAAATAGCAGCTTTGTTCTGTACAGACATAGAGGCAAACATTTTGAACCGTAAAAAGGTTAAAAAAGTGACAAACCGATGATGTGTATAAAAACGATCCTGCAGTCTCAAATACAACTGTAAGACCTTTATATGCGTTTGAAATGTAGAGAAACGAATGACTATTTGAGAGATCGGCTGTGGTGAAAAAGTTATCTCTAGGCTACTAAAATCTTTACTGATCCACCACCTCTTTTTTTTTTTTCAGTCTTTTTTTTTGTCTCAGGTCTTAGTCTCTGTTTGTTGTGGTGTATTTGGTGTCTGTGTATTTTTGAAAAGCAGTTAATGATGTTCACCTCCCACATGAAATGCACACATAAAAAAATGACAGATAAGGTTTAAATCAAATGGAAGTGGAGGCAGAGATGTATCCCTCAATTGTGAAGTTGAGTGATTTGCAGTGGGAGAGATCTATGGCGCGTTTGTGTTTTAAGATTTTTCTAAACCAAAGACAGACTGAGGCTGTGATTTAGAGTTGACTGACTTAAGTCGCATGTATACTTCCCCGCAGGCGAAGGAAATTCACTTATGCTCCAATTTTAATAAATGTGGGTGGTATAAAAGCAGGTTTTGATAAGCCTGTCTGTCACCAGCAACAGAATACTGGCTTTTTAAAAGTCATGTCATGTACCACTTTTGTACACTTGGATTAATAATTACAGCAACTTTCATCAGGAACTTAAAGCAACTATGAAGTTATTTCAATCTGTCTTTATATGGACTTCCTGTTAGAGCTCAATTGACTAAAACACAAGTACTTTAACTTACATTTTTTTCCAGGCTACTTTAAAATATGTGCAATTCGCTTAAATAGAAATGTAGTGTTTCTCATCTAAGTATCACATGGTTAGATTTATTCCACCCTCATTGCAGATGCTGCATATTCTGAGAAAACCTTGACTGCAGGTGTGAATGCAGGACATCTCAGTTAATACTGTATACACACAGCTGCTAAAGGAGCAGTTGGTACTAAAAAAAAAAAAAGCAAAAGTACAAATATTAGACTCATGCCAACTCTGAATCACAGCCTTAAAAAAAAAAGAAGAAGGGAGACCTGTACAAAATTTAGGAAAAAGCTTGATTTGGCAATAGTTTTGGCAGATACACAATAGGCCCTCCTCTTCCATTTTGACCCACTCCTGATGGGATCTACATCCACAGAAATACCAACAGGAAATAAACATTGAAACTTTCAAACCGAGGCATCCTTACATGACATGAGCCCGTCCGCTCATAGAAAGAAAAGTCCTTTTGATGGAAAGTCATTTGAGAAATGGAGTTATACCATATTATAGAGAGAATCATGTGTTTGTATAAATACACACTCAGATATCCACAACATCCTCTCTGAAATCATCAGGAAAAAGTGCTCTTCTGTTGGATTTGCTGGCAGATATGCTAAAAAAATTATTTTCTCAAGTTCATGCCTTCCGTAATCTGTTTATTGGGGTAAATGCCTGTAGAGTTTTCCTTCTTGAAGGACTTATGTAACAAAGACTACAATACAGGCTGCACAGGAAGGAGTTCCCCAGTGTTGAGTCTGAACCACCAAACTCCACATGCTTTAGCAGGTTTCTGTGCTATTTTTCAGTTTATACAGTTTATATTTGACCTTGAAGAAGTGGAGAGACCGTCTACTGGCACACAGTAGAAGAATGTCATTTCTTACCTCGTCCATCCCTCCTTAAGAGATAGAGGAGAGGTTCATGTTACCCTGTGTAAAAGGAGGAGGAAGAGGGGCTGGTCTGGCCACAGGGGGGGCTGATATCAGCAGGCCGACGACTGGGGCAGTGGTAACGCCCGTTCGTTCTTTCTGCCCCCGTTCATGTGTGCATAGGGTTGCATCTCGTCAAAATTGGGCCGCAGCACCACCACAGGCCCGTTGGCCGAAACGTGTCCTGAGTGCTTGTCCAATTCTTGGCTCGGCGACGCCAAGGCTGAGGCAACCGGGCCCGGGGAGGAGGGAGACACAGATCCCAGTAAGGGAGTACTAGGCCCTTGCATGGGCGATAACTGCTGTGCAGACGAAGGCGGTGTCCCTCCCGTACATCCTGACGAGGGTCCGGTGGCAGTAGAGGGCTGCCTGGTGGATGCAGGGTCCAGTGGAATGTTCTCCATGTTTTCTACCTCCATATCCAGCTCCTCGGTGTCCGGCGGCTTGTTCTCCTCGCTGTAGAAGAAGCTCATTTCTCTGAAGGGAGGATCCAGTTCTTCTTTGATGCTGCTGATGATCTCCAGGAAAGACGGACGCATCTTGGGGTTATACTGCCAGCACATCCTCATCAGCTCGAACCTGCAGGTGATAAAAGTTTATTTATACACAGTAGATCACACTGTTGGTAGTGAACAGACATGAAACAATGTGTTTTCAGAGCAGGAAGATTTTGTTTTGGATAAAAGTTGTCATTTGCTTTTTCTGTTCTAACCAGCAGGTGGCAGAAGACACTAATGTTCAAACTTGTTTCATTCCTGTCACTGCAACATTTAGTACATTATACTGATCTGTGGCACTTTACCTTTATACAGAACAGTTAAGTATATTAATACCATATAATTCACTAAAATACCCACAGTAGATGTATGATATACTACTTACCCTTTTTATAGTACACATTTCAGGAGTAAAACTGTTTAAATTAAACAGTTCACTTTCTTCCTTAAACCTATACAAGGTGACATAAGTGCAGAGTGGTACCATTTGCCTTTATCATCATCATCATCATCATCATCATCATAGCCTGTTCCATTACCAGCTTCCATCAACTTTGATTTGCTGTTTAAATTTGAGAAGCTGTGCTCTCTAAAAGTCAGCTGTAATGAACACGTATCTCCTTAACAGCAAACAAAAACAGAAATCCAGCCCAAACTGGAAATTTTCATTTGCAGTCAGCTGTGAGACTTTATTTATCTATATCGGGCCAATTCAGAAACACCAGTTCAACTAAGATATCTGGAGTCCAGATGGGTCGCATTTTTTGTTACATTACTTACACGTACAGTAAGCTCAGAAACATAGGACGTACACAGCAGTCCAGTAAATCATATGTGAGGTTACTGTGCCAGGCCAGCAGCCGAGTTTTGAGAATGTCAAAACATCATAAAAGGGAGAAATATTACAGTATTTTGCGGCTCTGTACCACATACCACAACGTCAATTATACACAAACAAGCTAAGAATACTCTGTAAGGCCCACTGACATAAACACCTCAGTCATCTCTGCTCTGCTCTCTTGCTGTTCCCTCTTTCTTGTTTTCTTTCTCTCCCTCTCTCGCAGTGGTGTTTCTGCAGCCTACTACAGTCCATGCAGCTGGGTGCCAGCTCCTCGGCGCACAGAGGAATTATGGGTAGAGCTCTCCTAAACATGCGCCTCACTTCATAATCTGACGCAGCGGGGGGGAAATGGGGGGGGGGGGGGGGGCAGCTCCGACTTGTTTTTCAGCAGTGCAGCAAGTGTCTTAAATTTGACGTTCAGATGTCCAAACCCAGGCCACAGGACCTCCCATGAAAAGACGTGTAATGCTTGGAGCCGAGCCGACGCTCCAGAGTAACCTGCCCGCGTAGTTCTGCATGCTGAAAACTCTTTGCCTCTTCCCCACCATCTGTTGCTGCGCGTGAGGCTTGTTGATGCAAATTTAGAAAACAAACACTGCAGTAAATCCTGGCTTCTTGTCAGCATCCTGCCAATCACACACACACACACACACGCTATTGCCATTAGGCTAGACTAATAGACTTATTTCTGACATGTCATCAGGAACTTTAGCAAAATTTGTCAACATGTGTGTAAGAGGTCACCATGTTGTCTGGTTTACGCACCAGATCGAGAGGACTTAACCAGTTCCAGCAGCAGCAGAAATGAAGGTCAAACATTTATGTGTGTTCTAATAAGAAAGTGAAGGTTGAGTGTGACAATGAAATATCTAGAGCTAGTGTTACAACAATTTGGATGCGGCCAAGCTTTTATAAAAACCTGCAATTGTCTAGACACAGCCAAAATTTCAACAGAACAAGGAACAAATTAAAGAGAAGGACCTTGAAACGCTGATAAAATCAGAAACAGACTCATTTTCCGAGAGGTCTCCAAACATCTAAGGATGTTTAATAAACCTAAACAGAAATCTCTAGCAACAAAACGGTTTTCACTGAAAGGACCATCCGCCATATGCAGCATCCCCAGTGTGGTGAAACCTTGATGTATAATAGCACTGTAAGCGATACTGCACATTCCACGATAAATCATGATTTTTTTATGATTGCATTGCTCTGTCTTTCATTTTCGCCAACCCTTAAAGAGAGAATGCACTTTTGTCTTTTGGTAACTCTAGACAGAGACATGGGAAATCCAATCAGTGACCCACAACTACCTGACCATGGGAAAGAGACACAGAAGAGGGAACTTTCCAAATATGACTAACCCCTCTTATCCACTTCCTCTTCTTGTATCTCTCAGTCCTACTTTTATATGGGCTTCTTGGTTCGCTACACTTCAGCAGTCTTCTGAAAACCTCCATAAAGTCACTACAGGAGATACAACTGGAGGCCTAACTCACTTCCCTGTGTGCTATGACCAGACCAGGAGGCTAAGCCCACACACCCACCACCTCCACTACCACCACCACCTCTGTAACACAATCCACACACTCCTGTAATCAGGACAAAACAGTCAGGCTGCCATAGAAACCAGAGGTTTGTGTCTGCACAACACTCAGCCCTCTTTTTTTCTACTCGCACTTTCTTTCTAAGGTGAGGTCAGCCGTGGAGAGTGGGAGGGGAGAGAGCAGAATGCCTTCTTATTGAGGTCAGAGAGGGAGACGGGTAATGCATATATGCAGTGCTGCATGCTGACAAGCAGCCTGTGCTGTGTTAACTCTTCTTCTAGCATGATAGTTCATTAAGGAATTAAAAATGAATTAATACGTTCTCCCTGTATTTCACACTTCCAGACACCTTCGCTCTCCTCATGCCCCTTCTCGGCAGAGGAATGAGGGGCATCTTTCACACACTAGTCGTGGCATCCCTTCTATGGGCCGAGGCCGATGGGTGAGAAGGCCTCTCTCTGCCAGCTGACCACCAGCGCCATGTCGTCAACGCACCGGATTTAACCCGTGACGTTAATGTCAGGCCTCGTCTTGGCTTTACCTTAGCACACACACCACATGATATCCTACACACTTAGAACCACAACTCAAAATAGACGCGAAGCAAAATATTAATGGGACCGAAGGCGTGCCAGGCAGTGACAGTAGTGGATAAAACAATACATCCTTCAGGGGCAGTGCAACTTAAACCCAGGGGGCTTTAAAAAAAATGGGTAAAAATACACAGTTATCGATCACAGATAGACTTACAGCATGTCAGGGCAGTTGTCAGGTTTGTCCAAGAGTCCTCCTTCCATGACAAATCGAAGCACTTGTTCATTGGACATGCCTTGGTACGGCTGCTCTGCTAAGGTGGCGATCTCCCACAGCACAACACCAAATGACCTGCAGCGACAGAGCACACAGTGAATTATTTAAAACAGTAGTGTACACATTTTTTATTCTAATCTAAAACATTTTCAAGACTGAAAAAAAAAACCTGTAAAACCTCTGAAAGTCAACTGACTGACTGGTATACAGTATTTAATTCAAGGGCTGCTGTGGTGTGTTTTTTTCCTACCCATTCCCCCATTATAATTAAATTTCACAATAATGCAACTTCAATCACAAAGTTAGTCTGAGTTGACACATGATCTACAGTCAATGCCTAAAAAGTAATACACACAAACATATACAGTATATAATGAAAAAAGAGATATCTTACATCGTTTTAAATGGCTTCACAAGTTATATATTAAAGACTAAAGAATATTTACTGGCTAATATAATATAAGAGGTGAAGTTTATTTAGACAAACCCACACAGACTCATTCCCAGACTCTATAGTTTCCAACAGCTCATGTGTTAAATTAAAATAATTATTAAAATGCATGTGTAATGTTCAGTATGTCACACTCGGGGGGAAAAAACATTATCGCTGCTTTAACCGTCTACATTTGGCTGTGAGAACCCAAAATAACATGTAACTGTCCAAGCAAAGAAAACCTGATTGCACCTCAGTAATATATTGACTAAAAAGACATTGGAGGGATATAATATACGAAAACAGGCACTCCTGTTCTATTGTGTTTCAGCGTCTACACTCACACTGCATGATCCCACAGTGATTCAGAGCAATTTTATTACTATAAGACAAGTTTCAGCACAAACTATTTAAAGAAATGTCACCTTAGTTTAACCTCAAGCTAACTTACAGTGAGATTAATATGAAACTATGCATGAGGAAAGCTTCACTTGACTGACAAAGGCATCGATATTTGTTCAGTCATATTTTCACCACAGGCAAACGATCTGAGCATATGTTCAACAAATATTCAAAAGAGGCTTATTACAACACCTTGCTTGACTAACTGAAAAATTCTTAGTGACAGATATCGACAGCTTTATTTTTTTCCTCCGATCAACAAAATAAAACTGGGAGCACAGAACAGGTTCGTTTTACACTAATTTTCATTTGTACGACATCAGAGAGGAAGCTATAGCATGCAGTGTGGAGGCGGGTTTGTGCTGGCACTGCAGCCTCTCATTGGAGCACATCTGGGGAAGTTTAAGCCCACTCTTAGGAACTGACCCATGGGACACTTGGAGTTGGGAAACAACAATCTGTGAGGAAGCTAGTAAACACTTCCATTTATAAAGAACAATATTGATGCTGATAGAAAAGTGTGGTAAGTTGGCATAAAACGTGACAGGAAAAAAACATTGATCTTGATTCATAATGTTTTGAAGAATTTCAAGCTGCAAACCAAAATACTTTGATAAAATTGGAGGTACTATCTATATTATAAAAGCTAAATGGCCTCTGTGTGTATGCATGATGTATGTGTGTCTGGGGATTCACACAAAATCCAGAAAAAGCTGACTGCTGCAGTTTGGCATACTTGTATATTTTTGGTCAAGGAACAGACTAGCAAAAACGACAAGTTGATAAGACCAATATTTTGGAAGATATTAGTAATTTTGGAATACAATAGCCTTACAATCATGTTGCTATACCCAGAAAGCTTTGGCGGTGACTGCTGGACAAATGCAGTACAACATGCACGAATTAACAACAGCATAAAAACTGCCACATCTAGAACCCGTGGATCCCCATGGGTCAACACGCTAGTCTATTTAACTGTAAAGAACATGAGCCATGAAGTGCATGTGTTTTTATATCGTTTTAACACAGCATGAATTGTTTTTGGTGTGTCCACATTCACATAATATGCAGTCATTTCTGAAATACTTTGCAATCCCCCCTGGATTAGTGCAGGTTTATACTTGTATAAAGCAGTATTGTGAGTGTGTGTAAGGGAAAAATATGTTCTCATACCAGACATCAGACATTGTAGTGAACACGCCATCTTTCAGCGACTCAGGAGACATCCAGCGGACAGGCAGCAAGCCCTTCCCTCCTTTTCTGTAGTAATCCGTCTCATAAATATCTCTGGTCATGCCAAAATCTGAAGAAAAAAATGAGAACAGAGGTTGGGGAAGCCACTAAATATCACTCATTCTGTGTGGGAGAGGATGCTCCTGAGAGCTCATCCATCCCCTCACCTCCTCCCTCCCTGTGTCCATCTACATTAGGACTCCGCTGCCTCAGGCACTCACTGAAATCCAAACACTTATTTTCAAGGCCAGCAGAGCGGCTTCAGTGTTGAGTAACCAGGGGAAGCTGAAGGCATCGAATTAAGTTGACTTACCTCCAATCTTCACAGTGAAGTCCTCAGCTACCATGCAGTTCCTGGCAGCCAGATCTCTGTGGACAAATTTGTTGGCATTTAGGTACGCCATGCCGTCGGCGATCTCCCCGGCCATTTGAATCATCTTTTTGAGCGGTGGCAGGACCTGGCTGGTGGAGTTCTGGAGAAGGATAGAGTATAAAGGGTGTGAATATACTGATCAGAGTGTCCTCATGTCATCTTTTCTGCTATAATTAGTTCAGCACTACAAAAGGAAAGGATAGCGTGTGTGTGGAAGTGAACATATACAGGATCAGTGCATATTCACACATGTATTTTACACCACGGCTCTGGTGTCCGACAATGATCTGAGGTGTGGGTGGTTGCTTACTTCTTTACGAAGAGAGCGCAGGTGGCTCTTGAGATCTCCACGGGTCATCAGCTCCATAATCACCAAGGTTGGCTGCCCCTGAGAGACCACGCCCAGCAGCCGCACCTGCACCAATCACAATAAAGCACATGTCAGCTGGAGTGTGTCAAAACCGCCATACTACACACTGAGTCAAAGCAAGTTCTGGAGCATGTAGTGTGTACATAATGGAAAAGGACATGGGTGACACGTTAAATACAGTCTGTTTAACGGTCAGTTGAACATGTGTTGTATCATTTCTTGCTGGTATGTTGTTTGTTTGTTGATTTCTTACATGCTAAAAGGAAAAGCAGCAACTGGAACAATATGCCTAATCACGTCTTCCCTGATTTTAGATATTCTTTGATTTTTCTAATGTTGGTGAGGTCAGACTGATGCAAGTAGCGAATAAGCTAAATAGTATATACTCTTTGTGCAGAACGTTAGTCTATATGTGCACTATGATTCATTGCATTGTTTCTGATAAGTGACATAAATAAGGGTCTTATATCTCATTTGTTTTTTTTTTACACTACACAGTTATCTTTTTTCAGTTTTCTCAGTTTTTTCTTTTTTTCTTTAAGACTGTATTTTTCATTTTGCTGCCTTTGTCAAGCACTTTTTGGAAAGCGTTCTATAAATAAGGATGATTATATATATTATGTTATAAATACTAGAACAGCAGTAAACAGTTGGTATATATTACAGAACAGAGGCCTAGCTGAACCCCAGATGCACTAATTGGTTATATTTCACATTGCCTTGTATTATTTTATGTATTACAAAAAAAGTTTCTATTTAAGCTGCTTTGAAGATACTAAAAAATCCCTTCCACTTAATAATTAAATTCAATTTGAATAATTTAAGTGTTTTTAGCAGCTTTCCAAAGGGAAAATCTTTAACACATCCGTTTAACGTGGTTAATGAGGCTGTGATCACGCAGATGAGAGAATGTACACAGTCTCCAGGAAGCTAAATCATGCCTCAGGCTGTATCTACCCGAGACGCCAAAAAAGCAGTGCTCTATACTTGTGACTTTCTGACCTCTTTCTCTCTACAACTACGCTAATTAATTAGGAAACAACGGTAACGCTGTCTTACAATGGAGTTCCGTATAACAATGTGTTGATTCGTTTATCTGTGTTTCTTTCAGGCTTTTCTCAGCTGATGGATATGACTTTCGTATGTGTCCCTCTTACCACATGGTGACAGTTGAACTCCTTCATGACAGAAGCTTCATTCAAAAACTCGATTCGCTCCCTCATGCTCGCAGACTCATTCACCGTCTTGATGGCCACTCGTGTCTCAGGTTCATCCTTGACCACTCCCTTGGCGATGCCTTCGTACACCATGCCAAAGGAGCCCTGGCCCAGCTCCCTGTGCATAGTGATCTTCTCCCTGGCTACCTCCCACTCATCCGGGACGTACACTGTCACGACAAAATAGGACAGCGGGTCAACACAGCGCACACAAAAGGCATTATCCATAAAAATATTTGCTCTGTGGTATTGAACTAGTTCTTACTCTCTGCAGCACTGAAGTATTCTGGGTTGACAGAAGCATAAAGGACTCCATTTCCAAGTCTGTCACTATTTCTGTGGAAACAAACACAGTTCAGTTCGCCTGCAGGCAGCTCTGATGAAGAGTGGGGTATGTTATTCTCTATAGGAAGTTTACTCTTCTCCGCAGGGGAATGTTAATGAAAACGACACCTATTAACTCTAATTAACATTACACTGGTCATTAAGTTTCATGAGCATACCAAAGCGTAACAACATAATCAAGGAGGTTTGTTATTCAATGCAGCAACCATGTTCAGAAAAATACTTGCCTCTTTTTGTTAACAAAGAAGAGAATCGTGATGAGACTGGCAATGAGGAATGTCACTATGATGGGAATTATGATGACCAAGTACAGCTTATCTATATTGTTTCCTGTCAGAGAGAAGAGAGAAGTCACTGGCATTGATTGAGGATGTAATTTCACATCCAAATCCACATGAAAGTATTCATGGAACAAGAGAATATGCATTATTAAAATATGAGAAATGTTGCTTTACGTTGAGGCGGAGGCACATAGAAGTATATGCTTTCCGTCCAGGAGCCATTTCCCGCTAGAGAGGTGGCGCGTACACGAGCAGAGTAATTCCCCGAGCCCAGGTTGGTTAACCGAGCTCCTCTGTGCTCACGGAAATGTTGCTGAGACACACACTCATGTTTCTCAGGCTGAAAGAACAGATATATGGTGGTTATTGTTTGGGGCCCATGAAACAGTCAAGGTCGGGTGTTCAGTCTTACTCACTGAAAAAATGCCCATGCCAGTACAAAGGTTGTAATAACTTACTGATCACCTGTAAACTAATGGTTAAAGATGCAGTTATTATTAAGAAAACAAATACTTTGCTTCATATAATAATTTTTTCCATGTATTCTTTGTCAAAAAAAATGTTAAATAAGATAGAGTGTCAAAAATGTTGAAAATGTTTGTTTTTGTATTTTAAATATTTTGCCATTTTCACTTATTTGATAGATATGATTAGAGAAGACGGGAAGGTGGGGAGAATAAGGGGGGATGACAGCAGCAAAAGGCCTGTGCTGGATTGGAGCTTAGGCCTCTGCAGCATATTGAGCCCCCCTTCAAACAGTAAATTTATCACTTAGACACATGGCAGTTTGCACTGAAATTTAAGTCATGACTTAAAGTTTTCACATAGCATTTGGAAAAGTCACATATTCAATCTCTTTTGGCGCCAAATATGTCTGTCACAAATCCATACTGCTTTACATCAGATTTTAAGTGAGTGCTGAGAAATTTACCAATTCACCAGTTAAACATGAAAACATTCAGACAGTTTCAGACTTATTCTGCACTGGGAAATTCAAACACTAAAGAGAAAGAATGAAATGATTTGTTTGGAATGGAGTGGGATGTGAAGATTATTTGTGACTGACTCACCTCGGGGCCCAGACGGAACTTGATCTCATACATCAGGATGAGTCCATTGGGCATGACAGGCTCAGGCCAGCGCAGCATCACACACCCCACAGCCTTATCAACAATCTCATAGACCACCTTTCCAGGGATGTCATCTGCTTTGTCTGGGAAACACACACATACAAGCAATATTATACTAATACGTTTGCAGAAAAGTCCCTTATCCATCACAGTTAATATCAGGATCAATAGGTATCTCACCTGCAGGTTTGGTCCTGGAGAACACAAAGTCTGCAGCGCTGCAATGCCTCACCTCCTCGTTGCAGGCATGGATATCAATACGGTAGACAGTAAAAGGCCGTAGATTAGAGATCTCTGAATACTCTGTTGTGCTCTTGTCCTCCAAGAAGGGGTACTCCCTGATAGGGGGGATGCCTTCTGTACTGTTATCCCCATGGGCAAAAGTGGTGTTTCCTCTACCATCGTTCAGAGTGTTGTTAGCCACACCAAAAATATCTCTGCGTCGGCGGTCTGGTGGTCTGAAACACACAGGGACAAATCAGTGCAATGGAAAGTTGATTTATGCACAGTGAACACTGCCACTAAGATAAAAAAAAAAAAAAAAAAAAAACACAAAACGTATACAGAGAGTCCTGGTCTACTAAATCAAAACTAAAGCTTCCAAAGTCGTTTTACACAAACATTGAGCATCTCAAAGGATCGGGTGGAGTGAGTGTGTGTTTTGTATGTGTATGTGTACGTGTATGTGTATGTGTGTGTGCGCCATGTGTCCAGATGCTGCATACTACTCCCTATGGTGCGGTGTAAAAGGATGAGGTCAGACAGATCATGGCGAGGTGGACAGACAGAGGAAGGCAGACAGAGATTTTTCCACAGTAAAAAAAAAAAACAAAAAACTTACAGCTGCCGTCCAACAAAACCTCAAAACACTGTGAAAAAGTCTATAAGAGCAAAAAGCAAAAATGTAAGCCAGACAGAAAATTATAAAATTGTAATGACCAACTTTCATCAGCCAAACAGAGGGCAATGTGGTCAATGGACAAAAGGTCTCAGAGTGTAGCCGATTAGCTGTGGAGTCGCCTGCTGCTGGACATTGTCATTACTGAGGGCAAGCAGCCGCCGACATGTGCGACTGTAGCAGAAACACAGGCATAACAGACACCACAGGGCACCTTGCCCTTAGTTACGTCTAACAGGCACCTGTGAAAAATGTAAACCTGCAGCTGTGACAGAAGAAAAAAGACAGTGACTGACTGCCATGGAAAAACAGAGCTGCACTAATCCAACCAACAGGAGGAAAAAAACTAGTATGTGGAGATGTAACAGAGCTCTTCTAATTAGTGCTGAGTGGTTGTTTGGAGCAGAAATAAGTAAGTATGAATGCGTGGATGTCTATTTAAAACAACATCAACTGAGTGGTTAAGGTGTGTAAGTGTAAAACATACATGCATGTGTAATATACTGTATATACTTGCTACACATCTGTTGGCTTTGCACACATTTCAGATTTTTCCCCACTTTCGACAAAAAGCATAAAACACCCCAAAAATATCTAAAACAAATTAAATGCATAATATATAGGAATTCAACAATACAAGGGGGCTTCAAAAAGTTTGTGGAAAACGAACATAGCTTTGACAGGGTTTAAACCGCATGGCCCTCAGTTTTACACAGATGGACTTAAAGGCTGGCATCAACATTTGCAAAAGTGTATTGACCTAGATCAGTGTTTTTCAACCTTGGGGTCGGGACCCTACGTGGGGTCACCTGAAATTTCCAGTAATTGATAAAAATTAAAAAAAAAAAAAAAAAAGAAAAAGTACTAATAAAAAATATATGGTGAGTTGAGAGAGACATGACAAACTCTGAAGCTGAAACTGAAGCACTGTGGTACTGTTTATCTTTCAAATGTTCATTGTGGTCGATTTCAGATGCTGCAGCTCTTTCATAATTCATAGTTTGAGTTATTGTTTGTTCAGTATTAATTGTCAGCCTTGTAAATCCAAGCTGGACTGACTGTACATATCCTGACCAAGGAAAATCAAATTCTCACTTTGTGCAGTAATCTACACCTGGCTTTTCTGCCTCCGTCCATAATAATATACATTATATAGACTATATGTCCTCTAAAATTAACGTTTATTTGCAACGTAGTATAGGTAACTATTACATGATCAAAACAAATTCATTTTAGCAAAAAAATGTCTCAGTTTTTAATGTCTGGATTCACCAGAAATTTGTGATGTTAAAATGGGGTCACGAGCCAAAAAAGGTTGGGAACCACTGACCTAGATGGAGCATATGTTGAAATATAAACATCATAACTTAAACCCTTTTTTCCACAAACAGTTTAAAGTCTCCTTGTATAATAAGAATTCTGAAACTAATTATATATTCATTAGTAGTCACTGAAAATTTTGGTGTATAAAATGTTTCCTTTTCATTTTTATGATGCCCATTCACAGTAGTCCTAAAGCTCACAGTGACCACCTTTAAGAAGAACTGGACCTATAAGAAGAAAATGAACTTCTACAAAAATACAAATATTCAGTTTGTCTTATAAGACAATGAAAATACACAAGTCCTCACAATAAATGTCTTGGCTGGGGACAGTACTTGACTTATCAGAATAGCTACACACTACATTTCTGTTCATTACTTGATAATTTAGTGCTACTAGGAGGATAAATGCAAAAACCGGTAAAGATAATTAAGCAAAGGTACAGTAAAGCATTTTCCATGCAGACGTGTAACAACCAGCGAAGAGAGACACAACCCGTGGGAAAGACCAGTCACACTAACATGCTAACATTCCTCTTTGACAGTTATAAGTGGTGCATTGCGATCCCAAGCCCAGCACTCAAAAGCAAAATTTGCTACTGCCAATCGAGAAATTTGTGTAAAATGTCAGAAAAAGAGACAACAAAATCTGTATGTGTCAGATTCACACTCTGCAGGAAAACTTGAGCTGCTGAGCTTTGATCGTGAAGAAAAGCTACAAACGGTCAAATTTCAATATGTCCAGTAAGAAGTTACATTAACCAGGACAGGCTGAACACTGTGAGAAGCTGACTCAAGCTTGACCTTATAACTACTGACAGTCCTGACCCTTCTCACTAGAAAAAAATTGGCTTTTACGTGATGGAATCCAGTGAAAAAGCCGTAACTATACATTTAATCTGTGGCAAATTATTTATACGCGGCCTTCACTGAAACAAAAACAGACAAATGACAGAAAAAAATCTTCAAATCTGGCATTAACATCAGATAAAATGGGTGAATTTCTAACACGATTTTCTGCTAGGGATTAATAAAGTTCAAGTGAATGTGAATTAGATAAAATCTTTCTAAGAGTGATAACTTTCAAGGGATCTTAAATAAATGGCCCAGTCTGCTGACGAAAGGTCTACTGAACAGATGAAGGCAGTCATCCTCCTCTCAGAGTCAACTCCTCTCCTCCAGTTTGCCTTCTTTACTCTCTGTTTGTCTTCTAGCATTTGCTAACCAGCGTGATGGGGCTCTTCCCTCATTCATTTAAATTCCAGATGGATTCACTGTACATTTCCTGGCAGCTGTCTCGCCTCAGAAAAAAAAAAAAAAAAAAACGCACCCTGGACAAAGAGAGCGTGCAAGGGGAGGAGGAGAGTGGAGTGCCGAGTGGAGGGGGACAAAATGGAAAACATTTCCTCTTCTTTCTGTTTCTGTTTTCAGCCGCCCTCTTTCCCTTCACCCCGGGTCTAAACCCTGAACTTTAGAAAAAACCATCCTGGTTTTCGAGGCCTTTCCCTGGAGTGGTTTGTAATAATGCTGGCTCTGTTACAGTGGAGAGTCTATGTATGCTGAACCCTTCGCTGCAGGCCCGGGACCTGCCACCCGCCTGTTTCCTAGACAGCTATACTACAACAAATCAACACAGCCAGAGAGGAGAGAGGGAGGAGGAGGGGTGGTGGGAGCAGATATGAGTTCAATTACAATAGAAAGCTATGTTTTATTATTCTTCCACCGAAGGCATATCGATCCAATTCCACAAGAGCATTGCGAAGGAAAGGAAAAGGGTGCTGTAACACTGTTTGAATGAATGAAGTCCAGAGGCTTAGGTGTCATTTAAAGGTATGGATTCATAAGATACCTGCTGCGAAATGTTAGAGAGAATCAAAGGTCTCCATATTTTACTGTGATGGATGACACCATGTAGCAGAGCGCTACAGCACCACTTTACAAATACATACAAACACATGCATATACTGTGAGTGCTAGTGTATAAGAGAATGAAAGGAGTGTGGGAGAAGAAAGGAGCGTCTTTGAAACAGTAAAACATCCATAGCCACGAGCAAGTTAAATGATAACACAACACAGATGTCAGTCCCTATTGTGGGGAACAAAAGCCTAAGCAGCTAAGAGTGTGCAGCCAAACTAGGTCCTTCAGACTCCTTAATCACATCTCTCTCCTGGGTTTGTTTGTGTTGCCTAAATTGCTGCCTGCTAGGTCCTAACATCCCCTGTGCCACTGTTGCCACAGCAACAGAAAGCCACAAGAGCACTAAGAAGGCTTTGGATCCTACTCAGCATGTCTCCTCATCTGCACCTCCTGACAAAAGGGCCAAGCCCAGCGGGCCGACTCAGCCCCCGTCCAGTCCATATACGCCCCCGTGCTTGAATCCTGTCAGCTGCACAGAAGAGGCATTACACCCGGACCGATCACCTCATTCCTCATTTTGACCCATCAAGGCAAACAAGCGCAGGTCTACACAATGACACGAGGCACCGAGCCGATCTGTAAACATTTTAAGAACATATTACATCTCTATTTAGGGCTCACTAATACCTCGGCAGGAAGATGGCATTGTGAAGGAAGTTCTCAAAAACTTTTAAATAGAAGCGTTCATCACTCTCGCGGTCCTTCTCCTCCTGTGTCTTTGGGCAACCACAGCACGGGCCGTTCTCTGTTCCCGCCAGATCTGACTTGGTGGGCCTGGTGTTCTCATCCATGTCGGTGAACTCTGTCGCTGGGATCCGAATGGGGATCTTGAGCTCTGTCGAAGAAGAAACTGAAATTTATGAGTCATGACCCACATTATGTATTTCTCAAGCTAAGTGCTAAACATGATAAAACATGTCAAACAGCAAGTTTTACTGGTGCTTTGTTGCCTGAGGATGAAAACAGGCTGGCTGCTGTCAGTAACTGCATATATACCAGACCAATCTTTAAAAAAAGGACAACACAGTAAAAACATAAATGTAACATTGTTCTTCTTTAGTGCTGCTGGTCTTGAATAATATTCTATAATTTTCTGCCTATTGAAGCACTGCATCTGTTGTTTGAGGTATGCTAAAACTTGGCAATACATGGAAAATTGGTACAGTAGATGAAATAAAAACCAATAGACTGTTTCATCACTCTGCACTACCAAAGAGATGTTTCTCATTCAACCAATAAGCACATCTGCCAAATTAATTACTTTAAATGACAAAAAACAAATGACACAAAAAGTCGTTTTGTTGTAGATGTTATGCAGACCTTTGGAGCAGTAGTTATGTTGGTAGAGCTCCCTGTCCTCCGGCTGCTGCTGCCAGCGGATCAGGTAGTAGGTCAGGTTTCCGTTGGGAAAGGCTGGAGGTGACCACTTTACCACTAGTTTGGTTGAGGAGTTGGCGTAGGCACGGGTGTCTTTAGGCATAGATGGCACTGAAAAATCATCAAACAATGGCATATTACTGTTGTGTGTTGTAGGAATTTAAGAGCGGAAGTCACCACTCTGAGACAAGGTGCTCGAAAAAGAAATGCTTTGTTTGTTTCAAGGCCTTATTTGAGCACAGATGAGAGCTAACACGGTGACCAAGGACAGTCGGGTGTGAGGATTGTCCAAAAGGAAGGCACTTTTACACCCAAAAGTTGGTATGTCAGGCACTTACTGCATATATGATACCAATAACAGGCGCACAGGATGAGATCTTAAGACATACAAAAGACATACAAAGACCATAACAGATTAGGATACTTTCGTAAGAATAGTGATCAGTAATAAGAACACAACTGGGACAGAGTAATTTTTCTATCATGTAAATTAATGTCACTTCATTTGAATTTATATTTTATTAATTTATGTAATATTTACTCATCATAGTCCAGAGTGCTTATAGTATTAATTCACCAAATCAGTCAGAGGTGACCATTAACTGCAGACCGAGGACTAAACTTACAGGAAGGTCGTGTGCGGATGTAAACAATATCACTCTTCGCCCCGGTAACGTGTTTGTCCTCCACCTGCAGGGTGATGGCCTTCACAAAAATCGCATACTGTGTCCAGGGTTTGAGATGATGAAGAGTGATTTTTGGGTCAGTATTTGGATCCTGAGGAAGATCGACATCCACCATGTGCCAGCTGTTTGAGCCACAACCATCCTGGCCGTCAAATTCAGTGATGTTCTGGAAAGGACTGATAAAGAAATACAGAATTATGCCAAAATATCTGCACACTACAATGTTTTTTTGTATGTCATTACAGTTGCGCATCCAGCCTTTTTATTGATTACCTAGCTTCAAGCAAGTCATTTATTTTGTTAGGTATTAGCTCATTAAAAAAAACTGATATTGGAATAAACCCAGATATCAAACAATAAGTCGAGCGGATGTTATTATGATGTAAACGTTGTATTTAATTTACTTTAGATGGATTGGGTTGCTCTGCTGGTTATCTGAAATCAGTGTGCCTCGTAGGAATGGCTGTTCTGTTCTGTGTACTCACGCCTCTTTATAGTAGACTATGAAGCTGACAAGGTCTGCATAGTCTTGTGGCTGGTAGCGCTCCCATGACAGTCTAATCCAGCTGCTTGAGGTGTAGTTGGATTTAAACTTCAAGATGTGGCTCTCACCTATTGATAGAGCATATAAACAAAAAAAGAATGACATAAAATCGTAGAATTATTAGCCACAATAAAATTATATTTCAACACTGGAAAAAATCAAAATCTTACCAAGTATATTTTTCTCATTTCTAGTCAAAATATCTCATCACACTTAAAATAAGACATAATCACCTACAGAGTAACTTTCCAGTGAGATATAAGATCTCATTTTTAGACAATAGATTTTGAAAATCTTATTTCAAGAAATCTTACCAAGATAGTTTTCACTTGTTCCATTGGCAGATTTTTTTTGCTTAATTCAAGATTTTTTTTTTTTTTTTGCTTAATTCAAGTAAAAAAATCTGCCAATGGAACAAGTGAAAATCATCTTGGTAAGATTTCTTGAAATAAGATTTTCAAGATCTATTGTCTAAAAATAAGTTCTTATATCTCACTGTTACTCTTTAGGTGATTATGTCTTATTGTAAGTGTGATGAGATATTTTGACTAGAAATGAGAAAAAATACACTTGGTAAGATTTCGATTTTTTTCCAGTGAACCGTCAGTTTCCCTGAATGTACTCACAGCTGGCTCTTTCACCGTTGTTACGGAAATCACCCCGTTCTGGCTTCACAGTTATTCCCGTTTTTTCCCACATCTTGTGGATCTCAGACATGCAGAGTTTTGGGTTCATACGGAAGAAGAGACGCCCGGTCCGAATAGTCAAGTTGTGTTGACTCCAGTCCCACAGGTACTGCAGGTGCTGGTTGTCAAAGGCAGAAAAAGCGTACAGCCTGACAACAGAAAGACATTATGAGCAGGTTACTAAAATCAACAAAGCTATTTTTAATGTCAATATGCTAACTGGAGCTCATGACGGAAATTTGGTAATAAGCAAGTCACAGTGCTCCAGCAGTCCAAGTAACACAGTAGAACACCTCCAGAATGAAGGGAATGCCTGCCATCCTCAACGGCATTCCATTAAGTGAAACTTTACCCTGAGAGAGACGACAACAAGAAGGGTGACAGGCTTTCCCATGACCCCTTTGGCCATTATAAAAAAAACTGTCCCTCATATCTGAGACTGCGGCTGATATTCTCGTATAGAGGGGACTGATAGACCTGAGACTTTCCATTTAGCCGTGCAGACACATTAACTTATCTGACCTGTCTGCAGAACTTTGTGAAACGTTTTTAAAATGTTACTGCAATATCTGGAAATAGTGTCACAAGATGCCATCTAAATCCCCTCAGTCACCACACACATACATGCGCACATTCACAGGAAGAGAAAAAAAAAAAAAGAACTGCAGACTAATAGTGCAGACAAGCCGTACTTGTCCAAGAGCTCCTGCCCATTGATGTAACGCAGACTCTTGAGGAAGGACAGAGAGCCAAGTGTGTGGGAGTGTCGAATCCTCACATAGCCCGTCACTGTCTGAATCAATCCCATGAAGCTCTCCAGCTCAGACGCTATGTTATCTGAGGACAAGAGATAAACACGTACAAAGACACACAACACGAACAACAGAAATGTAAATCAGCAAAACAGGTGCTTTAAAACATCCACAGCAAGATACTATAGTACACCCAGATTAATGCTTAATGCAAATATCCCATTGAGCGTCAAACATGTAAGCATGGAGATTAGCTTGTGATCCACATTGTCAACAGAGTAGCATTAAAGAATAATGTCTTAATTAGGTTACAGGCCAGCAAGTAGATGGAATGTTGATTTTGTGGCCCTTAACTTGCATCCCTGCAACTTAGATAACGCAGTTCTTCTATTTTAAGTCTAAATAGGAATCCGGCACAATATAATGCAGTAATATTTAGCAGTACTCACTAAAGGATTCCAGCAGCATATTGTATCCAAGACAAATATCCTCCTGTAGAGAATTTCTAATAGTGGTATAATGTGCTTAGTTGCTGTTGATGTAGTTTAGGCCATGAAATTTACAGTTTGGGTGGTGTTAAATCACTGTGCCACTGCATAGATGCACTCACTTCCGCGCCGAATGTTGATATCCAGATTGCCATCAATGACGGTGCAGTCCTTCAGAGACTGAGCAGCATCCACAGAGTCGATCACAGCAGACGGGCAGATCTTATCGCACAGACCATTGCAGGCGGTACATAACATACTGTATACAGGAGAGGGGAAGGAAAATAGGGTCAAATAACAAGCAAAATCTTATGTGAACCTTTCTACCTCACCCTGAAATCATTTGTCCACTCCCTAGCTCCCAGGCATTCCAAAGGATTCAGGCAAATAAATTCACTGCATGATACAAGGTCACCTTTCACATGGAGAGTTTAATCTTTTATGGGCCCTCATCTGAACTCTGTTTCGTGAGAGAGTGACTCACTGTATCGACCTCAGAGACAAAACAGCAAGACAAGGCCAAAAAATATACAACATCAGAGATTTGACATGGAAAGTTTGGGAATTGACTGAAGCAAAACAGGGAGGAAAGTTGAATACAAAGACATTTTCTTATTCTAGGTTAATGTCAAATAAAGGAAAACTGAAGTGAGGGAAATGCTGAAGGCTCAGGCACTTCAGCAAAGGCCTCTATTAAAGCCTTTGAGTATTTATCTATAAAAAAGAAAAATAGAAAATAAAAATAGCAACATGGGTAAAGCAATTGCTACCTAAACACTCTAGGACTTCTACATCCTATTTATCCAACCTGCTTTTAGTCTTTAGACCCCTTCTTTACAAAACAAACCTGTGATGTGCCCAGTCAGATCAAGTTTAGCTCAAGGATATTTTATGCAAATCAAATCATTATGCAGAAGTACACAGTCAACACAAGCTGCTTCAGCGTTGACGAAGAAAACACATACTTCTATTCACTGAAAAATAAGCCAAGGAATCATACTTGGACTCTTCCTGTGAGAGACATGAGGGTATGATCCTTTATGTTTAACCTAAAGACCCTACTATATAGTCCAAGACAGAACTCAAAAAAACACCACCAGTGAGTGACTGTGGAGTGAATGAATAATTCATTCAGTGTAAGCGCTTTGAGTTCCTTGAAAAGAAAATTGTGAACGTAAATCTATGTGAATTCAATCCATTATTATTATTATTATTATTATTATTATTATTATTATTATTAATAATAATAATAATAAAACACATGTAAAATCTTTGTGCAATGTAAATACGAAAATATTTAAGAAGGCTTTATTCTAATAATTTGTCCAGTTAGTGTATAATACAACATAACATGGCATTTCAACATCATCAAGACCTCAAAAGGAAACGAGGCGTGCATATTTACCGATTAGACTCATTGCGTGTGAAGCCTGAGGGGCAGTCAAGCATACATTCTCCCCCGTGGATGACAAAGTGAGTGTCTCCGGGCAGGTGTACTTGAGCGCACAGGTCCATGGTGATGCAGCGCCAGCCCTCAAATATGTACGTATCTGGGGGACATTTCTGCACGCAGCGTCCCTCGTGGTGGTAGTGGAGGCAGACAGCGCAGGCCATGTCATTGTCAGGTTCGGTACAGCTGCCCAGGCACTGACTGTGGCAACACTCCCCCTTGTCTGTGCAGGCATACTTGCAGTGTTTTGGGCATACTGGAGGAGACAGAGAAAGATAGGGAAGAGGTCAGTTTTTGGTTGATGTAAACAGACTGAGCACTATTACAACAAAGTCAAGAGTGGTAAAGGTCAAAAACACAGAAATGATTGGTGATAAGAAGCACATTGTTGCTTAAATGCCACAAAAAGAGCTTGTCTTGTTGACATAGTGTATCATGAATTAACATTTTACTGCTAATACGTTGCTCAAAATGAAGACATGCATGGAAATATGCATGTTATTTTTTTAAACACATTTAAGAACATGTTTAGAGACGTTCAGTTCAGTGAGAAAACCAAGAATGTTTGTTGGTGTGTGTCTGTCAAGTCCACTTAATATTATAACTTTAAATGACAACAATTAGGAAAACAGCTTCCTGCCAATGTACTTATGCTTTACTAATTCCAAGAACTTTGCCTTTAAAAGCTTAACATCTTTGTAATTTATTATTTCTGGTGAACTGGTTACACCAACAGAGAATTCCAAATATTCGTTGTTGTTTTGCAAAAATCAACCAAAAAGAAAGGCCAGTAATCTAAACTCTTACGCCCTCTGACTACAACTTATCAGAAAGAGTGTACTTTCTTCCAGACTGTGAGAAATATCGACATAAAAATGATTGTGTGGGGTGTTTCAAATTAAGCTTGAGCAACATGAATAATAGAAGCCTCTCACTGTTTACTAAGCATCACTGAGAAACCAAAACCCATGGCAATATGTTATCAATAACTCATAGCACATTCGTGTTCCTTGGATAACTTTGACCTAATGTGCATCCTGACAGTTTGTTAGATTGATCTCGCAAATGTTGCAAACATTAAGACAAAGATTACCAATAAGAATGATTTCAAATATAAAAATGGAGGAAAAGTAGATATGTTGTGTTTGTTTGCACTTCTTAAGCAGTTACTGTATGTTGATGACATTTACAGTCACACAGACGACAATGGCAAAAGACAGGCATCTGTTTTTAATGTCCAAAAACATTTTTGGTGTTGCCTATGTATAGAGGGGAATCCAGGAAAAGCAGCTGTAAAAGGAAGAAAACAGATGGCTTCCACTGCAAAATAATCTTGAGACACTGCAGACAGAGGTGTCCTAGTTTTACATGAGTCCACACCATAAACAAAAAGTACCTGAAGTGTGGGAACTTGCGTGAATAGCTGTGACGACAAAGTGATTTCTGCTAACGATTGCTCCCTCTTTAAGAAGTGTTTGTTTAGAAAAAGGTGCACTGCCAGACAGGAGTTTTTTTTTACTTCTTGAGGCAAAAGACAGAAAAATATCATTATTCGTGCAAAAATTTGCTGTTTATTCAAATTAGGAATGTTTCATTTGTGCCGCTTTGCCCAGACGCCTTTGTTTGGCATCTGTATTGGGGCCTTAAGTGTTTACTATTTATTGTTATGCTCTTTGTTATCGCTGCAAGACAAATTTCCCCACAGGGGCAATAAAGATGAACTGAACTACACTGAACTGAACTGAAATAAGAGGCACAGCACTCTTGGTTCCTTAGCAACCGCCTCCTGGTGCAAAGCCAGAGCTGAAAGGAAATGTGCACACACACACAATCATGTACACTCAGACAAACGTACACTAACACACATTTCACCACTGTCATTTGAATTTATATAATTTATATAATCAACACTGTGACACTATTACGATTACGCATTACTTGTCACCAGTTTTATTCTTTCAGCCACTGTCACACCATATTTATCGGGGCATATGAACATGATAGTGCATCTGTCACTGGTATGCATGTTCTGTACATGTTGGCATGTAAATATTATGTACCAAACAGAGACAGAAAGAGCAGCATTTGTTTATTTACTTATAGATTAAACACAAGCATCAGAGCATCAGCGGTTCACTGTGTGAATCAGTCAAGAAAATGAAGCTGGCTGCTGAACTAATCTCTTTATGAATATTTCATGTTGCTTTACAAAACATCTGTGTATGTTAGGAACGTGATGGTGCACTACAGCAATGCTGCAGAGAAAACATACACTTCCACAATGCCAACTCCAGTTTTGTGTTGCAAGGGAAGGAGAATGGTCACTCCCGCTCCTGACAGCTTCTCAAATACTTGCCATTCTTTCTCACATTCAACTGAATCAAATGGTGCAGAAGAGGTGAAATGGACTGTTCGGAAAATTCCTTCAGAATTCAATACAAAAGAGTAAACAATACATTGGTACTAAAAAATCTAATCTACTTCAGCAGACTTATCACAATATAAGTTTTGTTCAATATGCTGCATGACCTCAAGAATTCTAGCAATCATCTGCTGATAAAACAGAAGTCAAAACTACACAGCAGTGACTGTGTGTGAGGGTTTCACACCCTCACACAGTTCTGCCACACCAGGAGCTGACAGGCTCTGCTATACTTTATAATTAGTGTATCTAACTTTTCTGGAGCTTGTCCAAAACAAATAGCAAAAAACTACAGCATCAAATGCCAACATGCACATTTTCTCATAACAGCTGTGATTTGATTGGAAATATGATGCTGACATAAGTATGTTAAAAGCATTTTCTTGGAATCCTACCAAAAGGGGGCAGCCAAAGCAAACTCTAATGAGCCTCATTGGAGGAGGTCCCTTTCTTCCGCATCATTTTAACAGATTCCTCAATGAAGAGAAATTCCAAACATGCATACCTTCTGCCAGAAGAAAGGACAGGGAGGGGGAGTCTCTGCCTTAAATCCATATAAGTCGACCCGGTTTCACTGTGTGACCAAACAACTCGTGGTATCAAGGATACAATCCTCTATTTATAGATGCTCCTAATGCAGCCCTATTTCCATGCTGCTACTCTCTTCGCATAGCTATGCAGGGCATTGTGGGTTTCCACTACTTCAAAGGAAGGGGACTACCTAACAAGGGGTTCCTCTTAAGATAAGTCATCATCATCTTCATTCTCTTCTGATATTAAATGTGAGCAGATAAGAAGCATCACAGGCTGGGACATGGACCCTTTTCCAGACCATTTCACATTAAGCTACTATTAAGTCAAATGCAGAAAAAAAGGACAGTGGAAACTTAAACTTTCACAATAATCTGAACCTGCAGAGTCAGAAAAGTCAAGCTGTTAGGACTGGCAGTAGGGAGGTTTATGATGTTCCTCTCATACACAGTTACACAACCCCCCTCCCTCCTGCTCTTTCCCTGAGCAAACACAGTCAGGTCAGACACCATAGCCAACCACTAGCCTGCCCTGCTGTTCACCAGAGCACTGCGACACGAGGAGTGGCCGGGTCCATTTCATCTATAGTAAATGAGACAACAGTCAGCACTGAGGAGTCTCCTTATGAGCAGCTGGTGTATCCCTACAACTGCCATTAAATACAGCAGAAGGAGGTGGCATCACTAATGGGCCACGAAACAGACAAGTGCTGTGCACTGTTTGTTTTTTGTTCTAAAGGTATCCTCTAGTCACTGGACTATGTGAAGAATCTGTAGAATGTTCCAGGCCACAGAGGATTCAAAGGAGGGAATGTTAATCCCTTGTTCCGCTGCAACAACATAATAACAACTTCAGGAACTGCTACGGAAACCTGAGAAGAGGCAGCTATTTTAGCAGTAAACATGATCATGGAGGGGGAAAAAAAGGAACATGCAGCTGTAAAAGAAAACACATGCAAGGATCTACACAACAGTTTTGAAAAAAAAAGTTTGCTGCAAAGAGATAGCAGGAATGAAATTTACTCCACTGCCATAAACCAGGGCATTTGGACAGGGCGGGGGGGGGCATAGTCATGTGACCTACAGCCCCTCAACCATACCTTGTCCTTCCTTCCTTACTAGTCTGTATCGACAGAAACGCAGCCTCAATCTGATAACAAGATGGCTAGATTTCAACACTGTCTGCTCGAAGTGGGTGTGTACATCTCTGTGTGTGTGTGTGTGTGTGTGTGTGTGTGTGTGTGTGTGTGTGTGTGTGTGTGTGATGTAGGAGGATGGATGAGAGGGTTCAAAGTTGCAGTCTCAAAGAAAGGCATTACTGTGCTTTATTGAATAAAAACATTGGTGGTACTTTAGATGAAGAAAATTGCAGTGCAGCAACATACTCTCATCTGAATGCAACTCATGTCCTCTTCTCTTTGCTGGAGCGCACACTGTATAAGTAGAATACTATACTGTTTACATTGGGAGGCTGGTGGCACATTTTCTGTCAATATGGCACTGGTATGTCTGAGGATGAGGCACAGTCTGAAAATTTAAAAGAAGTATCAAGAAACAGTATAATCTCTCCAAGCTAGACACAGATGTCGGCCTCAGTGAAACACACAAGTAGTAGGAAAAAAAGACACAAGACAGATTTCATTCTTTACAATATATCAAAGTATGTTTTCCCTGTGTCATTCCAGATAAGTAGGAAGCGTGACAGACAGTTGGGAAATCATTCATTATTCACAGTGGGGCTTGGGGTTGGGGGGGGGGGGGGGGGGGGGGGGCGGCAGGGAGGAGGGCATCAGGGAAAAGGAGGGTGGGGGTTAAACTGGAAGCCCTCTGCAGAACCAATAGCAGGAGTGCAGGGGAGGTGCTAATCCTGATGATTGACATGTTATTGAGTCTGGAGCAGAGATGGTAAACAAGTCCTCTCTTGAGCAGGCATTGGGAGGGGGAGTTGTAACCATAGTGATTAAGCATGGCTTTTCCACAGATTCGGAGAAACCATAAGTTAAGGGAAAACCTGAACAGACGTCACTTACTCAACAACAATTCCTGTAAATAGTGCTGAGTCTCAACCGGAAGAGCAAGTAAATAACATCATGGAACTTTACACATGTCAGTCAGACAAATTAACAAAAAATAAAATTTCAAAATTGTTGCATTTGTATAATTTTTATGCAGGGAGTGAAACATGACTGCGAAATCAACACAGCAACATTAAACTGTGTTGCAGTTTATGGAGGAAAAAATAAGAACAGGGCTACTGAACAAACTCTTCAACTGAAACTAAAAAAAAATTGTTAATGAATACAAATACGGCTATCAGTTATCAAATTAAAACCCAAAAGCTAAATAAAACCTACTAGAACTAATGCAACATGATCTAAAGGACATCTGGGGGTAAAATGTGCTTCAATTTCATTTTCTTTTCTTTTGTGTTAATGGTTCATAGTGAACAAGAATAAATGAGCCTTTAATAACCAGTAATTTTGTAAGTCATCCACACCATTTTCAGCTTCTATAAATCAAGGTTTTACTAAAGGGAGAAAACTGAGACTAGCCAATTCCTCAAAATAAAAATCAAACTATTACTTATACACTCATAAAACTAAATAAAACTGAAATGACATCAAAAACCAAACTGAAAGACCAAGTAAAATGAGAACTAATGACATTTCGGAAACTACTGTATAATAACTCTCAATAACACCACAACCTTAACACAAACTAACCAAGCCATGCTTTCCTGTAACTGTATGATTTTAAGAGGTACTATAATCGCTGCACATTAGGTGCCAATCACATTGCCTGCCCATGCTTCACAACATAAATGGGGCCATAGCTCCATTTGGACATGATTAAATTTATCTCTACATCACATCCATTTACCGAAGTATTCACTCTGCTACACACTACGGTAATCCACTGCACTGTGGGGATGTGAAGCCTCCCACTCTATGCCGAGTCAGAGCTGTTGAGCTCAGGTTACCAAAGCTGAGAGCAGTAGCAGATAGTAAGGTAGCAGAACACAGTACAGTAGCATACGGCAGGCCTATCAGGGGCTGCTGCAGCCCGGATCGCAGGCTGACCCACCAGCTCCCTAAGCTCCATCAGGCCACATCCTCATCCGGCAACTCGATCCTCCCTGGGAGCCCCCAGTGGATCACTCCAGACACTTGTTTAAACCACATCAGCCCAGACGGCCAGAGAGAGGATGCTTCCTCCACTCACAGCCAAAGGCAAACCACATCAGAGATTCCAGTGCTGTCTTACTGCAATAGCAATACAGTCTCAAGTGCTGGGATGGACTGATCTAATCTAAAGTGGTGTTTTTCACCTTTTAAGACACTGTCTGGCTGTGCGTGTTCGGCAAGATCAACCATTCTGCTGATCAGAGGGGTTTTTAGGAAGGGGAACACAGCACAGTGTCACGATGTGATTTTCTCATGCAGACAGCTGGCTCAGGAGAGCTTGGCTAAATCTCTGTTCAGTCCCGTGCACAAAGGTGTGTGTGAGCCCATTCCTCCCTATCCCAGTGTTTCTGGGTCTCTTCCACTCCCATGCCCACTAAAGACCAGCAATGTGTTTTTCACACAACTATGTGCTGGTCTGTGTGTTCAGGCATGCGTGGCATTTCCCCTCACTCGCGTTCAGTCACAACAACGCGCACACACACACACACACACAGACACACACACCCCTTCCTTCTACCCTCAGGCCTCGGCCCACTCTGCAGCGGCTGTTGTTGTTGATTGCACCAACAGGACATGCAGCACCGTCACATGTGTAAACACTTTGTGTTTTATCACTGAAGAGGTAAATGTCTGAAAGCTATTAAAGACAATGTATTTGTGGAAAACTTAAGATGAGCTTTTTAAACGGTACAACCAACTGATACACCCATAATCAGAAATGTATGTATGAATAAACATGTTGTATGTTGTAAATTATTCCTTGTAATAAAAAAAAAAAAAAAAAAAAAAAAAAAAAAAATCATGGATAGTAAGGTCATTTACCAATAATTAGAATTTGAATCTTGATCAAAACACAGAAAACCAGCTTCAGTCATAGTTTGGGCCAAAGCAGAAGTTTCCAGCCCCTAATAGTCTGACCTCTGGTGGACCAGAAGCCCCAGAATCCCAGTTCATCCTGACTGAAGCACCCCTGGAGTCATTTCGCAGCATAGAGACAGACCTCTGTGGCAAACTTCCTCACTGAAGCAGGCAAATCTCCAACACTCTTTACAAAGATATTACTTGCAGCACAAAACACAAGAATTCACCGTTTCCTCCCTCTACTTTCTTGTTTTGCATTTCATTCCAGTAAAAAGTCCCCACAGACAAATTCATAGAATAGCATCATTTTTATTCCAGATCAATTATTACTGCATAGATAGTTTTTCTGTGATCATTACAATGTAATGAGAGGAAAGTGCACACCCTGCTGACTTATTCACTTAAAGTAAAAAGGGACATGATAGTTAAAATTATTGGGAGCAAAATATAGTGCCAGTTTTTGCCGTTTTCACCCCTGACATTTCCAAAGATGATCATGTCAGTCTCAGGCTCAGTAAATGACAGACTACATTGCTCAGTCAGATGTGATGCATTAGTATGCAAAAACTAACTTCAGGGAAAACTCTGGCAACATTTTTTTTTTTTTTCTTCACAGATTCTGAGGTGTTTCCTTTCACTCAAGGCAGCTTCTAAAAATACCTGACTTCCCAGATCTGCTTCATTAAATACATTGTATTTCCTGGCAGTGCTGGCAAGTGAGCTGTTAGCTCACTGTTGTGCTAGCTGTGTGACCGAATGGAGATAGTAGGAACATGTAAAGCCCATACATCCCCTCAGCCTACATATCAAAGTCTAATCATTGCTATGAAAGCAGAGGAGGCACCTCGAAGACAACCAGACTAATACAAGGTTACATACATAAACTGCATACATTATCTATTAAACACAAGATTTACCATGTAAGAATAAAGGAAAAAGAGCTTTCTGGACACATAAAATAAACAACTTACTCCATTTGGCTCAGGTGTTGGATGTTTGCAGGCACCGTCTAGCACCTGGCTGTGTATCCACCTGTCTCCACACAGGTAGCTATCTAGAGAGCCTCCAGCCATATGGAGCAAAGCGGATTCTCAACACATTCAAGCTCTACAACACAGAGATAAACACACCGACTGCAAGCATCCATGTGCAGTAATTTGAGTAGCATTTTTACTCTCTACCCAAACTTGGTTCAGCCTATCATCATACATGCATCAGAATAGTAGTGGTAGAGTTGCCAAAGCCTATTTCTGTAGATGACCATCTGCAGCTTTGCGGCACACAGTGCCCAGACTTCGTCCTGGCACGCCGTCCCACATACATTCTTCCTGCTGGCACGACGTCTGGATCCAAAATGACACATCTTCATTTCACATTGACTTTAAGGAGGGCCTAATCCTGATTAAGCAAAGCAACATTTGCCTTGAGCTATAAAGCTGATGAGGATAAGATTGTGTTCATTGCAAGCATTCCTACCAGGTTAAAGTAGAGTGCTTTGCAAACACTGAGAAGGCCATTAGCCTCTTACTAAGCTGATACACACTGGACTGTAAATCCTGAAATTATACTTGAGTTTGATTATATGCAATATGTGCAAAAAAGGGCTGGTGTTTGTCCCTTAGTAAGTACATACCACAAGTAATAAAAGTTATATTTTTAACCATGTTTTCCAGTTGCATTTCAATACATTTGACAGGTCATCATGTTGTGTTACATTGAGGTCTCTGTCTGTCCGACTACAGCTTCCTGGATGACAGTCACTGGTCGTAGAGAGCAGTGAAACGCCGCTGCTCAGCCTGTTTCCTCAGTACATTGCCGTCTCCTGTTGTGAGAGTGAGACATACGCCTCAGTGTCTGCCACCTCAAGGGAGCCTGAAGTTCTGTACACTCCTATTAGCCACTTCAAATATGACATCTGGATTTAGGGTTTCCTTTTTCCTCCACTTAATTTCATTTTCACTGTGAGTTTCTTGAGGGTACACACAGTAACCTTTTTGTGAGGCTGCACTCGTTCTTTAAAAAGGACAAGCTGCGGGTTTAGCAGGGACGGTTGTGCCCAGAGTTAACATCTGTTAGGATGAGACACTGAGACTATTCTCTCAAAATGGAGAGGCTGTACTGACACTTTGGGCAAGTCCTTTCAAGTGTAATGGTCTGATAAGATACAACAGTCCCAGATGGTATCGCAGTAGAGCAGTATTGTATTGATCCAGTATCTGTAGTAAATACAAAGCTTCATTTCACATGAAAGAGGCCTGTTAATGCTTTACCTTTTTCTTCTAACCTCATGCTTGTTTTACTTATTTCCTATCTATTACAGGAGATAAAAGCTCGCAGCTTGCATGTACTTCATGGACAACAACGAAGAATAAAGGCACCTACAGCTGAATTTGTGTAGTGTTTGAACACTGATAAGGGCACAGAGGACCAGTGATGGGAAATGTTTGGCAGCATTCAACAATGACCCTTCAAAGTGTGTGTACAAGTAACAAAGTAGGGGCTGCATTACCTTAAACATGTCCTTTATTTCAAATGCTTGAAGGTGACAATCCAACAGCTGGTGTAGGTTACCTTGTACATGTAAAGGCACCAATTACTCTCAGTAGCCACACCACAGTACTGTAAACAGTCGACTTATAATAGCTTGTCCTCATTAGTAACTGGGTAACAACAGCACCAAATAAGGCAGTCACACAAAGCCTGTTCAGTGGAGTGTAAAAAACGTCACTGTTTACAAGTCTCTGAACAAGTTGGGGGTTACGTCACCTACAGTAAGTTTCACTCACAGGCTCAGTACAGACACAGTCTGTGAGTTTTGGTGATTTTGCCATGACGCAAGTGTCCCATTTACCTCGAGTCTCAAGTAGTGCAGTCATGATACAGAGAGCGTAAAAACACGCTGGAGTAACAGACTGTAGTTGCCTATCTAATCTCCAACATATTTAGTTTAATGGAATGAGTCTCAGAGGCAAATCAGCTCTAGCATCAACAAGAGCAAGTGAAAGCCTGACATGATACAGATGGAGTGTGAGTGTGGGAGAGTTTTTGGTTCAGGAAAGGACCATAGTTCAAAGGTCAGAGGCCAGAGATGGGGCAGAGAAAGAATAAAGCCTGTGCTGGCCTTACTGTACCAACAGCAGAAGAAGGCAGCTGATGTAGCCGATGGAGCAGGACAGCTGACAGGCCTTAAACAGTCCCCGGCCCACACTTCCTATTGGCTAATGGTGACATCATGGCTCTATCCCCATTTTTCACCTCCTCTTTTCAGAGGGGGCGGAAAGTTCAGTTCTTCCTCCTGCTCTCTTTCTCTTCACTCAACCGGGTTATTTCTCTCTATCTCTTTCTCTCATACACACACACACACACACACACACACAGCTTTATTTGCCCCCTTTTCAGGACCTCGGTAGTTCACATGGCCACCCTTGTTGAGGTGGAATGAAAGAAAAGGGAAGTAAGGAGCAAGAAAATGAAAAAAAAAACTGAACACATGTAACACACTGAGGCTTAGCTAAGGCTACTACAGTATCTCTCTATTTATCCATCTGTCTCTTAATGCAGACGTGTGAATTTTCTTCTACTACTGTCATGGAAATTACACTCAGTGTTCGTGACACCCACAGGACACGGCATACAGCATGCCCTTCATAACCTCCTGCCACAACACACTCAGTTACCATTTAGTGTCCACCGTGTGGTCTCTAATGAGTGTATGGTCCATTAGCATGAAGGAGGCACACACAGACAGCCGTGCACTCACAGACATAAATGCATGTGGCACATATGTCCTTTTTTTCCAGTCTCAGAGGCTCAAGGAAGCCATTTATAATTAACACAACTAAGTGAGGAATCGGTGCATCATGTTTCATGATATCTTATTGTGAAAGTCTTGGTTTCACATTTTTTCTTGCAGACAACTCACTAAATTACCAGCTGGGCTTCACAAACACACTGTGGTATGTCTCAAAAAGATGCTCAAAGGGAGAAAAAGACAAATAGAGAGAAAGCAGCATATTGAGAAATAATTGCTTAAAATAAAAAAAGATGTGTTGGAAGAAAAAGAGAAATCATTCCATCTATTTACACACTATATTAAAGCAGACATGTTGCTGAGGGATGTGGGCATTCAGGGGGTCTTAATCATCGTGATCGATTCCTGTGTCAGACAGGTGTTCCATGTCTGATGAGTGTGGAGGCAAAGGATGGAGAGAAGGTGATGGAAAAAGTCAGCTGATCTTCTTCTGCTCTGGACAATCAGATGTCGTGTTTAGCTCAGGATCCACACACCACCCCATGAGAGATTAGCTTTTAGTCGGATTAAGGAGAAGTCAGTGCACGCAGGAAAGGTGAAACATCATCATAGCGCTACAGGAGGAATCAAAGGAGTGGCAGGGAGGGCAACGGAGACAGAGGAGGCTTCTAAAACTGCTATAGAAGGAAAGGGCTCTGGTCTAAAAGGACTCTACAAAGTCCAGACTTTTAAAGCCCATACCCTCAGAGCACATAACCCACCACCATTCCCCATGAAGTTTGTCCTGCTATAAACATTCAAACATCACAGTCAGACCCCTACAAGTGGAAAACTCCACAGGTGTGAGAACATCTGAAGTCGGAGAGCATTGAAAGGATGACACAGAGGGCAGCGAGGACAGATGCCAGAGGAGAGGCAGAGAAATGGGCACTGAGAACAAGCCTGCCTCCAACCACAGGAAGTGCTAAGCCCCCACCGTGTCAAACATAAGACTTCCAGAAATGATTGAAACAAAATACCCACGCTTTCTCCCCCAAACAAACAATGGCCTCCATTGTGAAATGCTGTGGCACACTCACAGTCAGGGGAGACATAAAGACACAGTTTGAAAACAGTGGGCGATATTCCCCCTCCTCTCTTTCGCTCCTCTCTGGGCCACAGACAACTTTCTCCTTCAGTTGGGACATAGACGGGGGGCATGCAACACTGCAGCCTACTTTGGTGCTCCCCGCTCAGAAAAATATGCCTTTGTTTTCCTGTCGTCACAGACCTCACGCAACTCAGCAGACCGAGCTGCACCGGTATTACATCGCCAACAGGGGGCCTCAGCCATGGGACTGGAGGAGAGAGGTGCTCTGCACTGCAGACACACTACATGCATCAACTAACTGTGTAAACACAAACCTGAAGATCCTTGGTTTTGAGACGGGGGCCAACATCTGTCAGATTCAATCAGCAATATCAGTCTCAACACTAATAAATGTAGGAATAACAAGTAAATATTAATAGAGTAGGAAAAAAATGCTGAATATAAAAACTTTATATACCATAAACAACCTCCATGATTTCTCTCAGACCTATTACCATTAAAACAGAGTTCCAATGCCCCTGAGGAGGTCACCCAAACAGATCATATTATACCATGTTTATGCAACTCTCAAATTATCATTTTCTTCCTGTCATGCATGTAGGAACCTGTAGAAAGAGGACACTGCATCAAATGCACATATAGCACGCACATGAGGAGTCAGTTCTGTTTACCTCAGAACTACCATATCTCTGCTGCTGTTGTCAGACGCAATAATTTGTTGGAGTTTTTTCATAAATGTCTTGTTGACTATTACTCATCTGAAAGCTGCCAAATTGCACATCATAAAGTGTAACAAATGCAAGGCCTCAGGCTATATTTACTGCTTCACGGTATGACTGCTGTAGCTCTGGAAAAAAAAAAAACACTACACTGAGTACAAATAACAGAGGTAACTTGTGTATCTTGTATTAACTGCACCAAAAGTCATGCCAATGATAATACAAAGACCATTTTGTCTCCCTGATATTTGCAGCACAGTGTTATCTCAACTAAGTGACATGAACTGGTGTTAAATATTGCCCGAGGCTGAACGGCCCTTAAAGTTGCACATTACCTAGTACTTTATTTGAACAAGGATATCACAACAAGGAGCTAGGGTAAGAAGAGGATTCGCACCTGCTAAATCCGTGATTTCCTCAACAACGCACGTAAGCAAAAATGAGTGTAGATGTGCATGCGCATACTTTCTAACAGCTGGTGTTGGGCTGGCTGGCCAGGGGACAGATCGCTGGCTGGGAGAGGGAATGGGAGCACGCTGCTCAATCAATGAGCCATCAATCACACACACACAGCGAGACGGAGCAAACACAGGAAACAGGAGACCATCTCCTTTAACTACCACTCAAAAGAAAGCCATCAAAGTGCTGGCTCTGACTCCAGGCCTTTTTCCATTGCCAAATATCCAAGCACTGCTTTGTCTTGTGGTGGTTTGATTAGAGCTACTATTACTCTACACTGACCCCTCTCAGAGGAGTTGTGTGTGTGTGTGTGTGTTCTATACAGTCTGTTGCACCACAACACATATCCGCTATCCTAACTAGCCCACTGCTCCGGGGCCTTACTGTACTCTGCTGAGCTCTCAGACAGCAAGGGGTTGTGGAAAGGTTGACAAGGAGTCGGCAGCGATCATAAGACTAATACAAATTCTGTCTGCATTTGGTGCTTGAAGGAAAGACATGGAGAGTGATCATAAGATGGCAATAATTCACATTTGGAGCGCAAAAATTAATAATGATGTATGTCAAATTATTTCCAAGATGTTTTGTATAGAGGACTTTCATTCTGGTGCTCATTACAGAGAAGGTAAGTCATTGTCCACTTGTTACATCTCCACTTAATTGATTCCAGTCCATTACTAGTGTAACCTATAGAGCAGGGGTGTCATTTTTATTTTAGTTCTTGGGCCACATGCAGCCTAATTTAATCTCAAGCAGGCCAGATCAGTAAAATAATAATAAGCCTAAAAATAATATGAACTCCAATGTTTTTCTTTGTTTTAGTGCAAAAGAGTAAAATTAAATTATGAAAATCTTTACATTTACTATTTTTTTAAGTGAATAACCTGAAAAACCTAAAATTTCTTAAGAAAAATAATTGCAATTTTAACAATACTATTCCTCAGCATTTATTCATGTGCATTACTCATTGCAGTGGATCTACAAATGTACAAAACATTAAATAACACACAGAACATTGTTAAAATTTTGAAGTTTGGAATTAAAATTAATCTGACACCCTTTACTGTTAGTATCTTCAGTGTAATTTTTGCACTTCACAAATTCATCCCATGGGCCAGATTGGAACCTTTGGCAGGCTGGTTTTAGGCCGCAGGCTATATGTTTGACACCACTGCTAGAGTATTCAGCCCAAGCGAAAGGTTTATTTTATTTATTTTTTATAAACTCTTAAAAATCTAGAACTATTTTTGTGGGGACTTACAAATGAATTTTTCTCCTGAATCATCATCATACTTATTCTTATTTTTCTCATTTTTCAGTGAAAATCAGGTTTTTTCCTATATTTTATTCACTGATCATGTCGATGCTAATAACAGTTCAGCATAAATTCAAAGGTTATTATATCAAAACAGAGAAAACTAGAGAAAAAATTACTTTTCTGGCAAAATATATCATTAACTTAACATAAAAACAGGCCTCGACAACCACAACATAGGTTTAAATGGTGAATCAATGTTGCAGAACATGACGTTTCTACATTCACTATGGAGCCTCTGAACATCCAAATGGGTCGTATCTGTGCTCCAGAAAAACCAAGAAACTCCAGTTTGCTTGAATTATTTTGATGTATTGATAGGATTTGATAGGATTAGTGTTCCAGGAGTTTTTAGTCACCAGCAGCTATTTAGGTCTTTGAGGGTTAAACGAGTAAGCCTTTCAAGGAGACTCCTATTCCCTAAAGAAACAAAAAACTGTTTTCTAAGAAATTAATGTAAAAATAAACAGACAAATTTCATTATTTCTTTTTAAAGGTTTCTAAAGTGGTCAGATTGAGGTTTTGAGAGTAGTAGCAGTTGTAGACAGAAGTCACCTGCAAATACTCAACAGCGTGAAATCTAAGCGTTCAAGGAAAAAAACAATGATTTAATTTGATTTAATTCATTCAATAAGTCGAATAATGTTTTGATCATTACATCAGCTAGTGGCAGTACACACAGTCCTTCACATCAAAGAAACATTCCACTATTTCTTCTCAGTCTTCTTCTGCCTGCAGGAGCGCATTCCTCCTACATATAGACAACGCCAGGCACACCTGAACCATGTTATTACTGCATCGCCGGTCCTCGAGGGGGAAAAACACGAGTTCACCGAGTTGTCCTGAGAGCAAGTGAGCTCACCCAAATCTAGCACTGTGCTTCCAATGTGTCTTGCACGCAGAGCACGTCCAACATGTAAACAGAGTCTTGAGTCGTCTCCAGGCCGAGCCGCCTCTTTTCTGTATCCTCGGAGGATGGGAGAGAAGAAGGAATCGTTGCAGGAGCGATCAGCCGAGTTATTGTACCCGGTGAGGAGTAAACAACACCAGAGGACGTCCTGGTGTCCCTGAGCCACAGTGACAGCATGTCCTCCTGTCTGCTCTGTCACTCTGTGTCAGCTCTCATTACCTACAGCGCTACATGACCAGCACTGACTGACTGACTGACTGGCTAAGGGCACCTGCTATCTACTGCTGTATAGATGACAGTCAGGGCCAAGGATCGCCATGACAACATGGAGGCTGCACTCTTCCTGACCCCGCTCGTGTAGGCTGACTTACTCTTATAAATAATGACTGATATTGATTGATTATTAATTCATAATACATTTCTGATGTGTTTTCATACATTATTGATTGCTTTTAAGTTTACAATACCATTTAAAAAGCAGCAAACAACCTGGATAACTCCAAATTTCATCTCATCAGAGTCAGACTATCATATTTGTCTGCTTTACTGCCTTCACAAAAGGTTCCATCAGTTTATAACAGCCATATGTTATTCGGATAGGTCTACACTGCTAGAAAACTGAAAAAAAAAAAAAAAAAGAAATAAAAAAAGGATCAGGACTGAAAGTTAAATCCCTCTCCCTTAACACATGAACCCCTGGTCAGCACCATCAGGCATCAAATTCTCTGAATTCCCTGTAGAGTCATCTGGGCAAACATGCTGGAATTGTGTCAGTGGTTTAAGGGATCGATACATCTTGGCAGTTCACCACCTCATGTCATGAACACCTATGTAATATACCGTCTCAGCCAAGGAGAACACAGGATACACTCTGTGACCTCTATGACAAAAGAAACAAGAATGTTAAAGTGCTGTCTGAACATGCTCAGAGAGTTCCTTTTTGGGTGTTATTTTGTTTGTTTTTTTGTTTTTGTTTTATCTTTGGGAAAGAATACTTTTTAAAAGCAGAAAAGTGAAAACTAAAAACAAGTTTGATGTAATTTTCCTGTTTTTTCTTTTAAGACCAAGTATTAAGACCATTATGAATGCTGCTGGAGATCTATTTCACTCCTGTCACACTTTGATCATGCTCCTGATGCAAATAAAGAAGAATATTGAATGATGGAATGGAAGGAATTTGCTTGTGGCTTTTTAACAGTTTCATGTTGTTTGTGACTTGCCATGTGACTCTAATGTCTTTATACACAAAGTTCCATACTTGCTACAGATCAAATAACTGATTTTTTTTTTTTTTATACTTTTAAAGGATGTGACAAAGCCCTAAAAAGATTCATATCCAAGAGCACAGATTCATTACACAAACATATTGGTGAATTAATTAAAAGTGAGTGACTTTAACTAATATATAAGAGAGTAAGGGTGTATTTGCAAATGGACCCCTTCAAGGGTAAGGTAAAATGTGTTTTAAATTGTACCTTTGGGTCTAAATGAAATAAGAGTGCAAATAAACTATCATGATCTTGCCTGATAAACCCCTGAGACTCCGCTTGAAAAAACAGAACGTAGCTTTAATTGTGCAACTAGGACTACAGGAATATGTTAAGATGATGTTCAAAGCAATACAGTCTTCCACAGATGAAACTCAAAAGCCTCTCAAGTGAAGCTGCTGAAGACTTTATGAAGCTGTTGAGGTGTGCCTGCTACTCCTCATACTGAGGACTGATCTACTGTGGCTGTTAAGCGAGCAGCCTCGGGCGGAAGCACAGCCCAAATTGGGCCTTTGTTCCACACTGCACAGTGCCTCAGCAGAGGCATGAACAAAACACAAACACACAAAGCCTGTGAAGAGGCAAGAGTGTATGTGTGTGGGCCTACCCCAGGCTCCTCCTCAGCCTGAACAGTCAATCTCTCTCACACACACACACACACACACACACACACACACACATAACCAACTCCACCACAAGCGCCTCTCAGCCGCGTCTCACCCTCCCACACACATACACAACACACACAACACACAACCTGACCCGTCTCCCCTCTTGCTCTTTCTCTCTCCTTCCCTACTTCTCTCCCTCTCTCCTTCGCTCCCTCATTCATAAAATGGCCGCTTCACAACTCCAGCTGCTGGCACGGAATTTATGGATGAGGGGTCAGGGGCAGCAACGGGCCAGGAGGGACTTGTTTGTTCTTTTTTTCCCCTCCTTTCCATCTCTCCATTTGTCCGTCTTTGCCTGTCTAACCATTTTCATCCCGCACCAATGTTAGAATTCCACCTTATTCTCCTCCTTATACATGCCAGCCTTCCTCATCCTTGTCCCCTTCCTCCTCCTCCCCCTCCCCTCCCCTCCAAAACAAACCTGATACCCTCATGGCCTGGGAGGGAGAGAAACTGAAGCTATGCGTCTGGCAGGGGAAGGCAGGCGCACAGCAGAGCGGGGGCAGGAGCGAGCGCTGGTGGCTCCTCCTCAGAGGCCAGCGAGAGGGGAACGGGGACATTCTCAAGTTCCATCCCTGGAACACAACCTCCATGTTTCTGCAGTTTTACCACATCACACGCACACACATGCGGACTCTTGGGGCAAGCTTTCAAAGCGAGCCTGAGATTCAGTTCTTTAACGTTTGCTTTTTTTCCCTACTACCCTTTGTAGTTCACAAATAGAAAGAGATTTTTTGTCTTTATACAAAAACATTTTGCAAGGTGGTATTTGTGCAGGACAGACGATCTATGTTAAAGGAGCCACATAATAAGCCTGAGCAAATATATTTTGTCCCTGAGCAGCTCATTCCATCATACCAGTGCCAGAGTTTTATATACTGATCAATCAGACACTGACTGTACACTATGCTTTGGTTCAGGGGAGAAAACAAAGACTACAGTGCCAGAAGCATTCAGAGGACACCACAGGGTGCAATAATATGTGCCACTGTGTGTGTATTTGGACGCGAGGAGGAGGTGTGTGTATCTAGTCTGAGGTGAATGAGTGCATGAGCGCTAATGCATCTGTTCCCCCCACTACGCTACTCTGCAGCATCTTCTGCTGTAAGCGGACAAATTAAAACTCACTCAAGCAAGAGCCTTGGCTGCCCCCCTTCCATCCATCCCTCTCCTCCTCCCCTCTCCTCTCCTCCCCTCCACTGCTGCTGCAGGCCCAAGCAGATGAGGGTACAAGGAAGAAAGGAAGGAAGGATCGAGGGGCTGCAGTCAAGCCGAACAGACCCACCTCTTGCTGGAATGAGTTTAATTTGGGAGGGCGGGGCTGGACCTGGGCCTTAGTGGTAGGAAATGCACATGTGCCACACAAAAGGGGCATGTGTTTAGTCAGTGGTATGCACACAGACACACACACACACATAGCGGACACAGTGACAAGTGTAATTCCATGCAGCTCCTCACAGATGGCATGTCTCCTCACACTCATCATACATCTAGATGAGGACACCAGACTTACCTATATATATATATATATATATATATATATATATGTTAAAGAACGGTACTGGTATGATCTGGTTATATAATCTCTGTACTAGTAAAGAAACTGTTACTGTGTTTCACATCTCATAAAAACAGCACATTTAGTTGTTCAGCTATTACCAGGATATTGCATTTCCCCTCCTCAGCCCACAGGCTTCAGCCCACGCAGGCCACCTTCAGCCCACCCACCACCCACCCTCTGCCTGCCTACATTACAATCCTGGACCCACTCCACTCAAACTTTCCACAGATGGGCACAGAGCTGTGTGCACGCATGATGAACATTCAGTATACGTGTGTCAGTCATACCACAGCCTGGGAACCAGAGGATCAGAGGTACATTTGTGGGACACGGGTGTGGGGTACATGTAGGGGTCTGGCAACATAAGCGGCCATATCTGAGCTGGCAGTGCAAAAGAGGGCCGGCTAAGGGAACGAATAAACGAACATCCAGGCTGTGCTGCATAGTGTGGTTACGGCTGCCTGGCTATTTATATGTGTCCCTCCTTCAGAGAAGGAAGCCGCTCCTATTGGATCCAGATGTGAGAGGAAGGACAGACAGACAGCCTGACTGAAAGGTGGCAGCCTGGACCCAGAGGAGGTTCTGCTACTCCAGAGCTACTGTGCTGTCATCAGAGACAGCTATCTAAGACCACTATGACAAGGACAAGGATAAGATTACATTCCCCTTTGAAGCAGAACAACAGGAGAGTCATGTACAGACTCAACAGTTCAGATCTAAGGAACTATACTTTCATTAGAAAAAATAAGTATATAAAAACAAATTCGTCCCAAGAATTACAAATATAGGCCAAAAACACTCTGCTGTCTTTGAACAAGTACACCATTGACTGTAGAATGGGTGAGTCATGGGATGAATTGTTGAAGGTAAAAAGTTTCTTTTAACGTAAGGTCACGACTCTTATCTGGAGCTTCAGAGATGAAATCATGACCCTTTCAGTGAGCCAGCAAATATAACTTAACACTGCACTCCTCCCCTACTTAATCATGGCACTTGAATGACAATGAGTGCTTGTGAGACAGGGCTAAATGTGTTGCGACCCCTGATGATGGATTGCCAGTAGCTGGCCCCCAGTGGGCTACAAGCCCATTGATCCACTAGAGGATCCAATGACACATCATCAATCCCCATGCTGAGCTCCCTGCAATGGAGAGTTGGAGACTCGTCAAGGAAACACTGGGACAAACAACTTCAATATCTCCCTCCAGAATTAGTTCAAATGACGGAGGGAGTGTCAGTCCATTGCTTCATAGTCTCTCTCTTTCTCTATTTACTTGTCCCTGTGTCTAAGTTAGGCTCTTACGGTCACTGGTCATGACGCAGCAGACAATAGAGGCTGTGGACAGCAGCTAATCTTGTCACATCTGGCTCTATAATCCCACACTTATGCCTCTTCCACAGTTAATGGATACAGAGAGGGAAGAGCATTCTCAAAAATGACACAATGATCCCTTGATCCGCTGTTGCATCAGATATGTCTGGCATGAGATAGATGATGCAGTTCCTGGCACGTGCGCGCACAGATTTACGCATACACACGGGTGCTGTATGCAGTTGTGGTACGCGAGGTCTGAGCAGGACTCAGTGTGAACTGCTCTACCAGGCCGCCACACTGACTAGGGCACATTCGGCCTCTGATATGGCTCAAGTTTGAGCAGAGACGTCATCCCACAAGCAGCCACGTGACGTCAGCGCATATGCACTTTCAACAGGTGCCTGAATGGACTGGTTAAACACACAGGGAGGAGGACAGAATGTGAAGGTAGGAGGGCATGATTTAGATGTAATGGTTGTTTGTAGCCCCTCAAAACAGAAAATGAGATCAGTTGTGATTACAGTCAGCAAAATGAAGCACCAGTATTTCACAGCAAGCATCACTGTCAGCGTAATAGTATAATTATGTGTCTGCTCTCAAATAACTCTGAGGCATTCCTGGTGCCCACAGTAGGGCCAGTGTTCAAATAAAATAGCACTGTCTGGTTGACCAGTGGCTGCTGGCGTGTATGTAAAGAGAAGTGATACGGATGGCAGAGGAGAAAGTAATAAAAGTAAATCATTTCACCAGACATGGGCACATTGGTGTCATGTCATATTGGATAAACAGGTTCTTGGAATACAATCAGACTTTTTTTTGTAAGCCAATATTCTCCTCATCTCCTTGTGCTTCTGCGAAGTAATGTGCTGTTTTCTTTGTCCAGTTCAAAGACTGGCTAGTGTTGTATTACATTAGCTAATAAATGACATATTGATGCTGAAGTAACTGAGTTGTCTGTTTGGCCGGACATAAAGCACTAGAAGAAATGTATCAGAGGTTAAAAAAAAAATAGGTTTTGCTCCTGAAATTTAATCGTCCATTTTCTGTCTCACAAATACAGACACACAAATAACACCAGAACACATTCCATTGATTTCTCCATCGCCCCTGCACCCTCCTGGTACCCGTTCTGCTGGCTCCACCCGCCCAGGCCACCCGCCATGAGGGAAGCGGGAGAACGGTCCGGCATTCCACAGGCCTACGTGCTACAGGACACAACCGCACACACAGAGGGGCAGGGCGAGGGGGCCCCTACCCTCACAGCTCACCCCGTCACACTCAATCACAACAACGCACACACTTGAGGACACTTTGGCAAAGGGTAGATCGCAAATATGAACATATTATTTGATTTCTTTGGAATATCTGTTGCCTTCAGATGTCACAGTAAGATGTCAGAGAGTTCAGCAGGTTCGGTCAAAAGAGCACAGACCTCCACCTGGCACTGAGGCTCCAGTACTATCAAAACAGTTTTGAACTTAGGGCTGTTGACCAATGAGCAGTAAAGAGGCCTAATGGGCTTAAGTCAGCGCCCAGACTGCCCACTGCTCTCCTAAGCCTGTTTGACCAGCTGTCTGTCTGCCTGAAGACAGACTGGAGAGCGCCTCGTGCATACACGCACACCCCCACTTATGTTAGGGAGCTCCAGACACACCTCCAGTCACCCCTCCCATCTGCTGCACTAACCGCCAAAATCAAATCACAACAGCACAGCAAAGGACCTGCGCTTGGCTTTCATCAGTAACCCTAAACAGATAAAGACACACATTAATCATACAAAACCATAGTGCAACTTTACATGAACTAGAAAAGCGTATCAGGTCATCCGTTACAAATATATGTGCATTTTTAAAAATTTTAACTAGTTAAATCTTCCTTGATATTCAACATCAGAAGTGACAAAAGTACACACGTTCTTCTTTACTTATTGTTTCAGTCATTTACATTGAAATTGGTCCAGATGTTGGAAAGTTGAGCAATAACGCTAAACAAAATAAGCAATAATTTCCCTTACGTGAATTAAAATGAAAGCAGAATGCCTGGCTTGAAAGTATAAGGAGCAGCAAGTAAAGGTATTCATGCAAAAATTTAAAGAGTTAAGGAAAACCTGTCAGAAAAATAATGCTCAATATACTTAAAAACAGTCTTTTAACCCACAGATCTAATGCACTACAACTGACTGACTGTAAACTGATATTGACTTTACGGCGCATGTTACTACAGTGTTGCTCTGAGGTGTGACAGACAGGAGCTATCAGTGAAGAGTGGGTGTGAGTGCATCCTGCAGAGTGTGTATGTCTGCCTCAGCACTGCCTCGTTTTCCTCCACAGTCTTGTCATTAGAGGTTGGCAAAGAGCAAGTTCACTCAGCAGGATAGACTTCTCTCATCAGTGTACTATCTGCTCTCCATCCTCCTCCGGCCTACATTTCCTCTAGTGTTAACCACATAGTGCTGCGAGATGAACGACTACATTAATTGTCTTTGATAGCTGAGGGATCTGCCATGTGCGCAGGAGGGAGCGGTGTGTATACGTGTGCTGGACAGGGTAATTTTGTTCAGCTAGGAAGGTGTCTGTGCCTGCGTAAATGTGCCGTTTAGGGAAGCAACTACAGCATCTTTGTCCCTGTGCTCCGACTGTCTCCTGCTTAAAATGAAGCTCATAATGGAACATGGCAGCAGGCTCTTAACCCCACTTTGTCAGATGGACTTGATGGTCTCATGCACTCCCCTCTATTTAGAGGTGAGCCCCCGTTAGGCAACCACAACTCTGCCACAGGCTCTAAGACTGCTGCAGCTGTCAGGGAAGACCCAAAGGACATCGGCCTGTTTCCTCAGCTCACTGAAGAGGCGCTTCCCTCTGGCTTTCTCACTCTCTCTGTCACACACACACACACATTTTCCTCTATCTTTTCCTCTCCATGGGGGGTAGGCTGTGAAGTGGTCATGCTATGAGATACATACACACAGCAGGAGAGTGCTGCAATGAACACCTGTGTCAAAGCAGCCACAGGTGTCCAGCCATGATACATGGCCTTGCCTGCACATCTGGGAGATCTCAGCATTCTCTGTCATCCACAACATCAGCATGCAGACTGTGTGGGAAAGCTGTGGAGGGAGGGTTTGCCTGCATGTGTTGTTGAGCAGCAGTAGTGTATCATTATGGCACCTTTCACCAGAGGGTACCTCTAATCCAGTTACAGATTTAAACAAGGGAAATGGTTCCAAGGCATCCATCCCACTTATCCTTGGATCACAATGGAGCACAGAAAACCTTCTTCAACGCTGCAGGGGCTTCAAAGCCTTTGAAAGTCTAAATATTTGTAGAAATGTGTGGAATTCAACATACTTAATTACACCTGACCTGCAAGTAGACCTTAATTCCAGCATATTAATCAAATCTTCTGACACAACATTTAGATGTGGAGCATGAGGCATCTGAGAGGGAGAGAAATCGAGTATAACAGTGAAAATGTAAATAGTTAAAACATGTTTTCACTTGAGGATTGGCTATGAGGAGTTATAAAAGAAACACAAGAAACACAGACACATATCCTGGCACTGACTGTAAGAGACAGTGAGTAGGCTTGTAATAAACTCTGTAATAGTATGACATACAGAGAACATGATAGTGTATCTCCTGGGTCAACGAAGAATGTAGGTGACCCAGCCAACAGCAAAAACAGCAATGCAGCTGGGCCATTCCCACAGCACAACTTCATATAGAAACCATCATAAGTCTGAGCCAAGCCCACGTACATTACACATACAGTAGGTACTGGATTAAAACTAGTCCAAACACAATGTACAGTGATGTCAGAGGAGAGTATGGGAAGAAAAGAAAACATTTCATTACAGTGAAAAGCGATACTTTTAACCGCATACTGTATGCACTGGGCAAAACCAAACCTATCTTATCATGGCCTTTTACAGTACAGTTGAGTAATACTACTTACTGTAAGTAAAAAGAGAATGTTGCAAAGTCACTGGCTAATCACTTGAGCTTGCAGAGACATAATATGGGGTGGAATTTTCTAAAAATACCCCGATTTGTTGGGATCTTAGAGGTTATACACCACATTCTAGAGAAGTTGATCTGAGTGTAAATGACGTTTCTGCAGATCACTTACCGTCATGCATTCTTTATTTGAGTGTTGTCCCTGATTACCTTAGGCAACCTTGAAAATGTGCGCTGAGAAATATGAGGTTAAAGTGGAAACAGGTCTCCAAATGGGGATTACTGAGTGGTGCTAGACCTGAACGAAAGCTGTGGTCCCATAGACTTTGTTACTGGTTGGTATGTGGTGCTAAATGCCAAACATCCAGTTTTACAAAGCCTCACAAAGCTTTGGTGTCTATAAAGAAAACCCAACATGATTTGTCTTCAAGAACTCATCCATTTTTTTTCCACTTGATGGTATACTGAAACAAGATGACACAAGGAAAGTTATGAGTCACCCGGTATGCATGCTGGATTACATTGTTTAACCGTGCTGATCCGTCTGAAAAGAGGTTAGGAAAGCTAGGAGCTAAGCCATCACAGGCCTGAACAAGCTACACAGTAGTGAAAAGAGAAATGAAGTTTTTAGACGACGGGGGTTATGTCCTCTGTCTGTCTGTGTCATTACATAAAGGCATCGGTGTTATCCTTTTGTAACAGTGGAAATGAACTGTACTGACAACAAAGACAGAACTCTTTTATATAATTCCTGTCCAGACCAAAGCATTTTTTTTATCCTGGGTAAGCAGGTCAACAGTGCCCACAGGCCGAGAGGAGGTCCTTTAACTCAGCAGCTGTTCTGATGAAGATCAGCAGGCAAAGCAGGAGGAGGAGGAGGAGGAGGAGGAGGAGGAGGACAGATGAGGAAGAATGTGTTGTGGATGGGAGTTGGGTGAGAACACATGGAGGAGAGATGGTGATGGAGTGTCGACAGCTTTCAGCTACAGAGCTGGTCTAGAGTTTATCAGACAAAGCAAATGATGAGGAAACAATAGGTATTCTTCCAGTTCTCCCTGTGAGGGTCAGACAGTGAAAAGAACAACACCCCCCAACATGCTGTGCCCTACAAAAGCATTTACAGCAAAGCACTGTGTGTGTGTTGCACAAGCCTTAACTAAGGCGTGTACCCAGCATTATGAACAACAGACAATTTAATGAGGCAGACATGACATCACCAAGTGAATAATACCAACACTGTGACAATATTTAAGACGCGCTAAGCCTGAGTCAATACCAGTTGGCTTGTTTAGCAGAATCTGTCCATTGTCCGCCCTGTTTGGCGTTCCCTCATTCCTTATTACTGTTGTATCTTGTCTCCTTATCTCTCTCATAAACAGAGGAATCTTCAGTATGCAACAAGAATGCCGACAAGGGAGACCAGCCACGAGACTGAACTAAAATAACCCCAGCTGAAGGGGTAAAATGTTACGTGTCAGTCAAAGTTTTATGTGCAGCTCAGGAATCACTCTAAAAATAAATAAATAAGTAAACATTTGCTTTAAGTGGTTTTTGACTATGAGTGAAAAAATCATTCACATAAATTCAGAAAGGTGGTGCTCAAAGTAAAACATCTCAGAGAAAGAAATTAAGTAATATTTCAATTTCAAATCCAAGTATTACTGCTTATATTACACTGCATTACGGTGTGTCACCTCACATTTTCATCTCATTTTTCCACTTTCTGTCTGTATCTACTGCCTCTTTGATTCTCTTTGTGTATGTACATCAACATCAGTATCAGTCAATCAATTCTGCCTCCATCTGCCAGAGTGTATTTGTACACAATACAGTAACTGTCATAGTGTGCTTTCATGAGCTTGCACCTGTACTGGTGGATGCCAAATGCTCCTCTATAATACACTGGTGCCGATGTGTATGCTTTTGACAGATTTTTGAGCTCTGTACTGATTTTCAGCAAACTGAAGGGCATCCGTGGCCACAAATGACTATTTACCATACTGAATCCCAAAAACAACCATCCCATAAAGGCCAACTGAAATAAAGGGAGCCTTTTTATTGCAATAACATCCACATGCTTTTGTTTATTCCTGGTTGCGACTTTCGCTTTCATGGATTTAATGGAGCGGCACACTTTACAAAACTCAATTAGCAGATATATGGTTTTTGAGCTTGTGGTCACAAGCACACAAGGAACAGGGAAAAGAAGTTATAGGAACTGTGAGTAAAGGCTGCCCAAATGAGCAATGAAAAGTACTGGATCAGTAACAGAAGGTCCATGCACCTATTACCTCTGAAGGATTAATTCAGTAGGTGATTACCATAATGATATCTACCAGATTAAAAAAGACACAGTACTGCGCCAATATGCTCATTCAGTTGCTCTCTCTGTGTAAGTCCAATTTCCGCTGTCAGTTTAGACAATAAGGAGGCATCTTTGCTTTAATGTTAATCCCATTGTCCAATATTAACAGAAAGTGAAATGATTCTAAAATTGCTGCTTTGCTTAATAGAGTGTGTGATTTAACTGACTTGGATATGGAGTCCAAACTAAATGGACAGCCATTTGTGCAAAGCCACTGGTACAAAACATTTTTGCTGCGTAGCACAGCTCAGAAAGAACAATGACACCGGGTCTGCTGAGGTCACCGATGAATTAACTCATGATCTTCACAGTTCATAAAAATCAAGGGAGTAGTGTAATGGGGAGATAAAAGAGAAGAAAGTCTAACTGTGTGGAAGCTTGAAACAATAAAGTACATATGTGTCTGTTGCTTGAGATCAGAGGTGCTCTGCAAATCCTTCTCCATGTGGAAAGATGACAACAGCAGCCTCAGCTCTGTGATCCTAATCAGAAAGCCTTTACTCTCTGAAGATGCCCACGACAGACCTAAGATGGGGAAGGATGCCAAGCAATTAACTGTAAAACCTACTGGTTCAACAGTCACGGTCTGGAAGCGTTTTAATAAGCTGGAAACTATTTCCAAAATGGTTGACGGTTCAGATGCCGACCAGGGACAAAGGCCTGCATTGTAAAGGCAAAGCGTGTATTTTTCTTCACTGATCAAGTTTACTGCCAAGAGGCAGAAAACAGGCGACAGACCCAAAAGCAGTCACTGTTGTTTCTTACCCCATCTCCCCCACCTCCTAACACACACATACAAACACAAACACACACACAGCCAGTCTCCTTCACCACAAAGGCAGACATGTGAGACCTCTTCCACTGAGCTATGTCAGAAAAATGCCAAGCTGCAGACCATCCCCACACTGGTCTGTCGCCAATATCCTGAATCAGTATGATAACCCTAATTTGGTCCATTTGGAGGGTAAGCACTTACATGAGAAAGTAAAGTCTGTAAAACCACCAGAGATTCCAGGAATGGGTGTGTCAGTTAGTTGACAAAAAAATGAAAGGAGAGCAAATGAAATAATGTCACAGACAAACACACTTCCCAGCATAATGGCTCTGTTGCAATTACAGACACGACAGAGACAGAGATGCTTTTCACTGGCGTCTTTATGTGTCACCCTCATATAAAGGGCCTTTTTCCATGGTTCAATTATTCAAACAAACACAAAACATTCTCACTCACAAAAAGCACATGCAACAAACTGAAGGACAGATTTTCTGTTTTCTAGCTTATAAGATCTTGCATTGTTATGTTTCAGGGTTCTTCCTCTGTGTTCTGTGGCTGGGGCTGGTGGCGATTAGTTGAGGGGAAGCTTTACCACCACTTTGTCGTATATCAGGGCTGTAGGGCTATTTCTGTGACCATGGGGGTACCACACTTGTTTGATCTTGACTTTGTCTTATACAGATCTCAGCGTGCCTGTGACCTCATGGCTGGGTGGGGATATGTTGACCTCCGCCTTTTTTTTCCCCTTTCGGTCTGCCTTCGTTTTCACTCCTGAGTTTTTCCCTCCAGTAGCCAGCCTCTCTGGCAGGACATGACCCACCCAGCTCACACTCACTTCATAAATCAGGAGCTGCGTCTGCACTTAAAAAGAGGCCGCGGCACTGTCTTTCTTTGCTGTGCCCCAAGAGGCCACTTCCTCCCACTGCATCAGAGCCAAGAGTTTAAACACATGCCTGTGTGCAGCATTTTCTGACACCCGCAGGCACTATGTGACACGCCGAATGCAGAGGTGTCTGTCTCCATGGCAGCACCAACGAGCATGTTGGGCAGATACATGCAAGGAAATAGCAACTCCCTTTGATATTTACATACACTCAAATGCAAAATTACAAAAGGCTAGTGTGTGCTGTTATGTGGCTTGAACAGAAGCAAATACTATTGTAGGAAATCACTTTGGTGTTTTCAATACGGTGTTGTTGAGATTTGGCAAGAGCAGAGATTTGAGTGGTGCTAAGTGTTGCAACACAAAGGTCGGTCTCCAAACAGGCAAACAAAAAAGCAGAGAGCTTCCAAAAAATGGTTAAACCCAAATTCCATGAGATTAAAAACTGTTATTAATCCTTAAACTCAAGCAGCAGTGGAGGTAGTGACTAGAAAAGGTCACAGCCTCAAAAACATCCCTGGTGGTCTGAAATATTTCCTTTACTTAGGCTAACATGCTTGTGTAATTACACCAGACACGTTAGGCTTTCATTTAATTAAAACACTGGCCAATGTACCACAAGGTGTAAAAACTTCATGCACATTCCCGGTCTGTGATTCTATATGTTACCTCAGCCCAGGCCAATGGAAGCAGCTGAGTTGTTTTTATGACCAGAAGGGCTCCAGAGGCACAGAATGCTAATAATACCACGGCTGCAGAGAGTAGGCCTCAGTCCAGCATAATCTTAGTGCTCCTCTGTGTGCCAGTCATGCCAGCGGTGCCAACCTAGTGGCTCACAGTCCGACTCATCCTCGGAGTACTTAAGCACATGTACAGCAGTCCTGCTTCCAACATCATGCGAATCTGCCAGCCTGAGTTCACATTTTCACAACTATAATCCATAATGATCCAAGGAAGTGCTCCCATTGAACCCACTGCTCTCATCGCCGTACTTCAAGATGAGTTATGGATTCTCCAGCGCTAATGCCACAATTCACAGACCTTTCCACACCTCAGTAATAAAATGAAGTCTCATGCTCTATTCACTCCCACACTCTGTCTCTCTATTGCTCTCTGTGTGTCCGAGAAGCAGATTCCAGCCAGCTGAGGGTCAGCAGTAAGCTCAAAATAAGAGCAAATGTTGTCAAAGACCAAATGGTGCAATTAGGGCCAAAAGAAGCATTTGGCTTCAGCAAGATACACAGGAAAAATAATCGCCGTCAAGATCTTTACATACCTACTGCAGAGTGTCAGCAGGTCAATAACATCATGTGTAAAAATAAAGAGTAAAGTTGAGATGAGTTAAGTTAGAGTGCCATACCAAGAAGCTTTGCTCTTCATCTCAACTTTTTTGAGCCTCAAACAGAGTCCGATGTGGTGAGATGCCAGGACAGTCCCTGTCCACCACCGCAAAAGGAAATATCATGCTTGTAGATGTCATCCTCTCTGTTTAGCCTCAAGCTTAGTCTTCTGTTTGCTCGCTGTCATTGGATCACTGTCCATTTACTTTCACTATGAAGTCACATTTAAAACTCCTTCAGACAGCTAAGAAGATGGCTCAGTTTTATGCATATGTCACGATAGTCGTGTTATACATGTTTACTGTACCTGAAAAATAGCCAAAACCTTGCGGCCATATGAAAGGAGCACTGCACTTCACAGAATATACACAGATATAAAAATGCATAAAAGTTTTGGACTTTGATGCTTACTGTAATGGTAGATCATTTTTAACATTTGTATATATGTGTGACAATGCTTATGGTTATATACTGCTTGGACCACTGGTTTGATGGAAAGCTAATCACACTTCCTAATGACTCCGATGTAAATGAAATTAGCCACTCATCAAAAAAAAGCAATGAAGCAAATACAGGGAGAAAAAAATTCTCAACATGCATAAATTTAAGCCTGAGGATACCATTTTCTGCAGTGCGGCTGACTGGCTTTTAGACGCAGGGCAAAAACATTAACTTTGCAATATATTTCCTTAAACAAAAGCCACTTTGAATTAAATCATATGATAAACATGCAGACACATACATGCTGTGCATCATACATATAAATGCCAAGAGGCAGCGACGCAAAACCTAATACGACTTCCTTCCTCTGATTCAATTTCAGGATGGCACACATCTGCCTGTGACATTTACAATGCACACTTAGCAACTGTCAGTCCTTAAAACATATTGTTAGCTAAGAGTTGTGCAGTTATGGTTAAAGAAAAAGGCTTTTGTGTTTGCACTCTGGGTTCAAATTCAATATTCACAATGCTTTATAAACAGAAAGATGTTAAAAGCATGTCTGGAATGTAAATATTCCAAAACAACCATTCAGATTCACATTCAGCCTATTGTGTTATTTCCGAACAGGGCGTTATTTGGTTGCTGCAAAATGGAGACACAGACGATAGGAATAAAACTCTGCCATGTAAGGTAAATAAAACATAAAGCAGAAAACACAAGAGTAGCAAAGCACTGCCTTAGTAGAAAGAGGAACAAAAGAGAAGGAACAAAAGACTTCCTAGCTTTAGTAACAGCACCAGAAGGATAAAAAAAAAAGGATGTCCGTTAATGAGGTGGTTGGATAAATGACAAATATGGAGCTTTTTTAAAGAACTATTCACTAATGCATTTAACTCTTAATATCCCCCAGACCACCAGTGACCTGTTTCAGAGTTGGTGTTACAGTTGAAGCACGTTTAAAATGAGGTTATTTAGGTTGAATTTCAGCCATAAGATGTTCCCTTTACAATTAAGTTTAACACATAGCTGCTGTGTTACAATATCAACCATAATCCTATCTGAGGATTAAAGTTCCATGAAAAGACTGGATGCTAAAAGGTTAAATTAGACCATCCACAGTGGGGTTTTTTGACACTTCCTGCCTCCATTCCAGACTGCTCCAGATTTTTTTTTTTTTTGCCACAGAAAAATTGCATTTTTGATGTGAATCCATACACACATAAACAGAAAATGCTGCGGTCTCTGTATTACCATTTGAGAAAACAACAGAGAAAGCAGATGCGGACAAAAATTCCAGGGGCTTTCCTAAACAGGAGCATCGGTGTCATTACCCCACACACAGGCAGAGGAAGGGTTGGAAGATAATACCATATATTATGCAGGGAGGTAGGTGGAATGCAAAACAAGCTTTTTACAAGCAAGCACATGTCTGGTCTGGTAAACTGCTAACAAGAGTACATATAGGACAAAATAGTGTTCCTGGGAAAGGATGAGACACAGGCTATATCCAGTAAATACACAAGTGCTGACCCTTCATTATACACTGTATAGCACTGGAATGATGGATTTGGATTTTTTCCATCAACAGCAACTGCCATAGCATTTGCAAACCACATTATAGTTAATGGAATAGGTGTAACTGAACCAGAGCTAGTGCAAACTTTGGGCCATGGCGTGGGCTGAACAAGGAGAGACTGAGTAAATGAGCGTGAGTAATAAAAAATGAATGAGAATGGGCAGCATTGACATGCAGGCTGCAGGCTAGTGTCTGTCATGTTTATCAGACATACACAGAGAGAGGCAAATCCTGACGCAGACTCAAGTGCAAACAAGCCCCGCAAGCCCTGCTCTGTAATTGATGCACTAATGGGAGTGGGTGGTGGGGGGTGGCTTTGGACTGAAGGGGGACGAGCCCAGACTGTGACTTCAAAGACCTGCTGGACGCTTATCAACAAATGCGCTCTCATCAGACACAAGAGGATGGAACAGATGAAAGGAGTACTAATGCACCTCCACCTCCACCCCCATCAACCCATCCATTCTGCTCCATCAACAGTAGACCTGAGGAGCCAGACTGGCCTCAATAGGCGCATAGTGCAGTAGTAAAAAACAGACACTAGTACACTAACAGTAGATGTCAATGATGTCTTACAGAATGTATACTGAATGGTAGACCCTTCAATTTGGGGGCTACACCTACAACTTTAAATTAGGCCTGGGTGATAATTCATGAATAAAACAATCGTGTTTTCCACCATCTTAATGAAAGCTTCGAAGAAAACTATATTCAAAGGTCTATTCATCCAAAATTACAAAAATAATTTAACAAAATAATACCAATTCAAGGTTGTTTTACTAGCTTTTTCCAGAGATATTCATCTCAAGGCTAGGTGAATGAGCTGAGTAAATCCTCTAAATAGCAGTAAGTCCAAGAGTGTTTTTACACCTAAAGTTTGTTTTGGTTCAGTTTTGGTTCTAGTCCCCAACACTGAATGATGAGGACTAGAATCTTGATAGATTTCCCCCTTGGTTCAGTTTCTTCTAACACAGTAAAAAAAAAATCCAAGGAGAGCAACATGTTCACTCCACTTATTGGTCAAATGTGTCAGAGACAGGAGCATAAAAGTAAATACAGGAAGCAGGCTCTGTATTAGGGATTAGTGCACATTTCTATGTGACAGGCATCTTCCTGCTGGCTGTAACTTCTACATAACTAGCCCAGTTTGCCACCATCCCACCCTCTATATGAAATGCATGTTGAATTAGGAACTGTTTATTTCAAACTTACAGAGATCACCTGATTTGATCGGACCAAGGTTCGATCACATTCCAGCTACAAATAGACTGAGTTCATTTAGAACCAAGCGGTTTCACTGTGGTTGGATCAGACTCAAGTGTGATTACTGTGGCTACATCTCACACAACAAACTGGACCAAGAGGGAAAACATTTGAAATGGACCAAAGTCTGCTGATGTGAAAACATATGATGTGAAATGTGTTAAGTTTTACATCTTACAAAATTTAATTTAATCTGCATTATTTGCCTAGTGTGTGTGTGTGTGTGTGTGTGTGTGTATATATATATATATATATATATATATATATATATATATATATATACACACATTATTTATTTATCTATTTTATTATTAAATTTTTTCTTTTACTAAATCTCAAAGATCTTCTCCGAGATTTGCTGCAACAGAATGTAAGTTAGAAAATAAAGTTTTGTCTTTTTGTAACTTGGATTTTGACAGTTAAACTAGGGATAAATGAGAAATCCCTTGATGATCCCATCACAGGTCAGGGCTGTGCAGTTTGGTAGGCCTACTGGAAAACAGTGACAAAATTGTCCTGTCACCTTACCTTACCCTATCTCCCACCATGGTGTCACAATAATCTTTAATGTCCTGTGAGTCTAGAGCCAATTTAGTGAGGATGAATGAGGATAGTGGCAGCTCCCAAGCGGCGCGGCCTTTCCCTCCCTCCATGCAGCAGGCGGAGGTAGAGCCGCAGTGGGGAGCCCCAGAGACCTCTATATTTATCTGACACAGTAACAAGCTGCTGTCTGACTGCTGCATGGTGTAGTACAGCTGCACAGTTTCTCTTCATTTCAACCCCCTCAGCCCCCTCCCCTCTGCCCCACCGTGACCATTGATGAGGGAACCAGGGATGACCTAGCAACATGTCATCACTTTATGAGTCACTGAGTGAAAATGCATTCGCATCCAAGTACCGGGAAGTAGTGGGGGGTGGAGTAGTCACATCCTAAAGTACTGCAAAGATACTGAAGCACACACAAGCACATAACTGTTAACAGCAAAATGAACTTAAATGAACTAACAACTCAACTAAAAATGTCAGACCTATGAGAAAAAAAGACGTTATGGATCAGAAGAAGTAAAGTTGCATAAAGATAAAATACTCAATTACAAGTACCTGGATTTAAATATAGTAATTCAAAAGAAATACTTGGTTATATTCCAGTACTGTCAACAAGGAAGGAAAGACACTAAATGCTGTCACTCTAGCTTATCAGTGACACTTCACACGCTGCTGGATTTCTCTACAGGAGGAGCTATATTTCAAAGTTGAGAGCCATATTTCATCCGGGGCCACCCCGATGCTAACAAAGCACCAACTGGTGATTGCTGTGTTTGAGTGGCCCATTGAGGCGGACAGCCAAGGAGCTGCCAGTCTGCCAAGAGAGCCATGCCAAGAGGGCTGGAGAAGGCAGAGGAGCCCCAGCCACCTGTGCCCATTAGGCTACGTGCTGACAACTGCACTGGGCCCTGGGGATCCCACCCAAACAAGCTGAGCAAAGAGAGGAAGACAGGCACCAGGCAGGGTCAAGGTCATTTTTTAGTCACTGACAAAAAGCAGACTAATGATGTTAGACAGGTCGGCGTACTTTATGGATTGACAACACAGGAAGTTAAATAGGAGAGGTCATTCCTAGGGCTGGGCAGTAGCTGAAAAATTTACATGATAAAGCATTTCATTTCAGATGATACTGATAATTACTGACAACTTTTAATGTCCTGGGAAAAAGCTTGAACACAGGCAGCTTATTTGTGCTTCTAGCACTTTAGTGATTATTCATCAAGACAAGCAGGTAAATAAAGCTGTAATAATAAAAGACTAATCAATAATGTGTAATTGTACCACTTAAAGTCATATTTACTTAGGGTTACATTTCCTGTCTCATGCAGAACTGTGAAGGCTGTATGTGTAGGCTTGGCATATGCATTTAATCATTTAGTTATAATGGCATTTAGCCTAATCAAACATTCGATCAAACATTTTTCTTACTGCTATAGATGAAGTGTCGACTGCTTGGGTCTAGTTACGCTGACTTAATCAGAACTTGAAAAAGAAAGGGTTTGAGGGGAAGTGTGTGGTTGTCATAGGCATTTCATTTAGCTGCGTAATTCATGAGATTTCCTTTGTAATTTTATGACGCCCTTTCATCTCCTCATTGTGCACATGCTTAGAAAAAGAACAGACAGCAAAACACCACTGGCACGCCAAGGCCTGCTAGATATCTCTTTTATAGATAATGCACACACACACAACACGCCCATGACTCATTCTGGGCTAAGCCACTGCAGGATACAATAACTGTTCTTCTGTTATTGAACAATAAATTTTCTGTAGTTGATATAAGACGTATACCTGTTCAAACTTTGTGCATGCCTGCCAGCTCATTCAGTACTAAAATCACTTGGTCACAAAACTCTCCCTACATCAAAACAAAACACATTCACCAGCTACAGTACACACACACTGATATGCCCTTGGGAAGTGGATCTGTTTTCAAAGAAACCTTCTCACACACATTTCAGCCATGTGTGGAGGGAAAGGTAGTGGGAGTAGATCAGTTCCCCCTCTTGCCTCCTTTACCACACACACACACACACACACACACACACACACACACACACACACACACACACACACACACAAACGGGAAGAAAATAGAGGAGCAGTGTTTCTGTGACCTCAGTGAACCTTACTAACTATTCTGGCAAAGCAGGATACTCACTCTCCTCTCTCTTCACTATGCCAGCGTACATCCTCACCTCTGCAGGAGAGATTTGTCAGCAGGAGATTTCTTTTTTTCCGCTATGGAATTAACCCATGCTCTCAGAGCTTACTTGCAGGCATGGCACATTATCTCCCATGAAGCACTGCCAAGCAAGCCCAGCAGTTAGTAAATGGCTGGCTCTGGCCTGAACTATATGGAGGGATAGAGCTGGGGCAGACAGAGGCACAACTCAGGCGCCAAAGGCAGGCAGAGGCAGCAGGCGTGGGTACTCATCTCTCTCACCTCACTAAAAGGCGTCACTAAGAGGCGGAGATAGCCCTCATCCTTCCTGCCATTTACAGTGGGACTGAGGGGAACCTACCACAGAGCCAGGGGGCCCCGCAGCTCTGTGAGAGGAAGTTATAGTATTCACGCAGATTTATGAATGAGTGGTGAGAGCAAAGGATGAGTCACAGCTTCTGAGTCGCACAGCCAGAAGGCAGCCTATCACCAGAGGCACTGGGTGGCTCAAATAGGCATCAAGCAGGCTTCAAAACACCACGAACTGGGCTGACACTTAAACAAGCACACACACAGCACATTCACAAAAACACACACACACAGCCGAAAAACAGCTGGCACAGTCACAGTGGGCATGCACAACCTGGGCACAAGTTGAGGAAAATTTGTCAATGAAGAGGGATGGCACGTGACAGAGGCAACGGAGTGTGTGTGTGTGCATTAGTGCCTGTATGTTTGGATGTCAGTGTAAGTGTGTCAGTCTCTTCGGAGGCTCGGAACATGACACACAGGTCCTATTTTGGTCAATCAAGCCTATGAGAGGAAACCTAGGAAAAGAGGCCAATCTGTCAGCGCTTTGAGAGGAGTCCTTTGTAGGCCACAGAGGACAGAGGAGTCGGATAAACTCACAGCACTGACCATCAATGGACAATAAGCCCTGCTGTTCATACATGGACAATAACACACTGTATAACCATGTCATCATGAATGAACTTTACTAACTTGTAATCAAACTGAAATTATACTGAGAAAGACACTGTTTTTGACATTAAATGTTAGCAATAGCAGTAGACACGTGTCTGTGGCTTTTCATGAGTTTTACCACACTGTGCTAAAGCAGTGAGGCAAATATAATATAATGTTACAATTTTGCATTTGGGAGGAACTCAAAACAAATTAAAGCATGAGGCTAAAAGAATTCCATTCTGACCAATCACACTCGCCACTCATGCTCCAGACCTCTCGAAGTCCAAAGGCAACCAATAAAACCAATTGAGCAGAAAAACTATTTGTAGCCAAACACAGTTTTTCCCTTTACTTTAAGTGGGCTCAGGTTCTGGGTGCTCAGTAAAGAAGGTCTCTGTTTTCTGTGAATGTGCTAATATCAAGTGCTAACAGTTCCCAAGAATGACATTTATGAATGTGACCTAGATGGGAGAAAATGTGGCAAAGGCCAGAAGAGAGAGAGAAGGAGGGAGGGCTGGGATGTAAAAGGAATGCACTGAGACAGACACATCCATATACACACAACCCTATTTACAAGCCTGTTGTTGCTTGTCTTGCCCTTAGACCACTGTTTAAAAAGACATTTAAGCATCTGAGAACACAAAAAAGAATGAATAGCTGTCATGAAGGGAGCTTTGTCATCTTTCTCCAATGTATTTATTTCAAAGACACCACAGAGTTGTAACGCTGTGAATCAATAGTCTCCAGCACTCCTGGGAAATAACAGAGATAAGGACGAATGAACACGACTGAACAGGACAACTGTTTCTGTTTCAAGTGTTGAATGTATCCTCCTGAAGGTAGTTACAAGACAGACAGGAGCAGTAATGTGTACAGGAGGTGGGTGCCAACAGTGCACAGGCCCACTTTCCTCTTTCCCAGGGTGCTGTGGTGACCCAATGAACGGGCAAAAAAAACTCAGCATGGAACCAGAGAAGACGATGGATCTGATTATTCCATCTTTGGCTTGCTGGTGGTGGGAAGGCTGGAATGAATGAGTCTGATCAACACGAGTGCCATCTCTTTGGCATCAACACTGGCACGCTGCCTAAGCTTTGTGCAAAATGGAGCAGAGCGCAGGCGAGTAGTTCATGCCGTGTGGAAACAACGGATGTATGGGCAGTGAGTCACCGTGCTTACTGTGCCCCCAGGAAAGCACCGGACTCTCAAGAGTGGAACTGGAGCTCTTTTTTTGTTTCCTGTCCCTATAACCACAGGACTCTGATAATCTTGAGAAAGTCCATTAAGTATTCAAGAGCTTCCTTGTAACAGTTGAACAAGGGCTTGGATGTTTATTAAGCTACAACAACTAACAGATGATCACATGAACCAAGCCCACCTAAACACAACACAACACACTGAACACACTCACAAAAAATATCACCAGCATTAATTTGACTCCTTCTTTTGGCAACAAATAGTCTCTGTATGTTCAAACACACGTCATCTGCACATAAGGACTGGGCTGTGTATTTCCCCCTCTTTATCCCCTCAGAACTGCAATGACTAAGCCTGCAGGAATTTCTACCTTATATACTTAAAGGGGCAGACTCATTCCGTCCAACTTAAAAAAAAAGCATGCCTTATACCTAAAGTATCAATAAATCCACTTCTTAGCCAGCACAAAAGAAGCATAATTTCTACACAGTTCGATTTTTCTACAACTAATCTTGACAACAAGAAGTATGAGCTATTTGTCGAAGCCCTAGAAATCAATTTACTAAAGCCTCTGAGGGAAAAGACGATTTGCATTCTGTTTTTTCTCTGATTAATTTATATTTTCTTGTCAATAACTTTGACTAAATAAATTAGCAAAGTGAGCAGGGCAAGCCAGCAACAATGAAAACAACACAAAATAAAGACATTTCTTAAATATTGCAATGTATTTTTAACTGGTAAATAAAGTTTAGGTAAAGGACTTTTGTCTGCCGGTATGAACCTGCTAACCCTAGAGTTGCATCCTCTACAAAAAACAGTTTTCCCCTGCTGTGAAGTGGGCTTAGGTCAGAGCTCTCAGACCAGAGATATCAAGTGGGTCTCTTTGGCAAGGAGGGAGTAAACACATTATCAAATGCGCAAGTTTCCTAAGCTGGCGGAGAGCTCACCCAACTGCCAGAGATGTAAAATGCTGCAGAGTTTTTTCTGAGTTCAGTACAAGGACACATCAAGCACAGAGCGTCTGTGGCACAACAGAACAGCAAGCCTCCTTAAAACATTTCACCTTATAACACAACAGCTCACACACTAAAATGCCGTCTGACACCAGAATATTTTTGGAATTCTACCTGACTTTTGTTTGTTTTGTGAATGCTGAATGTCTGAATATTAACAAACAAATCTGAGGACACAATGTCCCGTAAAATAACACAACAAAGGAGGTGAGGGTTGAGAAACTAGTCCAGTGTGCCTGTGAGGCTGAGCATACCACAGGTTAATATTCTATCACATAAAGGAGACATGTGAGCTATGTGAGGACTGGAGAGTGTGTGAGTGTGTGCCTCCCTGTGGAGCTATGAAGACTAACCTGCCCTGAGACTGGGCCTGGACACTACAGCATGTTTTCCTGCTCGTCTACCTAATTGTAAAAGCCTCTTTTCTGTCTTGCTTTGGCGCAGTTCCAGGGTTAGGAGGCAAGACAGCCTGAAGCAAACACAGAGATCTTAGGAGGCTTTCAGAAGCAAGCCAGGCACTTTTTATTCCCAGGATCCCCAAAACTCACAGCAAAGAGTGTGAGATGTCAAGGACTGAGGGCCCAGCCAAACAAGCTGGTTAGCCACCGCTGCAGTGATGAGAGAATGCCCCCGACAAGTAAACAGTGGAGAGATATCTGACAGCGAGAGCTGTTAACAGCCCCTGATAAGCTCTGCAGAAAAGAGCGAGGTGAGAATAGAGGAGGAAACACCAGCAGAACAACTGACAAAGACAATCAGAGACTAAATCCAGGCTGGGGCTGAGTGAGGGGGGAAAAAAGATGTGTATGAAGAGGGGTAAGCAGCAGGGAAGGCAGGGAGGATTTACAAGGAAGCATGGGGGGTGAAGAAGGAGGAGGAGCGAAAAACAAGAGGAGGGATGGGGAGGAGAGCGTTTTTTCAACCCTTTAAGCGCTGTGCTTTAGCAAGAGCTTGCTGTTGAGTTTGTATACTTGACATTTGTCTGACATTTCCCCTCAGTACCCCTCCTCCTCCTCCTCCTCCGCAAGGCTCAGGGCCTCTCCACGCATCGCTGCAGGCCACTAAAAAGCACCCAGAACCTCTACTGTTCCGATCTACGCTTCCCTACACAATCACTCCCCCTCACTTCCATCCAGCTACAGTACAGCATTTACCTGGCTTATAGCGTCCAGCATCCACTTATATTTATTTACATTTATCCACGAAACCCCGGTGGGAAAAAGCATCAGGTCAAGGGACAAACATATGGAAAGAGGAGTTTTTGTTGTTGCTGTGCGAAGTCTAGAAGCCCCAGAGGCTAAAGTAGTAAGCTAGGCAGACAGCACTCCCTCCTCATGTAGTGTAATTAAAGAGGAGACCGGGCCGTATTGACTAGAAAACCACTGCATGCCCTTGAAGGAACATCTGTACTGGAGAAAAACAAGGCAATTATGCAGAGGGGTGGAGGGAGGAGAGAGGAATCTTAAGCAGGAAGGAGAGAGGTAGACACATCAAGCCTTCAAAAAAAACAGAGTAAGAAACGTTATCTGTGCATAAAGCCTGGAATATTAACAGACACCAAAGATCTGCTCTGTTGCTGCAAACACCAGGGTTCATTCTGTCCTATTATTGCTTCAGTAACTCCTCAGTTTTTTTCCACTGTGTAACTCCCTGAAGCCCTTTATCTGCAGCCTTGAGACCTCAAGGCCCTCTAGATGAATGCATTTACCCTGACCTCGGCCTGAGCCTCAGAGAGAAGTGAACTGGTTCAAACAATACTCCTGCTCTGCCTCTCAAGTCTGAGAACAACAGAGGGTTTCACCGCAAAACACTACATAGTATCTCCTGTGGGAAGAACAGACGTGGCTTGAAGGTCATAGCTTACTTTTAAAATCCCACAGATGATTGAACTCTTAAAGTGCGGCATTTGGTAAATTAGCAAATTCAGGAAACTACTTTACACATATCTTGTAAATACTTGTATTTTTTCTTATATAGAAAAGACAGATCTTTATCATTTCTATTTGCATAGACATTAATGAACACGCATAGAGCTTTACCAGGTCAGTCGGCTGTAGTGCATCTAAGAATAAACAGAGGCAGTAAATATGGTCCTACATATACAGCTTTTGGTCACTAGGGAAAGGACGCAAGCTTGATTTCCACTATTTGTTCTGAGGGTCCCCAGGGTGAAGGAGGTTGGTGTTTGACACTCCCAGATGACCATGGGAGCTGCACACAGGTCTTCAATAGAAAACGGCCACAGGAACATTTTCCCACCATTATTTCACAGAGATGGGGGAGGAAAAAAAGGCCAAAAATTATTAAGATTGTGAAACATGTTTCGGTTGTCAAATCCTTAAATTCAAGGTTATCATAATATTCCTCAACAGACAAAACCTGTATCTGCAAACCCTTGATTCCCTTCTGTACTATATGATAGTCTGAATAGTTGCATCTTCGTCATTCAGAGAGCAATAGAAATGGAAAGCAACCAATCTCTTTCAAGTGTGGTAGTGTGTTAATGGACTATGCAAAATATACAAATAAAAGGGAAATCCAGAAAACACAGCCACTGGCATCAACCGCAGATATACACCTGCATTAAGAACCAAAGCAGGTATTTTACAAGAACCAATTATATAGCTTCTGTATGTTTTTATATTTAATACATACAGATTAAATAAAATATAAACATAGACTGAAAGAAAAATGTTTTCTGTAGCCTATTTTAACAGCAGTTCTTTCAGTGTTTATAGTAAACCAATGTGTAAAGTATTGAGTCCAATGTGCTTAGGGTCATGGTTATAGGGGTGGAATATCGCACTAAATGTCTGTTATGTGTGCACTGAAAATAACTGGTTTTATACACAGCCCTGTCTATGTGAATGGGAAAAGAAGAGCATCGAATGGATCAAAACAGCACTATTCCAACCATACAGCAGGGGGCGTTTTTTAAAGCAGCACTGCCTTGGCAATACGTGTTAATAAATAGTCTATTTTAGGAAAGATTATTCCACTCCAAGTGCAATCTGATAAATTTAACCCATAGATGGTATAAAAAGATGGACGTAATGGCAGCTACCCAAAAGCAAAGCCAAAACAGCTCAATCTCCCCCTAGTGGCTGACTGCAGTATAGTTAACAATGGGTCAAATCGTACACATCCAATACATTTTGCCTGCAGAACATTTCTGTCTATTTAAGTAGATTTCACATTCAAATTAGATTTGTGTTGAAGTAGTCATTTTTATTCAGTGACACAACAACACGGATTCATCAGCTTCAAAGTCCAATAACTGTCAAAAATCCATCACATCCTTCTGTGATGCCTCTCAGAGCCTGATTCAGCAGACGTGGGAATGTGATGCCCCTGCCGACCAGTCACCTGATTCGCTTCCTAATGCACTTCTGATGGAGCCTTGACAGCAACTTGTCAATACAGCTGTCGATCATCCATTTTTATATCAACAAATAACTTACTCCAAACAAACTGGTCAGATATATGAGCAGCTGAGCTCACAGGAACCTAATGAGAGCTACTGAAGTTGAAGTTTTCGACTTAAATTGCATTCCAAACCAAGGGTTGATCTACATATTTTCGTGCTACCTTCAGAGGCCACAACTACCACTGTCCATCTTTATTCACTATCTCTAGTACTGGCAGTTCAGCACAAACATCCATGGGTCAATGGATTCACCCAGACATTTACATAATTTTACCCTTTGCACCTCAAGAGAAGTATGAAAAAATTAATTCCGGATGAAGCTGTTAGACTGCTCACATTTTCAACTGCGTGGAAAGGATTTGCAACATGATACAGAACCACAAGTGCAGTAATTAGGTTTTATGAAAGAAAGTAACAAAGCACTTCCACCAAAAGTCTCATCAGCAACTCACTGCTGTGTTTTCAGATGTCTGTTAGAACAAATTCCAAAGGTTTGAACTGCCTTCTGCAGCAGTTTTGAAGAGACAACTGATCTGGCTGTTCCCATTTCAAAATATAAAAATAAAAAAAACAAATCAAAAAGCTCAAGTAATTTCTCCCTCTTACACAATAACGCAAGAGGAAAAAGAAAGACAACATATGTAATGTTACTCCACGCTGCTATACTTGTCTGGAGTGCTCTACAAATGACTGAGACAAACTTAACATAGCTGACGTCACTGAATTAATCTGAGTCTATATTTATTTTAATTTAGATAAATGATATGACCCTCTTCTGAACTGTTTAAAAAAACTCATGACCCCACCACTGGGCCAAAGTTAAACAAGGATGACCCTCCCCCAGATTCTTCAATATAACCCTTTTCATAAATGGCAAAAAGTCCCTAAGGCAAATATTTAACTGACATGGTCCAGACAGGTAGACTAGCTCATTTCTTGGCAGAGCAACTTTAACCTCAACTGAGTATGCCTTTCTAATACCCAGTGCTCTATATTGCAGCCATCCCTCACTCCACAAATAGCCTGATCTAAAGACAAGGTCTCTATAATGAACAGAGAGGAAATGTTTGCACTGGCCCGTGGACAATTCTGCAGCCTGACGGAAATTAAGGAAAAACACTGCATAGATTCATGGGATTTGTTCACTAGTGAAAAAATGCACAATTTCAGAATGTTTGTAAAACTGGAAACCACCTACTAGGATCAAAGACACAACTGCGTTTACCGGACAACAATTTCACTTGATTTACTGAAAACATGTCTTGATATCCATCATGTTGTTGCTGTGTAGTGTGAAATTAAACCCCTTCGGAATTCCGTTTACCTTTCTGACACTGGTTGGATGTCCAGCAGCGGTAGTCGTAGTTGTTTTTAAAGTCCGTTCTTCGACACAGAGGGTTATCCTCCATGATACCAGGGCAGACGTTGTCACACTCTTTAGCCTCCTTATTCCCATTGATAACGTTGTTAGCCTGAACGTCCATGATAAGAGACCAGTCCACCGAGTCCACGTAGCAGAGCTCAGGGTTCTTCTCTATCCGAACGGCTCCCCGGGTGATGTTCCTCAGGTTGTAAAGCCCAATGTCCTTCAGGCTGGTCATCTCATAGATCACCAGGGCATAGTCGTAGAAGAGATTGCGGCCACGGATGACACTAAGGTTGGGGAAGAGTGTGCTCAGGCTGGTAAGGCCAGAGACGCGAAACAGCAGCAGGTAGTCGGTGATGACCGTCAGCTTGGGGAAGCTGAGAGAGTGGAAGACCTCTTGGTGGATGTTGTTGGTCTTGTCGTTGATGAGGAGGATCTGCAGGTAGCCCTCCACCACCGTGCAGTTCTCCAACCTCCTTAACTCGCTGATCTCATTTCGGATGTCGATACTCGGACCACAGACTGCAACACAAAGAAGGACATGAGCTATAATCACGTATATTCGAGCTATATTCAGCAGCATTTGTAACATAAACAAATGGAAGGCAATACAGCAAAGTTACAATATAGATTAGCATGTAGATTACTTCTGCCAAAAGATTTTAATTATATTAATCTACTTGAAGTATATAATCCTGTTAGTCAAGATGTTAAGGCTGGTATTTGGCAAACAACATGTTATCCTTATAAATAACACTGAGCTCTGAAAGAGACATTGTTTGCAGTGTTAGGCCACATTTTCTTTTCGTTTTAACACCGTGCAAAAGAATTTCATGTTTGTTCCAAGTGATTTGTCCATCAAGGAGTGACAGCCGGTTGAAACGCAGGGATTTTTATTGTCATCAAAGGTCACATGAGGTAATCACGTTTTTATTCTAGCTGTGAATGGGGAAAATTATTGTTTTGTGTGAAGTGGCTAACATGTTGATACACCTTCGGAATCCAGTGAAATGTTTTGTCTGTCACCTCAGATAACCCCGGTGTTTGAGCAAGCGCTTGAAACCACAGCGCCTAGAGCGTCCTCCGATACCGCACACTCAGGCAGACACACACACAGGAACGACAAAGACACCATTTATTATTGATGACGATCAACTCTGCCTTTAATTGTGCCTATCAATTACTGAACACAGGAATTAATGGCTGAGGATATGCTCATAATGCCAGCATGCTTTAAATATGGAAAAGGTATTAGGCAAAAAGCTGTTAAATCCCTATAGTGTATTAGGTTTGTGTAAAATTAATGCAACACGGAACGATTTATATCATTACAGAATGGGGTGATCCTGTAGCTAACAGGTTACATTTTCATTTTAACCCTCTAAAAGGTTGAACAATGAGCACAGGACAAGCTTTGACATATGAGCTCCTTGGTTAAACCTGTTATGTTCTTACAGAGGCTTAAGATGCGGTCGCAGCAAGCAACACTGTTAAAGGGTCAGCGCAGTAAGATAAACAGACATGTCTGTAATAAGAGTCTTTGATTCTTGTCAACGCCTTACGACTTAGCACAGAGGGGATAAAACAAAGAGCTAAACTGTTTTTAGTCCAATATAAATGAAGTGTCACCAGACTGTGTGTCTCACAAAAGGGAAACTGGGAGAGAATTTACAAAAATACAGCAAATGTGACTTGTTTTGGGGACATATTCTCCCATAGGATGCGTATGTGATCTCAAAATGTCCTTGTGAGTAAATTAACTCCACTTCAGTAGCAACACAAAAAAGGGAATGTTTGATGTTCTTTGTTTCAGCTATTCTGCCAAAAATAGAAGCCGCATTGTTTATCGGGATGAATGGGCTATATTTGCTCCTGTCAGGGTGTTACACTTCTCCAAATTTAGAACGGAAATGATTACTCCAGTAGAAAATAGTATTTGCTTTCTCCAATCAACACCAATGCCCCTGGGCTCCACTTGTGAGCCATCAAGCTGCATGTCTTCTTTGTTTCATTGAGAATTTTCTTCCAGCTTCTCCAGCAGCCGGAGAGAGAGAGGGAGGAGGGGTGGAGCCACTCAAACACAAAGAGTAATTTGTTTGTTAGTAAAGAGAAACTCTAGGCCTCACTTCCTGATGAGGGCATTAATAAAATCAGGGGGCGTCCGGCCAGAGAAATGGTGGGGGCAAAGAGATACTGTGGCAAGAGATAAGGTTTCTGCCAAACATAGCTATCGGAGGCCATCCTCTTAGTGTTAAACCACGACAAATAGAAACTGCTAAATGCGTTATATGTATTTCTGGGAGTAATAAAACCCCTATGCATCTTGAGAAGTATTTTCACATCATGTCTTTGCTGAAATTGATGTATACTCCAAGAGGGGCAGAAAACAGACAAAGGGTAAAAAAGGACACAGGAAAGAAAGGAGAAAAATCTGTCTTTTGTGATTCCGTTGTTCTACTCATTAGGCACGTTAAGCACCAGGAATTCCAGTCATTTCCTTAGAAAAGGATTGAGTAGGATGTTGCCTCAAACTAAGCCTCCAAGTTTCTCTAATTCTTGCCAGTCAATCCATTTGTTGCAGAGATAACAATGCTTATACGGTTTACATTCCAAATCTGTTATTCAGCATTACATAAACATCTACAAGACAGGAGAGAAATGGGAGCACAGACAGTGATGATCTAAGAGTGATGTGAGAATTTCAGCACCAGCGTTCACAGAGAAGGATAAGCCTGCATATATGTGTCTGTCTCTGCCTCCTCTCTCTTTGCTCTTCGCAGTGCTGAGTAAACACACATATCTCCACAGTGTAATAGGATCCATCGGCTCATGTTTATGATTGATAAACCTTGCCCTGGCCCTCCACGGAAATGTCATCACACAAACACATACATGCACAACTGCACACACAGTCAAACAAGCCCTTTGTACATTTACGTAGATTAAACCAAGGATAACTGCCACTGTTTACCTTAACTTCATATAAAATCTGATTAAGATTCACTAAACATACACTATACGTAAATAAACCTAATCTCACTTTGGGTCGACTAAAACACAAGATTGAAATCTGGACTCTCAGACCACATGCCGTGTTGTTTATCAGAGGCCACAGACAGAGCATTTTGGGAAAACACATAATTGTATCCTTTTTCCACACATCCAGCTGCAAACTCCAGGAAGGTTATTAGGAAGATTACTGCCTCCCAACTTCACTTAAAAGTATCTCGGAGATTTTTTCCATTCCTGACTTAAGACAAAAACCTGTACAGTTTTGTGCCGCAAGAATGCACATGACAATAACAAAGATGCATCAGAAATGTTACTTCATTTTACTACATCTATTTTTTCAAATGATTTGCATTTTCCAGTCATACCTCAGATTTAGCTCCAGCCTCCTGTATCAAACCATCAAATTTGCATATAAGAGGTGGGTCCTTCTATGAAACTGGGTTCATTTTGGTACCTGGCACTTTGCCAGCTTTTTAGACCCAATAATAAAAGACAAATCTAGACATATTTTCCCCCAGGATGTACCTAATGATGACCTCAGATAAATGCAAAAAAAAAATTACACTCTTGCTCTGAGCCATCCCAAAGTTAATGAATTTTTAATCAAATATAGGGGCCAAAAATAGGACCAAAATTGGGACAGGAAAAGCTACCTAGGTGTCAGTGCATTTGACCTGGAAAAGATGGTTTGAAATAGTCTTATATACTGCTATAAATAAAGACACTGTGTTAAATTCGATGATCCTAGTGGTTTTTCTAATCCAGACATGGGTTTTTAATGAATCGGCAGTCTCATTCAAGGTTTTGTATGTAACCCATCGAGTCCACTCACGTTACATGCAGAACCTGCTCATTTAAACACATATAAATTGCAAATGATTTTGCAACAGCGGTCGTTTTTGTGAAACACTCCCAAAATGTACCTGTGTGAGAATAAAAAAATATTTTTAAAAATAGTACCGTGTAATTTTCATGTCCTTTTGACCATGTTACACGCAGATTTTTGGATTAAAAATAATGTAAAATAATATAAAAATGTGCTTTTTTTTCTGAAAAATAGTTTCTCTTTTATCTCAGTAAGTATTTATTTTTAAAATAGACCCAAAGTGCTTCCAAACCTGCTTCATAACATTAATCTACATCTTGTTTGAATTTTTAGCCCCTCAGTCCTGTTTTTAGGGACCAGTTTCATAGAAGCACCCAGGTACAATATTACACTACATAACCTATGTGCAATTAAACATCGCAGGTAAATATAATCTAGTGCAATTCTTTAAACTGCAACGACCAGTATTAGTGTCGCACCTTCCGCTAAAACCCAGCTCTGGTTGCAGCAGTGATGGAGCTGGTCACTGTGTAGTCATATCCCGTCACACCTGCCACATCATCTGGTCCTAATCCCCAACATACTGGAAGTCATCTGACCAGTGGTCTGGTGGGCCACTTCCCCTCAGCGAACCTTACATCAAACATTGTGACTCACATATCACACACCCCAGAGGCAGAACGTAACCAAGCGCATTTATGCAAGTACTGCAAATATTTGAAGTGCATTACTCGTAATTTGTTTAGTCATTCTAATTATCTGCTTATATTCCAATACATAGAGAGCTTACTAAATCTTCTGCAAGATACTGGTTACTTTGCATTATTCATATTATTAATATACAACAAAATTAGCCAATCAATTACTAAATAAAAGATGAGCATATTAATGCAGCAATTTAATAGAACCTGGTACAATATGTTATTCTGCAAATGACTGTACTGCACTTTTACTTGTCCCATTTTAAATAGATTGTCATATTAATACTTTTGCATCCTCTGTAAAATTCTAAATGCAGGACATGTAACTTGTATTTTTACTATGGTATTAATACTTTTTCTCACCCAGTGGACACTTCAAAAGACACACACTTGCCTTCAAATAATAAATTTTTTGCTCCTTTAATAGTTGTAACTTAAAATATACCACCACTGCAGTTACAAATATGACATATTATGGACAAAAACAGAGATTTGGTCATTTTGATACTAAAACTTGCTTTCCTGTGTGCACATCCCACCAAAACAATGTATTTCCTGACAATACTGTCTATTAAATTGTATGTAAGTATAGAGGTGAATGAATAGGCTAATGCCCCTGTGATCATCCTATGTCTATTTGTTTTTTGCTTATTTGTTTGTTTGTTTGTTTCAATGATGTCTATGCCATCATTATGTGTATTTTTTTTTTATTTTAGATTTTTAGCAAATGAGTGATGTATCAATATTGGCTGTTTTATGTCTTTTTCTGTCACCTGCCAAGGGACTGCAGATGAAAAATAGTTATTTTTACTAATTCTGGCATATTAACGTGGGTGTATTTTTTATACAACAATGTTCATAAATATGCATGGTCCCTATTAAATAAACCAATAAAACAAATAAATATTTTACAGATGTACAGTCGCTGTATCCTCTATGCAGATAAGAGAGATTCATCTAAATAAAGAAATTTAAAAAAAAAAAAAAAAGAGAGAGAGAGAGAAATGTTATTCTGTAAAATGTGGAGATGGTTCTATAATAGCTTAAAATTACATCAGGAAAGTACCTTCTTCCATCAACCAACAGCCAAAACCCTATGAAGATTCACTGATTGCTGTGTAAGACTAAGGGGGGAAATCATTTCATTTAAGAAGCAAACGTTTGTAAATGTTAATGGATTTATGACAAACAAGTCGCTCTATATCCCATATGAAATCATTACATCTATGCGCTTTCAGCAACTTCTATGGCTCATCATAAAAACCATAAATAACGGAGGGATTATGGGGTAACATGGAAGGGGTTTCTCGCTAAGAATCTGGAAACACCTCAGAGAATAATCTTTGGCTGATGGATTCCTCATTCAGGACAGACATTCAGTTCTTGATGAACAGCTTTCAACTGATGTAGTGAGTGCCATCCATTAGAAGAGCTAACATTTGCAATCATCTCACAAATTGTACAATACTCCATGGGCCATTAAACCGGCAGCCTATGATGATGTATGTGCGGTTGGCCAGAGACTGCATTTGAGCAAATCTAATGACGGGCCACTTGAAATAAAGTGTTTAATTAAGCATTGTAAACCTCAGCTGGCAGCCTGGAGGAGCTGTAGGATAGCATTTGACTACAGTCTCACAAACTAGCCCAGTGACACACTTTCACATCCTTACACAGGGGCACGCCACTGACTCAGGCTGTCACGCTGAGTCCTGCTGCAGCACACCCAGAGCTGCACAATAAACGCACACAAACACGCTCGTACACACACCATAGGGCTATGAACACTGACTGTGCTTTATCGCCAGGGGTGAGACAAGGCATTCCTGCACCGAGCCAAACCGGGAGCGGGGGGAAGGGAAAGCGTGGAGGAGGGGGGTGGGGAGTGTATGTAACCATGTAGCCCCGGTCACAAGACAGAGTGGGGCACCTTGGAGTAGAGTGACAGCAGTCATATCTGAGCCACTTGCCCCGTCACGACAAGGGAAACTTAACTGCAATATGCCATACCCCAAAGGGAAAGGTAGGAGGAGGGCCTGTCACACACAATGCTCGCTGACGTTTGATTATTTATGCCGCCATTCAAGTTTTCCGCAGCAACATGTCCTTTCATAAATAACTGAACAGGAACACTGGTGTACCCTCATGGAATGGGACAGAGGGTGCCTGTACTCACACAACCCCTGCGCCAATGTTGTCGGTGACATATCTATTTATAACTCTAATAGTAGTGGTGCCAAGTGATGAAGTCAAGTGAGAGAGTGCATCGGTCTACACAGGAGACCGCTCCGTGTGAACAGCAAAAGCCAATAAAACGGTTCACAAACTCTCTACTCTCCCAATCAACAAAACCAAGTCTGTTTCCCTGGCAAGTGTATTTTTGCACATTCTATTTCCAAACACCAAGTCTCGATCTCCCTTTCAGAGACTTGTTTGCTGCATACTTGGAGGCCGTGCCGTAGAGAGTTTACTGTGGTGAGAATTAAAAGAGAGCTACATTACATTTTATTGGTGTGAACAGATTAGTAAATGAAAAAAGCAAAAAAAAAAAAGTTCAATCCTTAATTGGGCACTTGGGTTATCTGTGCTGAGTTTTCCATGAAGTGATAATAGAAGCTGGAAATTGTGACGTTACACAGCCACAGTGAAGTAAACATCAGTCCCAAGTGATAAACTGGTGAAATGCATCGCTGTCTTCATATTCAGTGAAGCCTTTGAACTCTTTGTTCTGGAGGGGCTGATGTATTATACACCACTGATCATCAGGATCTAAAAGCAACCACTTGTCTCCCAGCCCCCAACTGCATCCATGGGTGTCTCTCTATCTCAGAAGGGTGCAAAGCAACGCACCCCCGCATAGCTGTGGTCTGACAACTGGTCAATAGGACTGAATTAAGTTTTTTCTCCTATTTTTATGCAAATAAAGGTCAGTCTCGTGTCTCCTTCTCATGTCCTCAGTCGTCTCGACCATCCAACATGTCATCTCAGTAAAAACAAGTCAGTAGAAAAGTGATGTACACAGAAAATATGCAAATAAATAAAGCTACAAAAGTTAAACTAACACACTCTCACTGACTTTGGGTTCAAGGAGGAAAGTCTTGAAAGTTGACTGACCAGCAGGAAATGATCAATATCTAGTGTTTGCCGTCAAACATTTAAACCACATCTGATTTTTGACAAAAAAAATGCAAACAGAGAAACAAAGAACAATGTTCTGAACTAAAACTCTATTCTCCCAGTTGCACAAGCCACATTCTTTCCCTGTCTAAACTATAGCAAACATAATAAAAACATTTCACATGGTTTTCTGTCTTGTTCTGTATAATACTAAGTTCACAGACAAAAAGTTCAACCAGCTGAAAAAACATCCATATAACTGCATAATACTGTCTTGTAGTAAGTTCTTGCGGACAAATTCAATCATTTCTTTTAATTTTTAACAAAATGCAGCTACAAAATAGTTGTAGTGCCTGGACGCCCAGGCTGAGTGATATCACTAATGAAAAAGGGAAGCAAAGCTCAATGACCCTCATTGATTCCCATTTGTTCTATTTTAGCAATGACAAAAAGCAGCCCTGATTTCCGTTGCTCTTTTATAGCCAGTAGATTAGATAATATAAAAGTACATTGGATTAGATGAGGAAATTTAAACTCTCTTTGCTGAGGTGTTTATGGTCACATTTAGAATTGTAAGCCATAAAACACAACATTTAAGATTTTACAGCAAAGGTAATAAATATATACATATATATATATATCCATACACATTAAAGCTTTTGGCATTTTTATGTTAAGTTTTAACTTGAAATTCAATGATTTATGTTTAGTGTAGAGAGATGTAAGAACATCTTTCTGCAACATAATAGAGATAACATTATAATACACACAAATAAGAACTAAACAAGAAAAAAGCTTTAGAAAAACATTTTAGAAGAGAAATGAATAATAAAATCTTAAAATTCTAAAATACATGCTTTTTATTCAAATGTTTTTTGTTGTTTTTTTTATTATTATTACTAAGTGTCTTACATGGCTAAGCTGATAACTGTATGTTTGTTATTCCACATACATTTTTGTTGTGTGTTTCCTCAGTGTGATGGTGTCAGGAATAAACTGGAAAAACTCGCTTGATACGTTTATTATCATTGCATGGTTTAATACAGCTCACTTATGTGTTTTTATTTTTAACTATGAGTATTTATGATAGTCGGTCAGTTACCCGTATTTCCACTTCAGGCTTTATTATGACTGTGTTTGGGGATGGAAAGCTTTGACTGATGATGGTTGTTTCTGCGCATGCAGCGACGCCACACTACCAAATGCAAAATGGCCACATGGTCGTAGTAACCTTCACCACTGATCCCTGGATTCATCCTCTGATTTCTGGATGTCTAACGGGAAGATTAAGGCGATGAGAGCTCGATCGGGTCTTCTTGTTTTGAACGAACAGCGATGCTCCGTTAAATATGGTGATAGTGGGCTGGAAAGGGTCAGACTTTGGCTGGATGTGTCCACCTTATGACGGTGAACCACATGGTCTTCTAATAGATGACAGCCACACGTCGGTCCGCTTAAACCATACTAATACTGGGCAGCCAAGCCTTACTGAAACATCTATTTTACCTCATTTTATTTGATTTGATTGTAAACATTTTGACACATACTAACCCCAGGAGACCAGCTGTACAAGAGGTTAAAACAGGCTCCAATGCCCCGTGTATTAAGGCCTTGAACTATTTACACGATCAACTTCAAAGCAAAACATTACAAAATAAATAAATAAATAAAAAAAATACTTACTCTCTCCATATGTGGACCATATGCACAAACTGGAGACAGACAGCATCAAACCCCAAAACAAGGTCGGGCTACACATCGGTGTGTCAGATCTCATGTTCTTGAACATTATTCACCTCTCCCCAAAAAAAGGCAGGATGATGAAGTTGTGCCAGCTACTAAAAGATCCTCAGTATGAAAAAATGTATTTTAAAAAACCAAACAAAACAAAAAAATACAATAAAATAAATAAACGAGTCTGTAGCCCAAACAGGCTACTCTCTGGTACACTGCAAATGCGTCCACCAGGATTTTCTCTAAAAATATAAATATTTATCCACAAAGTGTTAGAATAAGGGTTGTAAAGGGAAGGGGTGGGGGTGGGGGGGACAAAACTAAAACAGTTCGTTATTTTTCCCAATCACAGGATACTTTGACGTCGGCTGGTATGGCACACAAGCCAATGATTTTTCTGGATAAATGATGGTAATCCCCATCTTCAGTCTCCATCTCTTGAAAACAGCAGTGTGCGTACAGTGCGTCCAGGCCCGGGAGTAAGAAGGAAAATAATAATAATAATAAAAATAAAAAAGCTTATTATTAGTAGCTGGTTTCAGCCAAATAAATTAACGCCAGTGTTGCTCTCAAGAATCCCCCGTGTGAATGACTCCGTATGAGGGGAGGAGGGGGCAAGAAAACACGTCCAGATCCACAGGGGTGGTGGCTGGGAGGCTGGAAAATGAATGAAAAACCTTTTCTTTTTTTGCCTATGCCATTCAGCCCGCACAGGATCCCGATCCCCCAACAAGCAGCCCTGGCCCGGAGTGAGGAGTCGTCTTTTAAACCAATTTTCCAGCTCCTCGGGTCGGACTTATCTGCGCCGTCAGTCGGGATTTGCAGCTGAAAGAAAACACCAGACTTGTGCCACGCAGGAGAATGGGTCTCCAGCTCTCCACAGCTAGACGACCTCGGCTAGGGTGGGAGGGAGAATATGTCCAAGGAGCTGCCCTTTAAGAGTGGCCTTTGTGTTTTTGCCTCGATCCTCTTTGGAAGAAAAAATAAAAGCGAAAGCCCGGTGTAATATCCAGAGGCTGAAATCCGTCGGTTCGCCCTGGGTGGACGCAGGCTGTGGGTCTCCGTTCCTACGTGGAATCTGTGCTGTAAACAAGAGTCGGCTTCTCTCACACTCAAACACATAGTGTTACGGATAAGGTGGCCGGGAGGGAGGCCCAAAACCCGGACTGGATCAGGACGTGGGGATCAGCCAAACCTCACGACACGCCAAATAACACGCACATTAGAGCGCGCGGTCTGCACTGGTGTGTCCTCTGTTTGGATCTGCTCCGGAAGTGTCCGTGGATTCCTCCATAAAGCAGGGGTGTCAAACTCATTTTAGTTCAGGGGCCACATTCGGCCCAATTTGATCTCCAGTAAGCCGATCCAGTAAAATAATAACAGTGAAAAAAATAAAATTATTTTATGATCAGGTTTTCATCTACAAAGTTTCCTTAAAAATCTGAATAACATGAACAATTTGAATTCTCTTAAGAAAAAAAGTGCAATTTTAACAAGATTATGCCTCGTTTTATCAGTTTATCGTTTACACATGTGCATTACAATCACACAAAACAGTAACAGATAGAATATTGGTAAAATTGCTTTTACTTTTCTTAAGACATTTCCGTTTATTCATATTTGTTCAGGTTATTCACATTTTTGGCAAAAGTATAGTTTGGTAATGTAAACATTTTCATGTAATTTAACTTTTTTACACCAAAAAACAAAGAGAAAATTTGGGGTTGTCATTATTTATAGGTTGTTATGGTAATATTTTACTGGTCTGAGCCAATTGAAATCTAACTGGACTGTATGTGTCTGTATGTGGAACCTGAACTAAAATGATTTTGACACCACTGATTGTTAATTTCTTCAGTGTAATTTTTATATTTCACAAATTCATCCCACGGGCCGGATTGGACCCTTTGGCAGGCCAGATTTGGCCCCCAGGCCGCATGTTTGACACCTGTGCCATAGAGACATCTCCTCTAGTTATAACATTTTCATCCGTGGACCCCCTGGAATGGCCCTCTTTTTTTATCCCTTTTTCCACAAGTAGAACAAAACAGTTGCAATATTAGACCACATGTATCTCCCTCTTATTCAGAAACACACTGGCTGCTCTTAAAGACTGCTTTTGTGGCAGTTCCCAAATACATGTGTTTGTTGAAATAGGCCAGTACTTTGTTTTGTTCATATCTATTGTGCCTATTTGTCTGGTATTTGGTTTTTGGTTTGTATTTTTGGTGTCTTATAAACCCATGTAAGGGCTGGGCATGTTCGTTATGCAAGACACAATAATAAAAACATTCACTCATTCATTCATCTCTCTATTTTTAACTTTTCTTAACTGATTTATCATCATTTATTCTAATATTATGCTCTGTATTTTGCATTTTTAACCCATAAAGACCCAAACAGCCACTGGCATCCAAAAGCATCTCCTGATCTAAAATGTTTAATGACTTCTGCACCACTAAATCTATCAATATATTGAAATAATTGGTGTAAAATGCAGTTTGTCATCTTTTCATGGTCATCAGATATGACCCATTTGGACGTTCAGAGGCTCCATAGTTACTGTGGAAACACTGTCATCTTCTACAACATTGATTCACCAGTAAAACCCATGGAACTGGATTAATAACACTGGATGGACATACTCATTTTTACATTCAGTTAGCAATATCTTTACCAAAAAAGTCACTTTTTTTTCATTTTCTGTGTTTTGATATGATCAGTTTTGAATTTACTCTGCATTTTCATGAACATCTACATGATATGTGAATTAAATACAGGAAAATACATGATTTACACCAAAAAATGCAAAATGCAGAGGACAATATTCTTAAAAAAAAAAAAAAAGAAAGAAAGAAAGAAAGAAATACGTAATGAATCAGTTAAGAAAGGTAGAAATAGCTAAAAAATTAATTTAGGAACTGACGCAAAAGTAGCACTGGGTCTTCATGGGTTAAGTATAAATCAGTTATTTTCCTATATTTAATGTAATGATCATGTAGACGTTCATAAAAGCTCAGATTAAAATTGAGGGTTATTATATAAAAAACAGACAAAGCTGAAGAAAATTAGACTTTTTTTTTTACTGAAATCTATCATTAACTGAACATAAAGTGTCTCCATTCACTGTCATTGATCCAACTGCATGTGTTTTACTGGTGAATCAATCTTGTAGAAGATGACAGTGTTTCCATGTTCACTATGGAGCCTCTGAACGTCCAAATGGGTCATATCTGATGACCATGAAAAGATGACAGACTGCATTTTACACCAATTACTGACATGAAATGATAGAATTATTGGATGCACAGGTATTAAACATTTTTGATCAGTAGATGATTTTGGTCACCAGTGGATGTGTGGGTCTTCATGGATTAAGTTAGTTCATTATGGTTACATAATTTAAAACAGGGATGTCAAACTCATTTTAGTTCAGGGGCCAGTAAAATAAGAGCGTAATAACCTGTAAATAATGACAACTCCAAATGTGTCTGTTTATTTTAGTGCAAAAAAGTAATGTTACATTATGAAAATACATTTACAAACTATTCTTTAACAAAAAAAAAATGAAACACCTGAAAAACCATGAACAACCTGGAAACTCTAAAGAGAAATAAGTGCAATTTTAACTATATTTATTATTTACACATGTGCATTACAACTTACAGGTCACAGTGGATCTACAAAGGCACAACATATTTAGAAACGGGCATTTGAATTGAAAAATCAAATCTAAAAACCTTGTCAAGAAGACTCAGTGACACCATTGACTGTCAGTGTCTTTTTTTTGCACTTTGCAAATTCATTCCAGGGACCGCACTGGACCCTTTGCCAGGTTGGTTTTGGCCCACAGGCCATATGTTTGACACCCCTGTCCTAAAATATGTGTGTTTTATGGTTTCTTATCAACTGGGAAATGTCAGCCACTATTGTTGGAACCTAAGACTGTCAGAGACCCTAGATGACCCGGATTAACTGTCCTTTAAGCTGTCAAAGCCTTTATTATGTCCCATGGATTTACCTAATTATAGAGGAGGGAGGGGGGGAGTTATATCCATAGCACTGGGCTGCAAGCAAAAATGTTTCCAGAGTAAAACTTGTGAAACTTTACCAAACTTAGGTCATCAGTGCTAGTTAGGTATTGTTGTGAAGACACAGAAATGGGACAAAATGTGAAATTCTATGAATGTTTCTATGAATGAATGATTTACTCCAGTGGAATGTTTGTGTCTGAGCTTTTCCGGTTCTACATCCAAACACCATCTGCACGTTACTTATCAGATTCCCTCTAGAGTAAAATTTGTAAATCTAGTTTATAAATGTACATAAAACCTATTTGTAATAATTTATCATATATCTTAACCAACTAGCACTTTTGTCATTTCTTTTCCAATCTGTTTTATCAAAGTAAGGTCTAGCATGTTTTCCCTAAAGCTGTTGTCCTCCAAAAACCTGCAGACCAAGGTAGTGCTGACGTTGTGCATATTAAAGAGCCAACAAATGACTTCTGGATTAAGTGTCTCTACTATAAAATGTAGGAAATTGTGTCTGTTTTCCACAGTCCAAAATGATATCCTCAAATGTCATGTTTCATGTTCCATCAAATGTCATAATGAAAGAAAAGAACAGAAAAGAAAAGAACAGAAAAGAGAGTATCAGTGGTGGTAAATCACTTAAGAAAAGTTAAATATACAGAAAAATTCATTTGGGAACTGCCACAAAAGTATCACTGGGTCTTTATTGGGTTAAAGTTGAAAGAAAGAAAGAAAGAAAGAAAGAAAGAAAGAAAGAAAGAGAGAAAGAAAGAAAGAAAGAAAGAAAGAAAGAAAGAAAGAAAGAAAGAAAGAAAGAAAGAAAGAAAGAAAGAAAGAAAGAAAGAAAGAAAATTTATAGTACATATTCTTAAACACATCTGTGTGGAATAAATGTTAGATTGTTGTAAGATGTATTCATCTTCTTAGAAGTAAGAGTATTAATACCACACTGTGAAAATAGTCCACTAAATGTAGAGATTTGCATTTAAAACCTCACTTCAGTAATAGTATATTAGTATTCTAATAAAAATTTACTTTAGGTATAAATAAAGTCATTTCTGTCTGTTTTACCATGATATATTTGGATTTTGAGTCATGTTAATGCTGCATTTTTCCACTGTAAATATTTATGGTTGAGCTTGTTTAAAGTACTAAGGTACAACAAGGCAGGATATTTTAAAAGGTCATCATGTTTTTATAGCATCACTGTACTGTGACAAACACACTTCTTTGAAAAGTCAACTGTTCATGAGGACAATACATTTTCACACTAATCTAAGAGGAATTATTTACTCAAAAATAATACGTGAATTTACCTTTAAAAACTTTTTTTTTTTACAGAAAAACTCATGTAAAAGTACATCATATTTGGACGGAGGTGTTTTTGTTTCTGGATACTTATCTTATCTTGTCTTATCTTATCTTATCTTATCTTGTCTTATCTTATCTTGTCTTATCTTATCTTATCTTATCTTATCTTATCTTATCTTATCTTATCTAGTCATTATTTCTTTAGTTTTCAAAATTATACCTTTAGAAATAATACATTCAGGTCCATTGACTTCTCTGTCTTTTAATAAGTGGTTTTAACAGGTAGGCAGAAGAAAAAAGTTATTTAACTATTGCTGCATTCTGAGGTTTCTCAAATACACAACCATTGCATTAACCATCAGTATCTTGAATTCATTAAAGGAATTAAATCAACCTGAAAATTATTTCAGAAGGATTTCAACAGGAAATAAGCATGATCACATAGAATAGAATAGAATAGAATAGAATAGAATAGAATAGAATAGAATAGAATTCTACATGTCCAGCAGTCACATGAAATTCTAAATTACATCAAAACAATTCAAAAAGTATGTACAGGTATATATAATTCTACAATTTACATAGTAATATAAAAAGTATTATAGTAGTAAGAATACAATCAAATAAGAAGATCTTAAAATTAAGATAAAAATAAGATAATCATTGCACACAATCCAGTCCTGATGGTGGTGGGGGTGATATCAGAGGTTTTTAAAGCAATATTCACTTGAGTTTTAGAGAAATACTTCACATCCTTCTGTTAATTTGATACTGAATTAGTAACAGATTGAAATTTATTTAATTTTTATTATAAGAATAAAATAATTTATGTTACTGCAGTATGTGAGAGGAAGGGGTCAAATTAAAGAACACAGGCAAATGAATCAAACAATATACAATTACATGTGGAATCTGCATGAAAAGTTGTTACTATTAGTGTAAATAATTGTTCTGTAAAAACGGTAAAAGTCTTGTCTGTGAAATGAGTTGAACATGGAACTTTGAGTACCATTAAGTCTATTTTGTGCACTGGAGCTATACCATAGGTTACACTGCACATCATCGTCACAGGCCGGAAGTAAAACCTGATCTGGATCTTCATTGTGTGTGGAACTGGCAGCTCTGCCTGTGCCGTTCATTCATCCCATACGTGCAGCAGCGGCGGCGGCGCAGTGTGAGATGGGCGTCGCTCATTCGGTTCCGGTCGCAGTTTTATTAATTATCACCTATGATTTAGACCCGACTGCAGATTTATTTCATCTGTACGAGAAAGTAACCAATCCGACATTATTATATTCTTTTTTTTTTCTTTTTCTTTTTTTTTTTTTTTACTTGAAGGCTGTATTTCTTCACAAATGTACCTCCATCGTGCTGTAAAATGTGATGCTGCATTAAACTTTCAACTTGTGGATATCAACCCTTTCCATGTTCAAAATGTCATTTCATTTCTTTCATGTGTCTTATTTATTTAAATACATTTGTCATGTTGTGTTATTTTGATCTGTATTGTTCGTTTGTTTTATTGATACCATTAATATCACGCAATTTATTATGCTGATACAATTTATGCACTTTTATTTTTATTATTACCAAATAAAATAACAAACAAAGAGAGGTGATACTTTAGATCACAGCCTACTTTAATAGCTACTTATTTGTGAATTTATTCTTTAAATTAACCTGATAAATGCTTTGTTATCCTCAACGTGTTAAGAAAACTGAAAATAAAATAAATTGTGCTTGGTTTACGTTTCAGTAATTTGTTAATAATAATTATTATTATTATCATTATTATACCATTAAAACACAGTGTGAGTCTACACTTACAGTTTCCTAAACCATGAAGTACATTTTTGGAGTACATTTACTGTGGAGTTCTCATTGCCACAAAGAAAGGAAAAAAGTTCCTAATTCAATGAGAGTATAGATAAGTGTCTGACCAATCCTGTTTGTTTTCGTCTAGTTTCGTCGTGCATCGCATTCAGGTTCATACTGTTTGCGTTTTTCTTGTGTTAAAGTGTCGCCCTCTTCTGTTGTAAAAGTGGTATTGGAGTTACAATGTACGCCTAAATGGAGATATTAGTCAAAGCATATGAGCAGAAATAAGAAACATTCTTTAATGTGTTAGGTTAATTTTTAAGACCTAGAACTATTTTTGTGGTGAATTTTCCTCTACATTTATGTTTTTCTAACGGATTGATCACCAATTACAATAATATTATCCTCTGCACTTTCTATTTTTCATTGAAAATCAGGAATCTTCAAATATTCAATTTACTGATCAAAATCTCAGAGTAAACTCAAATGTTATTCAATAAAAATGCAGAAGCCTGAAGAAAAAGCTGACTTTTCAACAAAATATATCATTAAATGAACATAAAAACAAGTGTCTACAGCCACTGTCATTTGTCAGACTACATTTATTTTATTCATTTATCAATGTAGCAGAACATGATGACGTTTCAACGCTCACTATGGAGACTCAGAACGTCCAAATGGGTCATATCTGATGCAGTTAAAAGTTGAGAAACTGCATTTTTCTGATTTTTCCCACTGGATTTTTTTGAGTTTTTCTTTGCTGAGAAAGAAAGTGTAAGGACAGGGGACATTGATCCATTTGCTTCACTGACTGTTTACTAACTGATTACTTGGCTACTTATTTTCATTGTGACTTTTTTTTTGTATCAATTCAACTGTAAAGCCCTGTGAGGCGATTTTGTTGTGATATTGAGCTCTATAATGGTTCAAAATAATTAAACATTTTAGATCAGTAGTTGTTTCTGGTTGCTGGCAGCTGTTTAGGTCGTTGAGGGTTAAAGAGGCTTTTTGCATAGATCTTAAGGCATAGATCGATGTTCCAAACACACACAAATGATGTATGTGTGTCCTTAGATGTACATGTTGAGTTTATTTGGTTAGCTGGTGTGTGCTGGCCCTGATGGTGGGTGGTTGAAAAATAGGAGCCCCTCCCCAGCAGGGTCAGAGGTGCACAGTATCCAGTGGTTGCTGTCCTGTTCAGCTTTGTGGGAGTCCAAAAAGGTGCGAGCTGTCACCTCATACTCTTTGCCAAATGTGGTCCTGCAAACATATAACAGAATGTCAGTATGCAGATGAAATATTAGGTCTGACTGCTGCACTTGACGTCTTTGACAGCAGTGGAACAACTTAACTGTGTCAAGACAAGTAAATGTGCATGTATATGTATAATTGGGTTTACATATACAGTGGATGTATAAATTACTTAAGCATTTTGTTGCTATAAATTACCTTTTGCCTAAATAGATATGTGCCTAAATAGATATGCTCACTGACATCTCAACAGAGATGTCAGTGGGCAGTCATGCAACACAAATCAAAAGAAGAGTTATTTTCCTCTTTTAATACTTAAAATCACAAGTAATTAATACCAAATGACTTGATCACCAAGAACAGCAAGAGCTTGGTTTGTCTTGCAGTGCACAACCAGCACCTTCACATTTGCCTGTAAGACAAAAACATACATACATACTTCGCTTGCATATTCAAGACCAACTGCTGATCTTGCAACAACTAGAATAAGTCAGAGTATAGACTTACGGCAACAGGTTGACCCTCATGTTCAAGCCTCTCTTGGGGGTCAAAGTGCACTATTTTCCACCATGACAAAAAGGAATCTTCTTCTTCCAACATTACCTCCTGGAAGCGAGATGTCTGTGCACATGTTAGGTGAAGTCACAATATGAGACTGGTAATGGTGGAATAATCTACTAAGATACCATATAAAAATACCAAATATTATATATTACCATGCATATTCACATGCATGTAGGATTTCATATTACTAATGCAGTATACTAACAGTTTCCAGTGTATGATATTTGTATTTCTTCTTGACGCTGTGAAGTGATTTGTATTTTAAGTTTACATTACCCTCTGAAAGCTGTGCAAGTCACTTGATAAGTAAAGCTGAAGAGAAAAAACAGAAATATAACACAGTTAGGGTTCAAACTAACAACACAATGTGCAGTATATATGTTCTCAAGTGTTCAGCCATTAATGCACAAAAATCACTATGTTGCATAATCTTGATCATTTTAAGCAAAAGAAAACACTTAAACTACAGGACCCACTAGGTTCTACGTATGTCTGTATATATTAGTTTACTTACTCCTCTGGCAAAACCACTTGTTGTTTTCAGGGTGAAACTTTGCTCATAATGCAGAATTGATCCTTCAGGGCTGCCATCTACGCTGCAGTCACAGAGGCAGAGTTACAAGTTCACATTTGCATGTATTGCCATATATGTTTTAGCAATGGCTACTGCCACAGTACTGTGGCACGAAATATTGGTTTGTCTATTGCCACAGAGCCAATCAAATGTTAGCATTTGTACTAGAGCCAATCATGGATACTATTACATGAACTTGTTAGCCTCTTGTTGCCACAGTACTGTGGTGATGCATGCTTCAGTGCATTCTTTTGTGCATTTTGCTACCCCAGTACTGTGGCAACTGATGGAAGAAGTGACAAATTAGTGATAATATATAGTATAGAATAGGAATTATTGTTCTAAATGCTCTAGGCCTATATGTTGTTTTATGGTGTTCTTTGCTCTGTGCAGTCAGTGAGGCTGGAGAAGGTGGGCGGAGCTACATGTTAGATGCGGCAGTGTGCCGTGTGACTTCTCAATTCTGTGTCAGTTCAGTATATTGAGTGCTGTGGTCTGAATTCTGCACTCTGAACATTGTTCCAGTGCTGCTGATTGGCTCTGGGGTAACAGACTAACCGATACTTCATGCCACAGTACTGTGTCAGTAGCCACTTCCATATGTTTTTGGTAGTTCTGAGCCTTTCTGTGTACCTGGTTATGATGAAGGCAGTGCGTGTGCAGGGTTGAATACCACTTCCTGCACTGACCCTACAAGGGGCTTTAATGCCAGGTGAAGGGACTTTTATCAGACCACTAATGTCTGTGTTAATGCTGACAGCACTACACTCTCTGTTCTGCCCTCCCATGTTCACCAACACCACAGCATCCCCAAAGTGTAGTCCACCATCCTTTGTCACAGACAGCTTCATCTGCAGGCACAAACACCACCATTATTACCATCCAAATCACTTTCATTATATTATTGTCTTATTTTTAGCTTGATTTTATTATTTGTTACCGGTCTCAAAAGATTCTCTTTGAGGAGGTCCACTTTCTGAGCTGTAAGTTCACCTCTCTCCCTTTTTTCCAAATATTCTTTCATTTCCTCCTGTGGAAAGAGACAACACTTTTTTTTTTTTTTTTTTAAAGTCACATGTTATGGTTGTAAACTTGTGATCAGATATATCATCAGAATGGACCATAGTCAAGTCGACTGTGACCAGCAGGTTCTTTAAATGACCTGTCCAGTAATGGACTGACAGCAAGTACATGTATTCAATATTTGAGGTTCTAATCCTTGGATATTTCAGTTTTACATAACACATGACTACATCAAAAAAGTACAAACAATTCTTTGTACTCCACTGTCAGTTTTAATTACTTTTCAGAATATACTGGTCTACGAGTACAACGCCTCAAGTGAAACTTCTACCAAGTTTGAGTCACTAATAAAGAAAAATTAAGTCAAAAATGCTGTTTGGCTGTAGTTTAAGATACAGTCTTGGGTCAAAATGTGAAATTCTGTGAATTGATGAGAGAATGGGTTATACTCAAAAGGAATGTTTTTCTCAAAGCAACAAGGTCTACTTCAAAACACTGTCTGCACATTACCATACATTCACTTTATAGGTTGTTTCTAGTGGAAGTTTAATAAATCTATTGTATAAATGTATAAAACCCAATATATGAGTCTGTAAAAACACTTGATCATTTTTAATGAAATCACCACCTAACCAGCACTTTTGTTATTTCCTTTCAATTCATCTTATTAAAGTATGTACGATTTAGCATGTTTAATCTTTGAAGCAGATAATTAAAAATAATAATAATAATAATTGGACACCAGTGTTACAATTCCATACCCTTCTGGTTACTGAAAACATGTCTCTAGATAGGTTGATGTTGAAACTTGTCATCAAATGAAGGATGAAGTTTTCCTTTATGGGTCTTTAAAACCCTTCTGGATTAGCTGTAGATACATGGTTCTCAAAAGACAGCAATGCTACAAACATGCAATGATGATGATGAATGTGTTTCTTAACCCATAAAGACCCAAACAACACTGATGTAGATGTTTAATATCTGTTGATCCACTAATTCTATCAATACATGCAAATAATTGGTGTAAAATGCACTTTGTCATCTTTTCATGGTCATCAGATATGACCCATTTGGAGGCTCCATAGTTACTGTGGAAACACCATCATCTTCTACAACATTGATTCACCAGCAAAACCCATGGAGTTGGATCAATCACAGTGGATGAAGACATTGGCTTTATGGTCAGTTATTGATAGATTTGCTCAAAAAGTCACTTTTTCTTCACTTTTCTCTGTTTCTGTTGTAATAACCCTCAACTATAATCTGAGCTTTCATCAAATTCTACATGATCACTGAATTAAATATAGGAAAATACCCGTTTTTACTGAAAAAACACAAAATATAGAGACTATTACAATAAATAATGATAAATTATGTAAGAGATTAAATAGAGAGAAAAAAATCATTTGGGAACTGACACAAAAGTAGTATTGGGTCTTTGTGGGTTAAATGAGCCCCTCATTTATCTGCAGTAGCTGAGTAAAATATACACATTAATGAGCAGTAATATGAATCCAAAAGCACCAAATGTCATAATAAGATGCTGACAAGCATCATTCTGGTGCACAATGACTTCCTTTACTTTTCACACTTCCAGCACATTTTGCAGATAGTAGCCTGCTTACTACAGACACTTAATGCATACTTATACTTAGGTCTATGCAGAACTTTTACTTGCAATGGAGTATTTTTGGTATTTCACCCATAACTTCTAACTTTATGCTTTAGTAAAAAGACCTAACACCACTGGCCCTAAGTAGCCCAAAACACATAAGTATTAGTTATAGTGATATTATTTGTCACCGGCTGTGTGCAAAGAAATTGAAACATGAAAAGACAAAATAGAGGAAGATGGCAGACGTGGAATTTGTCACTATTCGTTACAGTCCGATGGAATTTACTCTACGTTAAGGTAAGCGTTTATGTGTATTCAGAGAACAAACCTCCTGTAAACGAAGGTCCTCAATCCAGTTTCCGATTTTTACGTTTGTACGATACTTTCTCTCATGTGCCATGCTTGTTGTAGACCAAAACAACCTTGAATTTGTATAATTAGGCTCGTGTGTTGCTGTTTCTCTGGAAACTGACGAAGCGGCGCTTCAACTTCCGGTAGTACCCGGTAATTATCGCGAGACGGCGTGATGTGTCAGAATTCCCACTGCTACTACTACCACTACAAATGATGATGATGATAATAATAATAATAATAATAATAATAATAATAATAATAATAATAATAATAATAATAATGATCGGACTAGTAATAATAATCAAAGAAATAATTCACATTCCCCGGCTACCCTGCTCAGAGGCCAAACAGGAAGGTCAAGGATTGATAAGCTACAAACACACCTTCAGATAAATACAGTCACAATGTCACATCATAAAAACATAAAAAGATAAAGTTCTCCATATTGCTTTAGTTTTATATTAACACATGAAACATGCCCTACAACAACATACAAAAAAGTAAAATGTCATTGCCATCATCAAAATACACAAATAATGAGAGCATTCTGTTTTTATTATCAGATAACAATAAAATAACATATTATTAAATGTTGCCTACTATATTTAGTGAGTTTAAAAAACTGTTGCTTCATATAATACAGGTTCTTCCTTCACAGTTCATTTAATAATAATCTCAGTCTTTCTGTATACTTAATTAGATTTTAACCACTGTTATTCAGACTGAAAATGTCCATGTGCATGCTGTTCTGTTCTTCTTTGCCTGTCTCTGTGTGTCAGTGGCCATTGGCTCGGCCTCTGGCTCCAGATCCATTCATATGGTTCAGTTTGTGGTTTGTTTCTTTTTGTGGATCACTGTCATCTTCCTCCTCTTCGTCACTCCTGTCATCACCATCCAACTGCAGGAGGATAAGCCACAGAGGAGAGATTGACAGTGAAGGTGAAAAAAAGAGCAGCAGTAAGACAAACAGCAGAAGTATCAAACTGTTCACGAGTTCCTTCCTTCACATACATATACACACACACACACACACACACACATACACATACACATACACATACATATACACACACACACACATACAAAGATAGGCTACACCTGCAAACGCACCTTGCTGAAGATTAATTTTAAAAGCATTCGTGTTATGAGAAAAGCCCAGTAGAGGTGGAGTATCTGGAGCACCAACAACATGATGTTGAAGAAATAGTACCCAAAGAAGGGTGCAAATTCCTCCACTGGATACACCCATGTACAGTGGATCAACCTGTGAATGATATGCAGTTGTAATATTTCTACAAAGTAAACCAGAATCACTAACAGACATTATATTGCAGCTTTCCACTTTGCACACTTACCAAAAAGGAAAAATGACAAGTCTTGTGACCATGAACAGAAATGTAAACACCACAAACATGGTATTAGAAGTCATGTGCCACTTGGCATAGTTGAATACCTTTGCACCCTGAGAGTGAAAGAAGAGGAAGTTACAATAATTTTCTTGTTGGATTAGTTTGCCATCAACAATGAAACTATCAGCAGCAAAGTTAACTGTACATGTTCACAGATAAAGTGTCTTCATTATCATATGACAGCAGCTTAACACAGACAACTGATGACAATATGCAGTATAAATTGGTAGATAAATAATAAGAAATATTTAAGGTCATTGAGCTACACTGTTTCTGGTAAATATTTGTTCAGGTTGTGCCTTTGTTTATGAAATTCCATTATGTAGTGATGTCATTTTTAATTATATCTACATCTGTGCTTAATTATATCAATACACATAAATAAATATAGATGTAGATTAAAAAAACACAACACTACTGCTTTGCTAAGTGATCTCTATTACTGTATGTAAATTTGAAAAGTCCTTTGTAGTGTGTGTATGAGCTGTATGTGTAAGCTACTACCAACAAAAATAGGCCTATAAATAAATAAATTAGTGTGTGTGTGTGTTGCATATCACAGTGTATTGTAAGTATGTTTTCATATAAACCAGAGTAAACTGATAACTTGTGTAAAACACTATATCTGGCCAATGAAGGATGAGCCAGTTTCCTACAGTTTTGTTTTCAAAACGGGAAAGAAAGTTAATATGCTTTACGATGGATATGTGAAAACAGATCTTTGTTACATTCAAATACCATTGTTTCTCCTGAACAGTGTGTCATCTCACACCACCCCAGCTGACAGTATGAAAATACATCACATATGGATTTGCATGTACGTATATGCAGTGAAATAAGAGCAGCACTGACCTCCAGGAGGATGTCAGCAGAGTCATGAACTGCCATCACTAGAGTGCCAATACGGATGTAGTTTGAAATCCAGGAGAAACTCAGTAAAGTCAGTGTTGCTATATGGTGAACAATCTGCTCTTTGAAGTCCTAAAAATACACAGATAAATAGTCCATATGCATTATAACACAAACATATCTGAGATGATGGCATATTTATCACATCAAAAGCAAAAGCAGTATTTGCAACATGATGCTTCACTATATACTTACCTTCCTTTTCACATCAAATGTGAGGCTTAAGATCAGGGAGAGGTAGAAACCCATTTCCAAGAGGTAGTACCAATACTGAGATTGCAGCATGGACTGCATGGACACATAATATACACACATGTTTTGGCAAATGCTGTCATATTGTACACTACCAGCCATAATAGTCATAGTAAAACAATTCTTACCTGTTTTGGAAAACCTGCCCAAACCTCTTTCAGATTATAAAGCCAGGGTTTCTAAATCAAGCAGAAACAGAAGAGAAGTGTAAGGGAGTGATGCAAAATATTGAGCAACAAGCTCCTGCATGTTCATCTGTCAGGTCAACCTGACAAAGTGTGAGAAAAACCCTGAAGCATACGTAGGCATGACATAAGAGGAGAAACGAGTTAAAAGCACCACAGTAAAACATAAAATCAAATCCAAAAACACAGAGAGGTAGAGAAAGTAAAGCAGAAGTAAAAGAGTGGAGGGAAAATCTGTACCAGCTCCAAAGCATTCAACTGTAATTGAAACTGTTCCCATAATAAAAAATGTATAAACTACTTACATCATAGAGAGCTACAACTCCACCAAAAAATGCAAAAAAATAAAACGCACATCTCCAACTGTTGACAGACAAGAAGATAATAATATGAATGTGTGTTTATGTGCACACAGTATAAAACAGTATACAAACACACACATGTGTACCTCGCCTCACAGAACCTCTTGCGAAGACCAGGACGCTCCTGGTTCCTCCTCCTCCTGAACCACAGTTGAACTCTCCTGTCTGTCCAGCTGGTCTTCTTACACAGAGACAACACATCTGCCTGACACAAGATAAAGGGAAAGAGCCTACTCATTACACCCCATAACATTTACAGACTTTCACACCAGCATTTTGTTCAATACATTTTAATATCACAGACTACAACAGTAAAAACCTTTTTGATGCAACAGTGCTTTACCAAAAAAAGAAAAGAAAAAGCCCTGTCCTCTGGGACATACCGGTGATGGAACCCGTGTTTGGGTGCAGAAGTAGTTTTCTAGGACAGGATTAGGTTCTGCTGTAAGACGCACCCTGTCCCTGATTCCAAAAGTATTAGCCAGTGGTGTGGCCACACATCTGCAACAGAGAAACACAGAGGATTTACCTTGACAGTTACAACGACATTGTTCCAAACAGCTTGTGCAACATAATTCCAGTATGCTGAAATGATGTTTGCAATTCTGAAATAAGATCAGTGCAATATTATACAGGCACACCCATGCACCTTTACTCAGAGACTGTGTGTTCTTACGTCTCGAACAGGTATCTGACAACAAGCAGGCAGAGGGCGCATGGCAGAACAGCATAAAGTTGAGAGGCTTTAGCGTAGACACGACCTTCATTGTCCTCCAGATCAGACCAGGAGACATTTGCTGGCAGCCACAGACGTTCCCACCACAGCCAGTCATTGACCATCTGTAACATTCTACCAGCATACAAAACATTTTATAACCCAGAGTACTGTGCAACATTGCAGTTCATATTTGTTTTGTCAGTTATTTATTAAAGAATTCACACTAAATGCATGAAAAACTCACTCTAAATGCAAATAAGTGATGATGCCATACTACATTGGTAGATCTTTTACTAGCTTTGCTGAAAAACCTAATGATAGACTCATAGATTAAAGTGGATAGATTTGTTAAAATGTATTTTTTTTTAACCAGAAAAGGTCAAAGTTAGTTTGTAAGTCTGTAGCAGTTAAATCAGTTTAACAAAAATAAACTGGACACAGACTGTTATGCAGCAACAGACCACAGGAAGATATCAAAGTACAAGAAAGATAAAAAAGGGTGAGGAGCAATTCATACAGATAAAGAATAAAGGCATTTTTTGTCCTCCCGTTTGTGGACTATGCCCATTACAGTGTATAGATAAAAATGTATGGCTTGAACAAAATGTGCAGTACACTGAATTCTTTAGCTCTCTAAATAAACAAATGTTCAAAACTGTTCAGCTATAATTCATTCACTGAGATAAAGCACAACTCACATTAGTGTGTCCCTGAACTCAGTGTTAGTTAATAAGTCAGTATGGGAAAACAAACATACCTGGAGGCAGTGCTGTCTTGACAAGTTCCAACAGAAGGAGGGGATGCTGAAGTGCAAGATAGAAAAAGTACATATAATAAAATACAGTAAAACTCACTATATTATTGTGAGAAAGCCAAACAGCCTCAGTCCTTCTCCTGATCTCTTAAAATGTCTGTAGATGTGATTGCATCTTTTGTTGCATGCCTGTTAGAAGTTAATGTGTGTACATACTCACACATACTCAGACACATTTATACACTCACCTTCGGTATTCCCAGTGTGTGTAGTGCAGTGTTTTCCAAAGATCTGTCTGTGTAAAACCACTCTGTTACTTCTATAATAATCTATATTGTATAGTGCTTATCCAAGCCAGATAACAGCCCTGTTAGATCCTATATGCTTCATCTAGTGTGTAGCCATTCTTCAAAGCATGAATAGGAGAAAAGGAAGGCAAATATTGACTCCTGAGCTAATGCTTCTCCTAATATGCACGATGTACCTCATTGTGTTTAAGGCAACAGGCTCCAGTGAGCATGTTGACTTTTGAGCATGCGTGTGGTCGCTCACCTGGTTAGAAAGAATGAGATCCTTCCCTCCCACTCTGTCTGCTCTTATGATCACACCCTTGTAGTTAATGTACGTCCTTTAAAACAACAGTTGCCTACTGCCTGAATCCACGGAACTGCCCAGGGAGCATTTTGCATTTTCAACTCCTGTTTGTGGTAAGCAGATGTAGTCGCCTCAGCATAGGATTATTTGTGTATCTTCACCTGCAAGAATTCCCTTGGAATGCTGGGAAGCCCCCACAAAGGGCCCATTCAGTGGCTGGGCAAGAGGAGGAGCTAATGCAGGTTCTGGACAGGAGTGAAAAAAGAAACTTTTGGCAAAAGAGAGAGAGTGAAATATCACACTGCTTAGATGATTGTAGAGGTTGATAAAATATCCATTTCAACCATATTCCAGTGATCTGTTACATTACAGTTACTCTGCTTCAGCTGTAAAAAGTGGAATTTGCAGGTAGGTGGTAATTAAAGTTGGTGTGTAATGTTATAAAATTTTGTTTTCTGAGGGATAACTAAGTATCTCAAGGAGAGCAGAATGATTTGTTAGTCTTTCACCCTACACCAGAGGGCAACAGAGACAACACAAAAGATGTATCATGTGATCACTATCTACCTGTGAGGATTTCTACTGGGATATAATGAATGCTGCATTGTTGTTGGTATCATATTATATTGTGTTGCTTTCCATTTCAAAAGCCATGAGTAACACTTTATGTAATATTATCTGCCACCCCATATATTGAATTATCAATTTCATTTAATCTCAAATTCAGATAAAAGAACATGAAAGTCTTCCCCCAAGACACTGAGACTTCAGAAGAGAAAAAATTCAAAAATATGTCCTTTTATTGTAATTTTACATTTTTATATATCAAAACTCAGCACTCAAGAGGAACTGTAGGTCTAAAAGCATAACTGCTGATACTAGATGTGCTTTATATATTTTTCATCTTCCTCTGGTCTAAAAGGCAGTACTGCTGACAATAACAGAGTAATGTTGGCTACTGAGCTGTGGCTGTGGGCAAAAACACAAAAAAAAACAAACAACAATAGAAATAATTAAAGTCCCAGTGGAATTCTTTCAGGCGTGGCAAAGAGAGTTTCAGAGTATTGCAGTCTTTTTCTGAACTGTCCAGAACTCTCTTTGTCAGGATCAGCCATAAATCCCAGATTCGTGTATAAATGTCAGTAACAAATAACAGGTTAAAACAAGGGTCTCCTGAGGTCAAGGTAGTCTCTTTAAACCCCTGGTATTATGTAGGCAGGTAAGGAGGGAAGACGGAGGGGGAGGCTCCAGACAGGCGAGTCTAATCTGGATAGTCCTCCCCCTCCTTTCTGCCTCTCCTCATACTGCTGTGTTGCGCTTCAGTTCACTGGGGGAAGGGGGTATGCGGTCTCCCAGCTTTGTAAAGCTGGTGGAATGGCTAGGCTTGGTGGAGTGCTCCTCAGGACCGGGGGCTCTTTGTCGTGGAGGCAGAGTGGAGCACCGAACTTTGCCCCTAGAGCGTGGCTGTTGAGGCGGGGGGCCTTTCAGTGCGAACAGTTCACTGGGGGTTTTGGGCTGAGGGGGTTCGGGGTTGGCTAATGGGGGATCCGTGGGATGTGGAGATAATGGTGACACCGGCGTATGTGTGGGAGAAAAAGGGCTGGATGAGGCAGATAATGAAGAGCCCAGGGGAACCAGGGGAGTAAGTGCAGTATTCTGCTGGAACCTTGTGAGGCTTGTGGAGTGGCTGGGCCGTGGCAGGCTGTAACACGCCTCAGCCCCTTTGTGGCGGGAAGGCAGGGTGGAGCAGCGGGCCTTTGCCCTTGAGCCTTGCTCTCTGGGAGGAGGAGGGGCAATTAGTGCATACAGTCTGCTGTCAATGTCTGAAGAAATTTCTGTTCTGGAGCCCTTCAGACTCTGAGCTGAGCCTCTTTTAGATGGTGGATCAGGATGGGATGGAGGCTCTTGGTCTTTCTTGTGGTCCTGTTTGGAGCTTGAATGAGGAAGTGTGTTTCCAGTTGTGCTTGATGTGGGGTCTTCATCTACAGAATAAAAACAAATATATCAAAATATTATTTACAAGAATAAAAATGAAAGACAAAATGCACCAAACAACAGATACAGAACTACAGATTGTTATTCTTATTATTTGCAGTAGTATTTATATTTTTCTCCACTCACCTAAGATGCCCATCTCATTCATGAAAGCATCCAAATCAACAGTGAAGTTTTCCTCATCTTTTCTTTTCTCTCCTTCCACTTTTTCTTCTTCTCCTTTTTCCTCATTGTCTTCTTTTTCATTCAGTTCATTTAGCTCCTTATCTGTTTCCTTTTGCCCCCCTTCATTCTCTTCATGTACATCCTCTCCTTGAATTCCTTGTAGTTCATCTTTGTTTTCTGCAGCTTCTAAGAATGACTTCCCAATTTCTGGATCACTGTCAGGAGTATCTCTGTGTTCATCCAGATTGATGTTAGCCTCCCCATCTCCATCGTCCTCCTCATTCTTCTGTGCTTGCTGCCCTTCTGGATGTTCAAGTGGTTCCTCCACAACGATGTCTATGCTGGTGGGGAAGCAGGGTACAGAACATCGTGGGGAGCGAGTTTTGGCACGAGTTTCTTGATCTTGATTGAGCAGAAACTCCATCAGCATCATGTTCTCTCTTTTTAGCTGCTCCCGTAGAGACCGTGGAACATCTGGGATCATCCAGGCAACCAGCATACTGAGGAACATGGCAAGGTTCTAAACGGAAGGAGACAAGGACTTGTTTTAGTTTTGCAATATATTAATTACACTCCTTGAGTATTATTTGAGTTTATTAATGTTAATTACTTGACCTACTGAAAAGAAGGTACATATATTCATCTGGAAGGTTGCACCAATCCATCAGATCAGAATTAGGACTTACATTGACCTTTTTTAAGCAGATTGGGGGCTGGCAAATAATTGATGCACATTACATATACAGGGGTTGGACAAAATAATGGAAACACCTTAAAAAATCAACAAAATATAATTTAATATGGTGTAGGTCCGCCTTTTGCGGCAATTACAGCCTCAATTCTCAGAGGTATTGATTCATACAACTTGTGAATTGTTTCCAAAGGAATTTTAAGTCATTCTTCAGTTAGAATACCCTCCAACTCTTTTAGAGACGATGGCGGTGGAAATCGACGTCTTACTTGAATCCCTAAAACTGACCATAAATGCTCAATAATGTTGAGGTCTGGGGACTGTGCCGGCCATACGAGATGCTCAACTTCATTAGAATGTTCCTCATGCCATTCTTTAACAATTCTAGCTATATGGATTGGGGCATTATCATCTTGAGGTGAAGGTGTTTCCATTATTTTGTCCAACCCCTGTACATAGCTGATCAATGTCATGATATTTATGTTTTCAGGGACACTAGGTTCAGGGCCCACTCTAATACTCCATGCTTATGTTACATCATAAGTGATTCTAAAGCATGAGGGATGAGAACAGGAAACAGAACACAGCTAAAACAAATGGAACCATTAGCTACAAATACATAGAAGAAAAATAAAAGCTGTATCCTTGCTAATCTCTTCACATCAGTGAGACAAAGGTGAAGAGGAAATTAAAGTCACAGATTTTTTTCTTGACAGAGACAGGACCTAAAACCATCTGTGTGCACCTGCTATATAATAAGCCACATAGAAAATGTATGCAATTGTATTCATTGGTTTGAAAAAGAAGGTCTTAAAGATCAAATTTCACACTTTAGAGATTAAAATAAACGTGCTTGTTAGTTTTAAAATACCTGGAAGAAAATGACAAAGGCCAGTTTTGCAGCCAAAATAGACCAGTACTGTTTAGAGAAGGTGTAGGCATCTGGTCCCCATGGTGGGTCTCTGTAGTCCTTGTACCTGTACAACACAAATAATATGGGTATTAACAAGTTAATTACAGTTAGTTACAAAGTCCTTATTAATCACAGCATAATTTCACATTTTCTGATTGTTAATTTATTCAGTTATTTTAAGAAGGTACTGTGGTTAAACACTAAAAGTCACCTGCACATGGAGACTGTGGCGTTTGCAGGTGCGGTCCCCGGTGGGAAGTTGCTGACGTTAAAGTAGGACAGTGAATGGTCTGTGTAGCCAGTCATGGTTCCATTTGTACTGTACATGTACTGGTAAACCATTCGTGGAACAAACTCCGATGTGAAGGAGATGACAAATGCCTGACAAGATAACAAGCGAACACCTCTGTATTATCACAGATACAGCATATCACATATTTATGTAGTACTCATTTGGTATGAATTACATACAGCTCAACAGGCTCAAGCTTCACCCAAAAATATTACAACACGGAACATATACAGTATCTGCCCACAGGAAATGTATTAAAATGACCTCTTCTATCTCTTCAACATATGCATCTGTACTTAGTGACTTTAAGGACTGCATTATGTTAGATATCTTCTTGGGAATGAGTTAAATTTTAGAATATGGAGTGTCTATTTGCATCCAGGTCAGAGCAGCCACATAACAGCACTTCACTTCACACACACAAGCATGAACCTAAAAACGCACTATTCAAAAAGTAATGGAAGTCCCCATGTGGACAAAGGCAGGTGTACTGATCAGACACAGGACTTTCACTTAAGAGAATGGGATTTGATTCCAGTGTGACTACGGCAACAAAAGCACTTGAATAGCTTTAGGTAAGGATCATAATTTGGAGCCCAATAAACCCCTTTTCCCAATGCTAGCAATGTGTTCGAAAGTCTTTTTACCAGAAGGTTTTGCTCTCAGGTGCAAATAACATCTAATAGTATAAAATACTTGGATGTAAATAATATGATTGTCTATGAGCACCTGGGTGCAAATAGCACCTGCTTTTATATGTAGGTGGATGTATTAGGTGTATGTATTTATTCAAATCTCAGAACAACACGTATCGGGTTAAAAAGTGATTCAACATAGAACAAGTTCAGTGCTTTGACCATGGAAAAATATTTTGTTACATCGATAGCTATCTATAGTTTTTGAAATAGCTGTAATGTAGCTGTCCTACAGTATAATGTGACTTCCACATGCTGATTGATCTTACTCATTTACTTGCTTAGTTTTACCTTTTGTTAATCAAGTGATTACCCTCAACAATTAAAAAATAATGATTCACAAATCTTGGCACATTGTCTGCCTATTGTGAAATGGGCATGATAGACATAAGCACAAGCACACACAGAAAAACAGTCACAAACTTAACCACACAATAACTACTCCATGTCTAAAGCTATCCATTACTTTAACCATAATATAACCATAACCTAAAATCAATTCCTTGCTCTAAAATGTATGGGTTTACTTTATGGTAACCTGTATTTTGTGCCAAAAAGCGAAATGGAGTTCCCATATATGACTTTGTCCCCACAAGACAAGGAATTTTTGTCCACATCCACACCCACAGACTTACATTGGTAATGACAGAGAACTTGCTGATTCCACAGAGAATGTTGTACCAAATCCCTGATGACAGCATGTGCATGAAAAGAGACAGAGTGGATAGGAATTGTATCCATCCAAGAGTGTGCAAGTGTGTATATATGATGGTTTATGGTGCAAGTATTTGTGTAAAGAGAAGTGAAAGACAGACAGACAGGCAGACAGACAGACAGACAGACAGACAAACAGATAGACAAGGGCAGAGGAAGTAAAGAAAAGACCATCATTAAAAGTTCTGGGACAGACTGATTTACATTTACACTGAAACTGACAGACACACTCCTGTTTGTGACCCGTACCTATGCCTTTACACCTCACAGCATCAGGCCTCCGGATCTCTGTGACAAATTTTCCAGCATCAAGTCGAATTTCAATGACATTGTTGAGTAAAGCAAACGCTGGTGCCAGTGGAAAGGAGGCCACGAACAGAGACACGAACCCATACTGGATTACTGCAAAGATTAACACACAAATACAACCAGGATCACACATTAACAACTTTAGAAACTGACATTGTTTTATTACAGAGGCTGATTATGAGGAGGAAGGCTTAATAAACTCACTCATTTCCATGTACTCTGGAGTCACTCCTTCAAAAGGCTCCAGTACAAAATCTTTGTGAAATTGTTGCTTAGGTCTTTTCTCTTCATTTTCATTCAAATCATCATCTGCTGCTCTTTTCTCTCCTTTTTGTTCCTGCATTGTTCTGTACATCTTTTTTAGTTTTCTGAGAGGAACAAACAAACAAACAAACAAATTATAGAGATAACACAACCGGGGTGATTATTACACATAGAGAGGAAAATTCTCTGCAGTTTTGAAGTAAAACCAATACATACGGTATGAGAACCTCAAACACGTTGTTTTGGATGAGCTGCTTTCCAAGCATGATCATACTGAGCTGGATGCACAGTTCAATGAGACATCCTGGGGGTGCACACTGTGAAAGTCAAAACACACTGCTAAGACACACATCATATTCAAGAAGTAGAGGCATGGAATATCTCTACAGTCCATACAAAATCAAAAAGTGGTACATATTAGTGGTGGTAACATCACTTCATAGAATTTGACCATTGACAGGAGTTGAGTAGTTTTTAAGTAGTTAACTGGAGAAATGTTAAATGCTCTGTAAACTCAAAACATATTCACATTTAGTGTATTGCCCTGTTTTGGTTCGCAGATTGCTAAAAAGCAAAAGGAATAACTCTAACATATGAGAATATATTTAGGCAGTTTGGGGTTTTCCAGTTAGACCTGGAATCCAACAGATGGACAGACAGAAATGCTGATTACTATATCCCCCTACGTTATAATAAATTGTAAAACTTAACTCACCTCCTCCATGCGATAATCCCCAAAAACGTAAACATAATCACCAGGCCGTCCAGCAAATCTGTTAAAACAAGTCAAATGAAAAGAAATAAAGACATTGCGCAGTATTCAGAAAAGTGAAAAATGAGTTTGCAAATAAAAACATAACACAGTGCACTATACTAACCTGCCCTTGAAGAAGGCCACATAGAAAATAGGTGCGAAGGCGTTCATGGATTTGAGAAAGAAAGACTTAAAGATCAACCGCTCTTCAAACTCCTCTTTTGTCTTTGGGAGTTCTGGAGAAAAAGACACAGACAATTATCAATAAACTTTGAAAAAAAAGTAGACCTTTACAATACGGAAAAATGGGTAATTGCTTCCTGTATCCAGAAAAAAAACCCATCTCTGACAGTAAATAAGTGCCCAATATTCTGCTAAAGTGACAAAGTAGGAGATCGTATAAAATTGTGTTAAGAAAAGAGGGATTTGTAGCAGTTGGAGTTTTAACAAACACAACATTTAACATAACTCTTACTATACAGAACAAAAATACAATAGATTTAAAGGCTTAGTGACATCATGAAGAAACACTTTTCCTATTTGACATAAGGAAATAGTGGACTGTGAGATTGAATAAGACCACGTCCTGTCATTCAGAAGACCCATCTCATAAGTTCATGCATACAAATAATTAATGTACATTTTTGCAACTGCCACTATATGAGCATGAACACTCCCTCCTGCTGCATAGTTTAGCTGAGCAGACACACAAAGCCTGGCTTTTTGAGGTATTTTGACTTTGGTTGCTATTATCTTATCTTGCTCTTTTTTGTTATCGTAATTTGTGGCAAAACTACATTCTGAACTGGCATGTTGAAAAAACAAAACAGTACAAGGTGTCCTGAAAAAAACTTTTTTTTTCTAAGAAAACTACAGGGTAAGATATAGTAACTTGCATTTCAAAGAAAGTATGTGCCTCAGGTATATCCTGTACATCTGAGGACATCAAAATAAGAACCCCCTGCCATTTTGTAACATTGCACAGCTAGTGGTGCCGCAATTACTATCTCCAGTTTCTCTTAACTTTATTTTTGATAAGAGTATTTGTAATTTCCTGATAAAGAACAACAGACACTGATTATCAGGCATATAAAAGAAGGCCGTATAATTGGAACATTCCCATTTTATTGAGGAGCTCTAACCTGATTCAGTGCTCTATTTCAACCCTGTGTGTTTTGGTCAGCCTGCCTGGCACAGTTTGCTTTATTGGTCCTTTTCCAGCAACCTGTTCAGCAGAGCCAAGGGAACCTCCCTGCACTGATTCACCAAAACCAGTGCTGACTAATGCCTCTGTGCACTGTGAACTTGCACATTTTAGTTAGAGTCAAATGAAGTCTGATGAAGTTTTCTCGATACTTGGGAAAAACTGGAGAGTTCCATTGTTTTTGGAATTCCCTGTACATTGGATGTAGACATAGACTGACACATGCAGCACACAGTTTATAGAAGTGTACAATACCGAGCTCAGTCAGCCACACAGCAATTGCTCCATAGACTTCTTCCAAGACCAGGACAACCAGCATGTTGAGGACGATGCCAGTGGTGGTGACAGTCATCCTCACACTGGCCTTGGCTTCAGGATCAGGGTTCATGGACCAAACACTAAGCATGCAGATACGATAAACTGCCACTCCAAATACTGCAGAGAACGTCACAAATACCTGAAAACATTCACATAAAAACATTAAAAGGTTTGCCATTGTTTTGTATTATACTTTATGTCTTTTTAATTGTTTGGTTTATGATGTATTTTGACACGTTCTATCTTGACATTCTCTTAATTTACCTTTGTCACATATTTTAGCTTCTGGAAAAGTATAGTTACTACATTTAGACACAATTTCAAAATTGGTTGTGTTACTTAAAACCATGTGGATTAAAATGGAATGACAAAACAATGTAGCTGTGAGGATAATCATGAAAGGAAGGAAGTGTTTATGTTAATTTGTCTGAATGCTTGATACCCTGACAATAAGCATGTAGTAAAGGTATTATAAGATTAACAGGACAATCTACAAGGAGACAGACAAGAGGGATTGAAGTGAGAATATGAATTCAACAAATAATCAATATCGTACCAGAAATAGTAAAGTGGACACATTGATGAGGTAACCTGACAGGTGATCCTCAATGTCCAGGGACTCTGGCTCTTGCTGTAAAACATATTAATTACACACACCTTCAGACAAACACATTGTTGTATGAATGAACTATATTTAATGCACATGTCACGCAAAGCACACACTGATTATATTACATTTTCTCTCTGGCAGATGCATGTTTACCAACTGAAAGGACAGAAATCCCCTCCCCTTCTTCTTCTATCTCCTCCCATTTCTCGCTCCATCTGTAATCTGGGCTAATCTCAGGCAGGTAAGCAGCTTTGGACTCAACCACCCATTGCAGGTGAGGGGGGTTTCTTGTTTCTGCACTGATGTACAATCTCATACAGGCATAATAACTCTATAAAGGTTTTATAGCCTGCAGTAACTGTTTGCATGACAATACTGCATTTATCATTACAACTGTTAATCATTACTATGGTCTTAGCATTCCAAGTGAAGCTAGGTTAAAGCACCTCAAAGTAGCAGCCCTGCCCTCTCCCCTCAGAAATGTCCATGTATTGCCCTCTGATAGAACAGTGCAGTGATACCTGGGAGGTCAGCATCTGGTCTGTTTCTCCATCTACACCATCCTCATTTTTAGTCTGCAACACAATAAAATCCAGAAGTGAATAAAACTTTATTATTTTACAATTTGCACTAAAAATCACTGAACTCTGAAGACACATTAGGATACATTACCTTCTTTTTGGACTGAGCTTTTATTTTATCCTTCTTCTCCTGCAGAGCAGCTTCATATTCGGGCCTCAGATCTTCCTGTGAAGTACAGTCAGATGTTAAAAACCCACAGGTCTGCATAAATTCATCACAACAAACAAATACAACACAATGACTGTCTCAGCTGTTCATCACTACAATATTCTCATTAAAGTCACTAAAGTCACAGTGAAATGCATTGTTCTTCCAAATTTTATTCTAGCATATTAATGTTATCTTGTGTTACAGAGGGCAATATTGGCTTAAGACTTGGTTAAACAGTGATCTAATGTAATAATGTGCATCTCAAAAATAATGAGGAGGCCTGGTATCAAATAACATGTTGCTTGAGTTGTATATAAAGACTACAAAGAATTCCTTTATTCTGTTTTTGTATAATTGAATTATTATAAAAATACAATTGGTTAAGATTATTCTAATCAGTTTCAATAGTAGTAAATTACTATATTAGACCCCACTAAGGGGATGGGGGAGAAAGTGTCATTAACCACGGGCACCTTTATATACATAATATGTTATATGGTGTTTTCCAGTAAAAGAATGAATAGAAAAAATGCAAATATATTAAAGGTTCTTGATATGAGTTTCTGAGTTTGTAGATTAGTACATTAAAACAATCTTAAGTTTTCCCACCTGGACTCGCTCCTTCAGGCAGAAGAGATGAAAATATAAAATAATAGACAAACACAGAGAAAGAAAAAGAGTTTGTTAGGCTGGGAGTGCTTATGTTGCAGCCCTGCTACATCATGTTGCCCAACTAGTCCACCGCTTTAAGAACAGGCAGATCCTATTACAGAATCGTGTTAGTATATGTATACACTCGCGGCCACGTGTATTTGTGTATGTCTATGTTAAGGGGTGGGCACTATTCTGAGAGAAACGATAATCTGCTATGCAAACCACAACTACTCTCTGTCGTCATGCCTGACCTAAGGCTAAAAGGTTAACAATATAACCCTGGATGACTTAGCGCTTTCACAAGCTCATGAAGGGTAAAAGTCAGAGACAAACACTACCTCCTCGTCCTCCAAGCTCGTCAGATCCCAAGCATGTTTCAGACACATCTGTCGCCTTTTCCAGTGCTCAAGAAAACAGGCAGCTACCAAAAGATATGGGAACAAGTACTTTAGCAACAATTTTTACAGTACAATAATAATAAAACACACTCCTTGTTAATTTGCCCACTATGTACCCTTTGACAAACCAGTATACCACAAGTTCATCTCATCAGTTACAATATTTCAGTTTAAGTTGATCAGGAAACTGAATTAAAATGTCTAGTTACCCCATAGAGACATGAAAATAGCAAATAGAACAGTGGCTCCGTTGTCAAATAGATATGATGCGCGGGCCAATGAGCAGACTGTGCTCAGCTGCCAGTAATCACATACTCCATCACAAAGTGGACACATGGTGATGTTCAGGCTCTCATTACACGTTTCCTGACTGAAAAACAAAACACAAAAAGAATATATCATGAAAATCTGTGCATTTTTTTTTTAAATCTTAATAGAAGCATTTAAAGCATGTATCTGCATACCTTGGTACATTGGCATCGACAGTAAATATTCCATATAGGAAGACGATGATGCCCAGTACAGAGGGAGGGATGAGGAGCTGAGTGTAAACACCCAGCCAAGCAAAATACAATCCAATCTGTTCTCCAAAGTATTTCCTGTCAAAACAGAGAGTGGAGCGATTAGCTAAGTGAGAGCGCAGATTTAGACATTTGTAAATATAACTTTAGTTAAGAATAGGGATTATCGTGACCTTCCCACCTACAGGTTCTGATGCCAAAACTTTTACTCAGCCAAAACCTGCTCCTGGTGTCTTCTTGTCAATGACATTTATAAATCTAAATCTAAATTCAGCACTCCAAAAAGAATAATGTTTTAATATCTCTTTTTCTATGACACCCATTATTAAATTGCCTATTTTTCTAACAATTAGAAATACAGAAATCTGATTGATAAGAATGTGAGCACACAGAAAGACATCACTGAAATTTGCGAAGCACATATATGATTTTTACATTAACACGCTGCAACACTCTTCTAGCCTTTTCGCTAGTATTATGATCAGGACAAACCTTTCATATTAAAACCCAGTGGTACATTTCTCAGAACAATAGAATAATATCATCTGCAACATTTTTGCTTTACTTGTTATAAAGACCAATGCAGCCTTGAGCTGGAATTTTTTTGCATTAAATGCTCATTACCTGATCAGGTCCACAGGTTGGTATTTATGCATGACTCCATAGTTAGCCCATTCTTCATGGAGGATCTGAAGGACACCCAATCACATAACATAAGTTAGTGCAAGTTAATGATTAAATGCAAGGATGCAAAGGTATGTGTGTCCACATACAGTCTATGAAAACATTTGTCTTCTACGAACAAACTCTAGGATTTACACTCTATTCTCAATGCACTTTGAGTCTTAATGACTTCTTACTGGACTTTACGACTTATTATTATTTAAGTCTGAAGGACTGTGGAGTCACATTTTTAAAAAGATTTCATTCTTTTATGTAATGACTTTATGTACACTATACTCTCTTCTAATTATATTTTTCATATTTCAAATGGTTTTTTAATAGGGAACTTTGTTTTTTTACTTTTTTACTGTTCCTTTTATTCATGTTAAGCACAGTGAATTGCTGTTGAATATGAAATGCAACATATAAATAAACCTACCTTGCCTTTCAGACCAAACAAGCTCTAAATTATAATATTACAACCATTATGTTAAATTAATTGGACACTTTTGGCCAATGCAACTTAAATGTATGTAAGATTAAATGTATCTTGAGCCACGCAGGAACATGTTACCATATTACTAGTATTAATTTACTTCTCAGTTAAAAGCTATTTTTGGCAGATCTGACTGATCTACAGCCTGATTGTGATAGGAATTTGTGATAGACATAATCTTTAAAGATTTAAAGATGCACTTTTTTGTGTGTGATGGTCAAATCAAGTTAATTTAAAGTTTTTCTACATGTAATGTTTGCTCTAATGATTGATATATGTTTGACCTTGACTCGAAGAGTATCAAGGGTAGTATAGTCCACATTGTCTCCACTGAAAACTTAATGAGTCAATTTAACTCACCTGTCTGTCATTTCGCTGATCTTTCCTTCCTCTCCTTGTGAACGACCCCTGAAGAAAACAATTGCAAATTTGTTAACTGTGTCAAACTGATTTCATGTTTTGTTGTTACACTCATTTCGTTGTTCCTCTCCAGTATGACAAAATTCAGTTCTTTGTATAAAATAAATCTAGTTAATTAAATTTCTAATTTAAAAAAAATTAAACATGGAAGAATAACATATGTATAGACAACACTACAGTGACGTTACATCTCTGTTATACGTACATCATGTAGAGGGAAGGCAGAGATATATACACCTCGAGCCAGTAACGAATTGATTCCTTAATACACAAAGACAGAGACACACATTTTAACCATAAAACCTGATTAACAGTACACATATGGACAATATAAATGAAAGAATAAGACAACGTTTTGGCCTCACCAGTGGTTTGGCAAGTTTGCCTGCAGGTAATACGTGAAATGATCTCAGCAACCTATAAGCAAAAACAAATGTTAAGTGTGTAAAATATATGCATAGCATTCCTGAGGTATATCTGACAAAATTAAGAATATTGTTTGTGAACTCACTATTCTGCTGCGTGTAGCATTGTCAAATACAGTTTCTGTTGACTTGATGTCATACCTGCAGGAAATAAGAGAGTAACCACAAATTCACTGTGAGTTTACAACCCTAGCAGGGCATGTAATTACTAAAATTATAAATAAAAGTGTAGTGTGAAAGCTCATTTCATTTCTGTTGTTGTTAAATCAAATATATTTTGTGTAAGTATCTTTAAAGAAGTTACTGTTGTTGCTTATCATACTATCTGATATGTAGTAGCACGAACATTATAAATGACTGAAGTTTGATTCATGTCAGCCAATGTACAATAAGATATAAGTATACAGCCCGTAGATGGTTACACATTATGGTGTTATTTAAATCATTAACAAAACAACTGTGATTCTCCATGTGTGTTAATATCATTCCACTGTGTATGTTTTATATGTGAGTGACAGCACAAATACTCACATATGGAGTTTGTCTCTGATAAAAGCGTGTTTGAGGGTTTTGAAATGGACATGTGTCTGTGAGTCTTTGTGAACATCCAAATCAGGAACATCTGGCTGAAACGGTGTGTTGACTTTGGTAACAATGGAGTCCCATATTCCAGCAATGCCAGTCCGCTTTCGCAAGTCACACTTCTGCTCAATGAAAACACATAAGATACACCTTTTCATCAACTCTTTAAATGTATCACATCACACAGATATAATAAGATCATCCATATTGTGTGTAACTACAGTATAAGTGTTACCAGGTTGTAAAGCAGTTACACACTGACCTTTTTTACAGGGACCTTGATCTTCTGCAGCTCTGCTTCTCGACTGAGTATCGACCATGGGATGTGCAGCCGAATAAAGCCCAATCCATTTGATCTCTGCGCAGAAACATATAAGCTGATGATGATCAAATGTGAACACAAAAGCAAACTTTCTCACAGTTAAATGACATTTAGATAACAACTGTATCATTTTAAACCTACATGTATAGATCTACGGAAGCCGAGAATGGCCATTGATTTACATATAATTTTATGATTGTTATCTCTTGATAATGAATTTATTGATTTTGTTATCTTGTAATAGACAACCATATACAGAACTCAGATGCGAGCAGGTACCACATCCTCTACATCGCAGCCTTCAAGAGCTGCTGCTGACATGTGCTGTACAGAGCAGAACAGACATTCAACAACAGCTTACCGGAAAGTTACAGTAACTACGAGAAAACGATATTTATTGTCTCGAGATAACAAATTAATTTATTTGTTATCTCGAGAAAACAAATGAATTAATTCATTATCTCAAGAAAATGGACTTTGCTGTCTCAAGATAACAAATTATATAATTGAAATATGAAAATAATATGTAAATCCACAGCCGTTTTCAGCTTCCATATGGATCAGCTGTATGTGTTTCTTCTTTACTTGCTTTGCAGTTACATTTAATTGTTTCTGCTGTTTGTCCTGAGGCAGTCAGATCAACCTTACCTAAACCTAAGTATGTTGCTTCGTGTTATTAGAGGCTATTTGGGTCCACAAGGTAGCATGAAGGAAATCCTATTATTTCAAGCACAGAACTGACCATCACTGGACAGTGCAGATAAGTTAGTGTGGTTAGTCAGTGTGGCTACCAAAAAGCTGTCACAATGCAGCCACTTATCTCTTTTGTTAATGTGAAGAATGACAAGCTACTATTGAGTGTCTGGACCACTGGACTGCAACCTGGATTTTGCAATTATTTAAATAGCTTTTGTGCTTGGTAGATGCAAATACACAAACTTGAACACCCCATGCTCCACTCCTAATATTATGATTTAACTGCAGTTACTTAGAGGTGACGTTAGATGTGCATGACTCTCCTCTGCCTTGAAGCTTCTGTACCCATGAAAATTAAGTTATAAGAACATTTAATTAAAATGATGATTGTAGGAACCAAGGTACAAGAAGAATTGTTAGTGAGCAGTGCTCTATGGCTGCAACAAATTACAATTAGTTTACTGAAAAACATGACAGAATGAAGATGATTTGAGGTCCATGTGCCTTTATGAAAGACTATTTGTTAGATAAAAGTGGATGCATAAACTGATAAAATACAGCCACAATAATGTCCTTGACCTATGTAATAAAAAGATATGCATTTGTCATACTTTACACACATTCGTGTGCTATCACACACACTTCTGAATAGTGGATTGCGCTCTAATAAGGCCCTATAATCTGGCCTTTAGCTTCACACTTACGCTCAGCGGTCTTAATCCTCAGCCAAAACAGCAGCTGATAACATACAAGCATGCAAGCGTCTCACACCAAAATACACACAGGCCTGCATACCAAAATGTGCATTTGCCCTACAAAGCCTTCATATGAAATATTAATAGAGACAAAAAAGAGGACTTGTATGCAACATATGAATCACATTTATTATTACTGTCATTGTTATGGCTCCAAGCTACTGATTTACTGATAATACTTAACAAGTTTTCTCTTTGATTACATGTAGGTCATGTCCTTCAGCTTTCAGGAACAGGTTAACTCTTATCCTCACCTATGTGGCAGCTCTCCAATCACAGGATTATTTGCTACATCACTTAAGGATGTGACTGACCTATAAATATATCTCAATCAAATAAAGCACTGTAAAAGCAGGAACACACCTCCTTTTCTCGCTCCAATTGCAGTCCAGCTTCCACCAGTCCAGCTTCAAACTCATCTCTCATTAACGCCTTTTCCTCCTCAGTCAGCTTCGACTCCTCTGGTTCTCCTGCCCCAGCATCTGGGTCATTGTCCCATCTGCCTGGTAACGGTGCTGGTATACTCCCGTTGGATGCAATGGACAGACGGGACTTGGATGCTCGTCTTTTCTTGTATTTGTAGCAAAGGATGTAGTCCACCTTTCTCTTGCCATCAGAGAAATAAAGCCCAGGGCCGAGATCTATGCCAGACTCCTGCAGAAAAACAGAAAAGCACACAAATAATTAACATACGAAGTGAAGATGTGGGGTGAAAAACAGCTGGATCATGACTATTGGTAAAGTTCAGTTTATCAGGTCAGAATGAGGAGGTCGTACCGGTGGAGGAGGCTCGTCATTCTCCAGGGGGTTGACGAGACCTCCGTTGGCAGCATCAAGCCCAATCCCAGACAGGGATCGGGCCAGTGAAACAAGTGTTGCAGAGTGAATGGACGTCGACTCACTCATTGCTGTGGTGACAGGCATACGTTCTTTTCCGTTTCATCCCTCTATACATGCAAAAAAGGAAACAATCATTCTGTAGCCAAAAAATTTGAGGATTACCAACCGACCAGCTGTGGATGTCACAGTACAAATACAATTCATTCAAAGGAAGCTTGAGATGATGTATTCCAATGACAGCGAGCGAGTATTTATTTAGATTGTACAATATCAAGTCTGAGGCAAAGTTAAGCTGTCTTGTCTGTTTTTCTACCCAATTGAAGCTGTAGGCTCAGATTAAGCTTTCACTGCAATCCAAGCGACAGCGCTTACAATCTGTTGGGGTAATTTGGTCTCTGGTCTCTTACAGCATGATGCTGTAAGAGACCACTGCATGAAGGTCTCACACAACGAGAAGCATACAAAGTGTATTGTCACAGATTTACAATGTGCAACACTTTAAAAGTGCACTAAATGACACAGATAGACTTTAATGTTTGTATTTCTGTTACTCAGTTATTCATAAATATCACAATACTGGTTCAAGTATGGACAGATTATAGAAGACGTTAAATACAGCAGCCCTGATAGGTCTGTGTTGACTAACTGGACTTATGTGTTACTGGACTTATGTGTTATTCCAAACTAATTTACAGATATACAATAATTAAGTTGTAGTGAGTGCTATCGAGATTTCTGCATCATTTTGTGCTCGTACTGTGTTTCAGCTGCATAAGAGAGCAGGGGACACCTGGAGACATAAGAATACACCAGCATAATGCAGTAAGACAAAATATATCATGTGAAAAACATATATTGTTTATATATTTGTGTTGCAAATCATATTTTTATGGCATTTTGGTGCCTTCCTTCCTCCATACATCTCTCCTACAGAGAGTAGGTTTACATGAAGGCAACACAAACTAAAATGGAGGAGAATGAACATGACACAAAACAGGGAAACTGCAAACAGGAATTGCATGCTGTTCCACATAAAATGAGAAAATAGTAATATCTAATCCATTATGCTATGCTAATTATCATCATTTTGTCAATATGTTTACAGAACAATAACTACATTGGGATATAAACAATTTCCTGCAAAGGATAAATAAAGTATCTACCTATCTATATAAACTGTTACTGGGATATAGAAGATGTTAGCTGTATTTCCCATCCCTATTAGTTAGATCTACAGTACAAACACACACAGAAGACTTGAACAGTCAATCCAGTTTACACATATGTCAAACAGCCCCTTTTAATCCTATTTTAACAACACCAAGACTAAAATGGAAACTTAGAATGTTGTGTAGAGTTCAAGAGGTCAAGCAGACTTGTTGTTGAGCTCATAAGGTCACAAAGACATTCAGAGGAATGGTTAAGTGTGTCCCTGAGAAACGGATGTCAAGGCATCAAGTTATACAAGTACAGTAGATACAAGATAGTGTTAACCTGGTTGATTACTCGATTCAATATTTTACAGTTGTTGGTATCATTATTTTCTCTTATTCATTAAAATAAACTTTAAAATGAGCTGCTTTGGTTCTGACATTGGTGTTTCTCTGTCTATAGTCACCAGTCAGTGGATTTGAACAATGTCAAAAACACAGAACTATTTGATTGGTTACACCTGAATGATAAAATAACATTTATATACTAACTTTTCATAATCCTTACAGTTCATTGTGACAACTGTAAGTGAACAGTCCTGAAATATTACAGAAATCCGCTTCATTAGTTTGATTTGATAGCCAGCTTGACATAACATCAACATGATGTTCAATTGTGAATTTATCACCAACATTAAAGAACTGATAAAAAAATTCATTTAATTTAAATGTTGCTAGCAACCTGTGTGGTGCTGTGTGGAGTCACTTAGTTATTAATATCCATATGCATTTTCCAGGTATCATACACAGGCACAAGTTAACAAAAATCATTGGTAGATTAGTCTTTCCATGAATACAGAATTTTCTCTTATCCTTAACTCATAATCCTTATGACTAGTGCAATCAAACACAATGAAACGTGTGACAGAAACTCACAAGAGAGATCATTTGTTTATCATTAAAAAAAGAGTGCTGTGGAGTTTTCTTTCTTCTGTCTATATGTATTCCATCCAAAGAGAACCTCACAAAAACATGATCCAATATTCTAAACAACTTCACTTCTTTAAATCTCAAAAAACAAACAAGGGATACAATGTTACTGATTGCTTTTAATAGTTCTTTGTTAGAAAAAATAAATAAATAGATTTGAAAGGATTTAACCAATTTAGCATGAAATTATTTGCATTTTATGAAGTTAAGAGGATGGATTTAGCATGCCAGTTCTCTAAAATGCTTCCTTGCACAAAGCATGTTCTCAGTAGGACAGTCAATAAAGACAGAATATTTCAGCTAACTCTGACCTTTTCATTTTCTACTGCCAATATTATCACTTTTTTTTTTTTTTTTTTTACTAGATCTTAGTACTGATTACCAACCTTGACCACATTAGTTCAGTTATGTTGATATCAGATATATTTGGGTGCATATATCTTTACATGCCTGTTCATGTGAGGTGCGTAAGTGCGTCTAAGAGTGCGTCTCCGCGTGGGGCTTAAGGGTGGTAAGCCCTGTGACAGCTCAACCGCATAAGCAGAAGGGTGAACTGCCCCCTTCCCCTTATTTACATTATTAGGACGGTGTGTGTCAGGGGGCATCTAATAATACAAGCACTCCTAGAAGACAGCAGATTACACATTTCTAGTTGTAACAGATGCAAATACTTCTCTTTAATACTCTGGGAGGAAAACAAATACTAGTTTACATTCGTCAAAAGACCCCCTAGAATAGCCCACATAGATTAGCCTTAACACAGCCTACTTTAACTGATGCCTGCTTCTGTCTGATACTCGAAAAAACATGCATAGCCTCTAAATGCACACACTGGTTTACATTTGCAAACTCTTTTTTTTTTTTTACCTGTCTGTGCACGTTATCACTGTAAAATAAAGCCTGACGTAAACATCAACTGCACTGATTAGCCTACAGCAAGATAATTCATTTCCATTTTAACTAATTAATCCCTCGGCAGTTGTCAAGAGCTGCTTATTCATCCAATGCTATATGAGTTTAATTAAACACTTGTGGGCGCAACAGTTGTGCGTATGCGCAGACGGTCGGATGGAAATAAAGTGTATGAGCAGCCACTGTAGCTAGCAGAGGTGTCATTAAAGAAGAAAAAGTTATGTTTACCGGCTTTACTTCACAAACAGCATATAAAAACAAACACACCAACATATAAAAAACAGAAAAGTGCAAAACTGAAATAAATGCTCGAGTCATTTTAATACTAGGATAACGGTGAAAAGTGACAGTTTTTCGTTACTGAAATAAAAGTTAAAACATAGACTTACCAGTGCTCGTGGAGGATCGCCGGGTATTCTCTATGGAGATGGACGATAAGACGCGCGAGGTGCACAGTGCGAGAGGCTGAGATGGTGGACAATCCGCGCGCGCTCCCGGAACCCCTGGATTAACGCGCGCGGACAGAGCGGCTAATTCCCTGACCCTTCCATTGGAGAGGGACGGAAGGTGCGAGGCATGTTACCGCTGCAACATGACACTGTGCGTGCCAGCAGCTAGTACTGTTACAGGGACGCCAAAATGGCACATAACGCAAGCATAACGCAAATAATTACAAATGGAGTTCAAGTTATGCTTTAATTAGTGTTGGGTTGCATTTATTTAGAAGGTTATCTTCATGAAGCCTATGTTGTGATACTGCCAACTGTTCAGAGGAAACTGTTGGTCTAATGGACTGAAATACCCCATAGGATAAACGACAATAAACATTTGGAACTTATGTGCGTGTGTTGTGAGTCCATGTGTTCAAAGTTTAATTGGCTTTTTCAGGGTAGGTTTAAGGGTTTAAGCCTAGGGGCATCGGGCATGATGCCACCAGGATGTCCGCAAGAAGACAGAGAAGCTGTGGGCAGATCAGTGCGTGCGTGCGCGTGTGCGAGGAAGAGGAAGAAGGAAAGGGCTTACACAAGTGACGAGGCTTGAAACTGAGCCTTGTCTACCATCTGCAGGCCTGTCCCTCAGATGATGCAAAAATAGATCAGTGCACAAACAGAATGGCTCACAATGTCATTTTTTAATCAGACATATTTTGAGACAAAGACAAGTTATAACAATGGCTGTTTGTGTTGTTGCAAAGTTTTTATAGTTTCATGGATAATGGTTACAACCTGTTTGGGAAAAATGAAGGAAAAAATATCTCAACTCTAAAAACCAAAGAATTAAAATATATAGAAACATAAAAATAACATAACAGACACAAAATAGTGCTTACAGAAAAGTCAGGTTTATCTTCTTGTAGTTTGTATATTTGTAAATGCGTACATTTTACTTGGATGACAGAAACCATGTGCAATGTCAAACTTCCCCCCTATCTCTGTCATCCTCTGGTTTTAGGTGCAGTGTTTAGACAGACAATCACATGCAGTGACTGACAGGACAGTGTGGTGGCTTCGTGTGCCATTGGCACACAGTATGGGTACACTGAGAGACTCTGTCTCCACTGCAGCACAGCACACACACTCCTGTTCCACAGCAGCCCTCTCCAGGGAGTACATGGACTTACTGCGACATTTGCCCTAATAGACAGACAGATGGACAGACAGTACCACAGGGAGAGTCAGAAAGGGTGGGATCATGAGGGACAGTGAAAACTTTGTAAGCTAATCCTAAGGGTAAAGGGTATTAATCATCCTTAAATGTGTGTGTGTTTGCTGGTAGTCTCTTACCTCACAGTAGTGCAATTCTACCTGGTGCTCTGATTGGCAATCATCCACTTTTACATAGTTAAGCATGCCCATCGTCCTTCGACACTGTGGTTCCGTGCCTTTACACCCACAAGCAAACTCTCTTATTAAAATGAAATAGTCCCTATTTTCACAAGCAACACATTAAGCACACTTGAATTCTACTCACATGTTTCACAGCAGGTTGTACCAATCTGGCTGACCTTCCCCTGGATAAGAAAAACAAGCAAAAAAAACCACAAAAAAAAACCAAAAAAAAAAAAAAACAGGGATTTGATCAAAACTGCAGATTTAAAGTTATCTATGAATACTGTCTGATGGAGTTTAAGAGTTAAGAGTCATACCCCCTGGTCCAAACACGCTTGCCGGTTAAATGGAGGACAGGTGGTCACTCTAGTCTGCAGGACAAGATCTCCTTTACTGTTAACACCACAGGTGTAAAGGTTGCAGCCATCTTCACGAGTGGTGTTCACCTGGAGGAAGAGACGCACACACACACACACACACACACACACACACACACACACACACACACACACACACACACACACAGATATTTACTAATGTATATGGAAAGTTAATTGAAAAAGTGAATTATGTCACAACTATAGAAAAAGCTCATTAGTAAATCAACAAAGTATAGGCCAGTATATAGAGTACATATGGATTATAGAGTATTTTGAATGAATTAATTGTTTTATTTCTGACAATTAAAAACACATACACCCGCCAATGCCCAAAGCAAATTCTCAAGTGAAAACAACAAAAACAAAAAATAAATATATACTATTACACATAATTAGGCACCAGTGAAGAATTGTATAGGTGAGAATAATGTTGAATAATGCAATGCATAGAGAAATATATTAAAAAGTAGACTGAAGAATATGGCCAGCAAATTATTAGTTACCTATTAATATTTTTTAGCGTTTGATTAGATTTTTTTATTATTTGGACATTTTTGGTTTGATCAATAGTATATTTATTTCTACTTAAAGACTAACTATCCTGTTTGTTTGTTTTTTTAGTGTCATGTTATCTGCATTGTGTTGAACTATATTGAGCAGTGGTATGTGTTTTATTAGGTTGATTAATTTATTATAGCTTTAGTTTATTTAGCACTAAATCTCTTTTTTGGACCCAGAACTTTGCTACTTGATTTTTCATAAATTGATTTTTCACTTTTTGAGTAAAGTGAAGCTCTTATGTTCAAAAATACACCTGTGACTCCTTAACCTTTCATCTCAGACTCTCATATTTGCTGGCTGTGGGCATATTTTTCTGCCTTTTCATTTCCCTCTGTTTTCAAGCCATGCGGTGTAGAGGTTCAAATTAAAAATGATGATGAAAAGATGATGAAATGGGCTTATTATGTGGTAGCTAGAGGAGAATATCATAGACCCCATAATGAAAGGTGTAGTTGGTATTCTTTTGGGGCTAAAATCATCAAACTTACCAATAAAAAAGTTCTTCTCAGTAACAAAATCTTAAGAAAAAGTCTCAGAATAATGGGTGGGTGGTAAGAAATAATAATAAGTATAGAAGTATAATAGTGTTGTCTAACTTACAGAACTATTGTGTTCAGTTGTAGTCCATTACAATATAGCATGGTGCTAAATCAGATAAAAAGTGTCCTGTAATCTTATAGATATGTTGTATGTAAGTGTCAAAATGTGCAAATGAGGCCTTTCCCTATGTGACAGAGTTAATGAAAAAGCCATTATCTTTGCTTTATCACCTACCTCCAGACTGACCAGCTGTCCATCTGGCCTTTGTGCAAAACAGGTGGTGGCAACACATCGACCACAGCAAGCATCTTCCTCTTTCTGCAAAGTGTATCCCTGAAAATATTATAGTTCATGTTGTAGTTTAGCTCACTTCGGAGGAAATCAAGATGTGTTACAATCCAAATTTTCAAAAGGCATTCTGTACAAAATAATTCATCATTTACCTTTACAAATACTGAAAATAGTGTGGCTGTGATTTTATGATGAGAAGGAGAATGAAAGTTGCAAAAACAGAGTGAAAATGATGGACATTTCATTCCTTTGGTGTAAGGATGATGATGATAGTAGTGGTAAGAATTATAGTTTTGAAGGTGAAGGTTACCATGGGGCAACTGGGACAGCTTATTCTCCTGCAGGATAGTCTGTATTTCTTCACAACACCTTCCTCTACTATGCACTCACAGTGGGTACACACATCCACCATCAGCCTCTCTCCTGCCTGCACATACACATAGCAATCAAAGACTCAAAGGACAACTCAAATTATGCTCATGGGAAGTAGTTTGTTTCTGCATTACTTACTCCTATCACAGTGTTGTTCAGGACACAGGCATCCATTGGAGCTGCACAGAGGAAAATGAAAATAGTTTTGCTGCTGTTTATTACATGGTACATTGCACCCAAGGCTGTGTAAGGGCAGACCTGGGTCAACACCTACATAACAGCACCCTCTACTGGATTTGACCTGAAACTGCATTTTAGTAAATAATGTGTTTTTGCAATAATGAGAAAGTAACAGAGCTGAAGGTTTGCTGATTCAGATGCTTTAATCCTATCCCCCTACACATTATTACACTTATCTGTGATATATTTGTGAGCACTTTTGTGTAAATGCATATGTACGGGTATGTTTACCACAGTGGCAGCTCGGGCAGCAGTCATGAGTGTTGCATTGTAACTCTGTTCCCAATGGACAGGATGGTGCATCCATAACAGAGCAGCTGACATTTGTAGCAGAGATAAACACTTCATCTTTCACCTTCATACACTGATGTAACACACATTTATCATCTGGAGACTGCCACACATCTCCCACCTATGTACAAAGACAGAAAGATTTTATATATAAATAAAACACATTCATATACCATGTTATAATTTGGGTACATTTAAAGGGAAAAAAATGATCCAGACATTGCTCAGATATTTAATGTGTCCCCCCACCACATACATGTCTGATTTGTCCTCTGATTAGTGTGTCTCCTCGCATCTCTCCTGGAGTTTCCACACAGCTTGTTGGTGTGCACTTCCCACAGCAGTCTCCGTCTGATGCAGAGTATGTAAAGCCCTTAAAGTGTAATAAATACAGCAACATTATATAAGGTTTGAGGGTTATTCAAGAACATAATTGTCAAGTATGTTCCAGTTTATCTGTGTAGCTCACCAGAGGGCAGGTCTTATCACAGACAGGCGGGGTACACTGCGTAATATGCAGTAATGTCTCTTTGTCTTGCAACTGGCTGCAGCTGCACTTTTTGCACCCTTCCTCCCATTCACTCCCCACAGGGCGAACAACACCCCCGAAAACACACACCTGCACAGACACAAAGTCCAACAATATTTGAAAAGTACTACAACAACGACACAAAGATGGATTTAGAGTTTCTCACAAGCACACACTCGCCTTGTCTGGCTGACAGCTGGTCTCTGTGCAGCCACAGTCATCAGTGGAGGAGGATGTGATGAACCCAGCAGGGCAGGAGTGGGTGGAGTTCTGGCAGCTGCACACACACTCGAACACATCACAGCACTTTGTCTTTTTGACTGACAGTGTGCGATGCGCGGGACAATCAGGGGGAGGCTGAAGAGAGCACTCTTCCTTCTTGCAGACTTGGTGAGAAACGAGATGAAAAGAGACATATCAAGAAGATCACATGGATGCGTGCTCTGCTTCATGTCTGTGTGTATGTCAGAGGAAAGCAGAACTCGAACATCACACAGAATATGAAAATGGCTTACCGCATTCATGTACAGGCTGACATTCACCGGGGTTTTTTAGAATCAGAACCTGACCGTCCTCACAGCGTGGAACTTCAGGCAGGTCGCAGTTTACCAGATCACACACTGAAAAGTCACAGAGGGAAAAAGATGGAAGGTGGGCAACATATCCACTCATGGTTTCCAGTATGTGAGAAAAGAGAGAGAGGGCTGCTCTTTCCTCATTAAGCTAATCAAAGAACTGGAATAATACATATTTTTTTCATACCACATTCATACTCTGGGCAGCACTTAGACTCTCTCTTCTCCTTCAGGATCTCACAGGGTCCACAAACAGGAGCTACAAATTCAAATAATTCATTATTGCTCTGGTGCATTTAAGCTGACTGACAAAATGGTTAGTAAAATAATATTTATACTTTATCCAAAACAGTGGGAGTTCTTGCCTTTTACATCATTGCAGGGCCGGGCAGTGCAGTTGATGTGTTGTTGGTCCAAACACATGCAAATCATACATGGATTGTCATCAGGTACCCAAGACTGCATGTACTGCACAAAAAGAACCACGTTTGTCTTTACTGTAGCTTAAATGAACACTAGAGGGTAGTCAAAGCTTACTTTTGTAGTAAACACGTTCCTCTCCATCCACTTAAAAACTAGTTTTTTTCAATGTTTTTTACAGCAATCTTTAAATGTCACTGTGCAGAGAGATGTCACATGTCACATGTTTGGCACTTTGAGGGATTTCACATTCATCTGCTGAAGGCTGAAAGTTTTGGTTAAACTTTGCAGGGTTACAGAGACCTAGAGGCAAGATTTCTGACATCACAAAATCTTCAGAGTACGCAACTTCTACAAGAATGATGTGGAATTCTGTAGCCATCAATACATAATGACTGAAACTAGATTTGGGGATTAGGAAGCTGAGTGTCTAACAGAAAGGTTGCATATTTAGAGACACACATATTTTTCAATGGGAGGATGTTAATTTAAAACTTTTTCACTGATTTTTTTTTTTTTTTTTTTTGGGGGGGGGGTCTGTATTAATTAACTGTATTACACTCAATTCTTCTTCAATGCAGATTATTTTTTATTATATTTTATAACTGGACTGAAGCAGGTTTTCAATGGTTGGTCCTCCTAAATGTATTATACTTTGCAAAAGTAAATGTATTAGCTTGTGTTTCTGTAATTATGAAGTTAATTTAGATTTTGTTTAACGATTCCACATGCATTAGTTATTGTTTTGTATCTTACCGGATACGTGTGTCCATGATTGTCAACACACTGATTGCATGCTTCTGGTGATACACACACCCCGTGATGCAAAACTGTCCCTCCAGTACAGAAACAGCCTTCAGTAGGTGTGTCCATACAAATCGACTCGTTCCCCCTGGCAACTGCCCAGTCGCCTGGCAACGCCTGTATGCTACCACAGTCCTCTACACACCCTGTCCGACACGCATCATACTCCATGGAGCCGGGGCACTGGAATGCTGTAACACACGATGGGCTTAAGTTTAGGTTTAGGCTCCAACTGACATCTGCATTCATCTGCGCATCAGATATTAACTCACGGCAAAGGTGAGGGCTCCTCCAATCCACACATACACCTCTCTGTTTACAGAGGAATGCATAGGCAGAAATGAGCTCGCATATATCTGACTCCTCACATGCCTGCTCCTCACACTTGGCAAGAAACACTTGGACCGGTATGTGCTCATGGCAGGGCTGAAACACTTCAGAACGTAGGGCCTGACATCCCATTGCTGCTCCTGTCATACAAACTGCTTTTCGTGCTGGCAAACACACACCATCATCTCTAGCTACCATCCAGTCAGAGATGAAGTCCTGCTGGTTGATGGTTGAGTTGCCATTACGTAAAGCAAGCACATTAACCTTCTCCTCTCCACAGCCACCTGAGAGAAAGACACATAGAATGAACAATGGCCACAAGAAAGAGACATTGTTATAGTATTGACATACTACAGGGAAATAGCTCATTTTATATCTATTTTTGAGCAGCATATTCAGTGTTTCTTACCACAGAGTCCAGCTGTGGTGCCTGCTGTTGAGCCAAGCAAAGTGATTGTGAATTCATTGCTCTGAGGCGTGAAAGTCAGGACGTAGCCGTGGTTAGATTTCAACTGCAGCATCACTCCCCCATAACGAACTAGCTCTAGGCCAGCATATCGCCATGGCAGTGCAAGTTCCTCTCGATCAATATAAGCCTGCTCACAAAACCCCCCAAAAAACACACAAACAAGATGATTAGAGATTTATGTGCAATGAGAAGTCTCCCACGTAGCTATCTGAAACAGTAACACACAAACAGTAGTCATACAAAGCTTACCATCATATCATCCTTCAGCATCAGTTTATGTGGCCCGTGGATTATCTCTATGGCTTTCATGCAGACCTGATTGTAATTTTCTGAATCCTGGCAAGGTCCACTGTGTAGTTTGACCTCTGATCCTTCAGTAATGCTTTTACTGACAGTGAGAAGTGTGTAGGAGCACAAGCCCTCCCCATCCAGCCTAAGAGCCAAGCCATCAAACCTCACTACATGATTAGTGGAGCTGCCCATACACATGCCTGTCAACACACACCAGAAGAGAGGAAGAGAACGTCTGTACATGAGATCTATTAATAGCCAGTATAAATAGACTGGCATGCTAGCATCCAACATTCATTGTTAAATGCCCAAGTGGGTGATGATGTGTACTTTATATAGATGGGTTTAATCTAATGTAAGAGACGTCAGAAGCTCTTCAATCCTTTCATGTACATACAGGGGCATTCCCAGTGGCAGCTACAGGTCTCCTGGACTCTCACAGGTGGCATATTGTTTCTGCAGGCTGGGGGCTCCAGTCTGTCACAGCTGACTTTGTGGTTTTGTACTGTTACTGCCCCACTGGGGTGGCATAGTAGTGAGTGGCAGCCATCCTCCAATAGCCATGACTCCCCAGGCTAGAATACGTGGACAGAGAGACTGAAAGGTTATTAAAAGAGGAACTTTGGTTTTAATGGTTCATGTTAAATTTCAGCTGACACTACTGACCTTTCTTTCAATCCCATTATCATCCACACACAATCCTGGTGGACCAGCTAAGAACAAAAGCAAATACCTATTAGGTCATAATTATTTCAAATATACTACTTTTTTCATTCATTCATTCATTCATTCATTCATTCATTCATTTTCTGAACCTACTTTATCCTCACTAGGGTCACGGGGGTCGCTGGAGCCTATCCCAGATATTTATGGGTGAAGGCGGGGTACACCCTGGACTATACTACTTTTTTGTTTCTTGAAATAAATGGAAAATCTAAACATTATGAGTGTGTGTGTGTGTCTGTGTATAAGCACCTCTGCAGATTCTCTCTGTGTATCCACGGTCTAGAGTCAGCAACATCAGGAGCTGATCGATGCTATTCAAGTAAAGGGTGTTGTCTTGGTTACCATGGTGACCAAGCACATTAAGCTCACTCCTGTCATACCCAGGTCCCACTCCAATAGGGAACACTGACACACCTGAAGGGAAGGGAAGAGATTGATCCAGCTGACTGTTGTACTGCTAGAGGAATCCAATGTTATTGGCATGCAGTGACATAATTACCTGCTGCCAGTGCTTCATTAGCTGCTTCTTTGACATCATCTGTTGATTTCTCTGTAATCAGCATCACCACAATCTTGGGCACACCCACTCTTCCACCACTGACCAATGAAATAGCTGTCTGCACAGCAAATCGCAGTGCAGCGCCTCGAGACAAATGAAACAGTTAACATACAGTATGTACATTAAGTATATGTGTGTTAGTGTATGTGCTTTTCAGTTTGTATATTCATTACCAAGTGCAGGGGCAGCAGAGGGCCTGCTTGGTATGCTGTCCACCTGGCTCAGAAGGCGTGACTTGCTCTGTTCATGCTTCCAGGGTAGCTCTAGTGTATTGCTTTCTCCATATTGTACCACACTTACTTGAGTCCCATTCACCCCTGTGAGCACAAATATATGAGTGACATCAGAGTTGCAATGTTCTTGTTAAATGCTACAACCTCTGTCATGAAGAATTTAACACCTTGCAGAGCTGTCATTTCAAAGTGCTTGAAAAACAAGAGCAAATAAGAGAAGACAGGGAACAGTCAAATATACAGTTCTATTTAATAACAGCTAAAAGAAGTGATAACATGCAAAACATATAGATGCAATATATTTCCTGATGTGATTGCATAGGTTTGTTAAATTCATAAAAACATACCCTCCTCTCAAACCACATTTATGTCACAGTGATATTGTTAACAGGAATCTGTGTATGGTTTTTTTAGTATAAATTAACTATAAAAACAATTCTGGAGCACACAGTATGTTGTCAATATAATGTTAAAGCCAAACTTGGCACATTAAGCATTAAAGACCATAACCATAGACACTGTTGCCCATGAATTTGGAATAAAATATTTTTTTACCCGTTGAAATGATAGTGACAAAGTGATTTATTCTTGATAAAGTGTGGGTCTTGTCAAAGTGATCGCTGATGTGTATAAATAGGAATAAAAAGAGGAATGTGTCTGAAAATAAAATTATTCCGATTTAAAGGGCAACAGTGTAAAATAACAATGTGAAAACATAGCATAACCTAAGAGTTGATCTTTTTATCCTTTCTGAAATGATTGATTAAAGGTAGCTAAGTTTTAACCTATATCCGAGAGATTATTACACGCTGCACACAGGTTGAATGCTGTGCATATGAAATGAATGATGCATTACAGTATTTAAGAGCTGTGTGCACCTACCAATATCAGCATCGTTAATGAAAGCCTTCACAAATGTCTTCATGTCCTCAAACATCTCACCGGACTTCAGCAAGAACAAAACGTCTAAGGCCTTCTGACATGGCACTAAACAAAGATATGACCTCAAGTTAAAATTAGAAAAGTAGCTTTGTGCGAACTGAATGTTTAAAGTAAGTATTTTTCTATACCTGAAGGGGGCAGGGTGGAGAGTGTTGGGACTACCAGGGGTGGAAGTGTAGGAGAGCGTGGACTGACTGTAGAATGAGTAATATTGACCACACGATGGACCAAGGTCGTGAGGCGGTTGTAGTCATCCACCATAAGTGGGCGCTGGGGTGAGCTGAATGGTAGCAGATCAAATTCACGCACTTTGGGTCCAACCCCAATGGGATAGACATGCGTGTGAGTGTTTATAGATGGTCGTGTTACTGTATCAGTAGGTGGGTTTTCTGTTACAAGAAAGACCAGCTGAGGGGGAGTGGGGCCCTGTGAAGGTGGGACTGTAGCCATTTCCTGCAAGGTTGTAGTAATAGCTGTACCGGTGTTTGTCTGGCTTCCACCCCTCCAATGAATCTCCCTCAGTCGTTGCAGGAGCAGGGTCCTCTGCCATCTCAGCTCCCACCGACTGATTTCCACTGTCACTGTTACCGAGTACTGGATTACAGTGATGCGTATAGACTTCTCTTCCTCTGCCAGCTGTGTGATAACTTCCTCCAAGAACAGGAGCGATTTGTTAAAGTTGGCCTCTCCGACTGAATCAGAGCCTTCCAGGATGAATGTCACTTCTTTGGATGGAGGGCCGAAAGATGGGGATGTGGTAATGGGAGATAACACAGAGGGTTGGGTGGAAGCAGGAGTGCTGGGGCGGGCTTGTGAGGGAAGTGACTCCAGACGAGGCGCTGGGGTGGTGGTGGTTGTGACTTGAGGTTTACCTGGCGTAGACTTCGGTGTTGGAGGTTTTGGCACCTCAGGTTCAAGACCTAATGTGCAGAGGTAATCCGTCAGCTCTAACAGGTTATCAGAGAGCTCACCTGTGCTGCTAAGCACATAGGCTCTGTTTTCTGGGTTGGCTTTTGTGATCTCATTAATCTGACTCATGTCTACCCCTGGACCTAGGGCCACAGTTAGTGTGGTGATGGATTTCTTCCGGAGCATCTTGATGATACCACGCATGGAACGAGGGTTTGGACTCGCTGTCAAAATAATGGCAACTCGGCCGGCGTGCTCACGTTTGTTCTTGTCATAAATGTTGATGGCCAAATACTTTACAGCCTCATCCAAAAAGGCTGCATCTCCTCCTGTGTAATGAAGCTCCCGCACAGTTTTCTTAAACAGCCACTTCTGAACCTGCAAGAAATTGGAAAAAAGAAAAATACTGACATCAAGCAAGAAGATGTAGTCTTTTCTATGAAATTTACTGTATAGAGTCAGCAAAGAAACTTATTTCTGAGTGTTATTTCAGGAAATTGAAGTATTAGCTACCAGAATACTTGCACTAGAATGCAGCGCTGTACATTTTCACTTGAAAGATTATTTGATGTGTCACATAGTCCATAAATGTGTCTACCTGGAGGTCATATGTTTTGACTCCAGAGTGGTAAAGCAGCACTGTGGCTCGAGTGTGTGCTGAGCCCATGCGGAATCGTTCGACCACTCCGAGTATAAACTCTTTGGTTGCTTGAAATTCATCCTCGCTCAGGGCTTCAGAACCATCCAACAGAAAAGCTAGATCCATGGCACGATCACAGTTCCCCTCAGGCATCAAGGTTGTAAAAGGCTGGGTTGTGTATGTGGCCCATGAAGGAGTTGGTGTGGGAGTAGTAAACAAAATGACGGAGGAACAAGCTTCACAACTCAGGGTGTTGTTTTCACAGTGACTGGAAGAAAATCAAAGCACAGAAGAATTATATTCATGAATATCACCTCACAACTTGTCACTGAAAGGTGTGTGATGCACTATTACCATATCTTGCACTGGTCAGGCACATCATGGTTGAGAATAACTTTGTTGCCATGGGAGATTCTCTGACCTTCATGAATACACACTTGACACTTAGATGGATCAACACAACGCATGGCTACCTCATCCAGAAGCTGGCCTAAAAAAACAAGATTTACTTAAGGTTATATTAAATTATTCTTCAATTATGAGCTGAACTTGACTTAGCTCTCTGTCAGCGAGTATTTTTGGCACCTGGGGGACAATAGGCATGGCATCCTTCCACACATTTGAGCGGACAGTGGAGGGGATCTGGGTGTTGGCAGGTGATCGGACAGGCAGGGCCACAGGTATTATACCTCCACTGGCATAATACCTCTCCTGAACTTGGGCTCTTAGGATTCAGCTCCTCACAGCTCATGGCTGAAAACACAAACATGTCTTCAGCACTGAATTATCCCTAGAACAATATCACTTTCTTGCCAAATGTATAACAATTTTCAGAAACCCTGTCAAAATTTCTTAATTTTCTGAAAGGAGAATTTTTTATACTCACGGCAAAGCTCATTAGATCTCCAGTGGATGGATACACCCTGCTCTGAACAAGCCTGAGCATAGGCCGCGATAACATCACAGAAACATGCGCAGTCACCAACTGATGGACAAGAACAGGCTGCTTCCACACACATCTCTACATACGGTTCTGCATCCACCTAAAGATACAGATAGAAAGACCAAATGAAATTATGCTTTGGCTATGATATATTACAGTAGATTACCTGCAAATACACTCACCTGGCTGTTGCATTCTTTAAAGAGGGAGCTGGTAAGCACACGACATGACTGCTCCACCGTTACCAACTTAACAATGTTGTCACTGCAAGGAGCACGAATCTAACAAACAAGCGGAAACACACACAAATAAAGTCTGCCCGCATTTGTTTGCTTTTAAATAGAATAGAAAATGTTGGTTGTGATGAAATATATGTAGATAATTCAATGCTTTTTGATATTTTTACTATTTTTACTGTAATCATTATGATCCAGATTTTCAGATTCATTTAAAGCAAAAATTGAACATGAATATTGGCTTCAGCACATATTGCATTTTAGCAAACATCTGCAAAATTCTCATTATTCCCAATGTATCATTTTTCAGTCAATATTATAGCAAAGGTCTATAATTGCCCCAGATCTGGGTGTGAGATAAGGCCATCTCAGTCTGTTGTACTTTACAGAATCAGAGAACATTCAACACTCAATTTTTCAGTCAAACAATGAAGTGCTTTTCAAGGTAATTGTTTCATTTTCCAAACACAAAAGAATGATTTTGTTAAAAAATACAACTTTTCTTCAGTGCTAAACAAAGATAATTACAGATAAAAATCAAATTGTATGTTGGCAGTAGATCAATAACAACTAAATGTAAATGTGTTTATTTAACAAGGTGATTCCTCATTCATTTCTTATGTAGTCAGTGGGATACAGTGTGGTCTGTACTTTCAAGAGAATACTTTACCTGTGTTACATCAGCACAGCTGGGTACCACCTTCCAGGAGTTGCCAAAATGTGAGGAGTCCACCTCCAGTTGGTTATTACTGCTCATCAAGTCATTGTTGACATTTCCATCAAAGTTACCACATAGGCCACACACCCGACCCTAAACAAAATAAAATGTATGCAACAAAAATCTATATGTTTAGTGCAAAGCAATGTGGATGTGACAAACTAAAGTCCTTCAGCACAAAAGTAGAGGTAGAGTTCATCAGTACCCTGTATGAGGCTGAGATGTGGACCACAAGGTGAGTTCCTTTGTCCCAGCTGAGGGTGATGTGTTTCCCCAGGAGCAGTGTGTAGAATTGACCGGATCGAATGATCTCCACTTGTTTCTCCTGTAGCACTGGCCTCTTCATCTTCACCTAATAGACACAGGGGGAACAGTAGGAGGTTTTCTAACTGATTGAAAAGTAAGAAAGCATTACTTACCACCCTGATTCAAGAGAAAAACAGAGAGTAATGCGCACGTCGTAAAAGAACAAGAAAAACTTCTCGTTGTAATCGGATGAAGTTAAGTGATTTGCAAATTATCAATCACCAATCAAATTTTATTTATATAGCGCCAAATCATAACAAAAGTTATCGCATGACACTTTACATATAGAGCTGGTTGAAACCAGACTCTCAAGCCAATGTACAGACACCCAACAGCATCCTCCAGGAGCAAATACTTGGTGGCAGTGGTGAGCAAAAACTTCCTTTTAACAGGCAGAAACCTGGAGCAGACCCCGACTCCTGGAGGATGGTTGTCTGTCTTGACCAGTTGGAGTTAAAGAGAGAGGGTAAAGGAAAAGAAAAAGAGAGAGAGATAGAGAGAGAGAGGGAGATTGGGGGAGAAGGGGGGGAGTAGGGGGAGACACATAGCTGCACAGCAAACTGAACTAGAACTGTTAAAAAGTAGAACAGCTGGTGCTAGTACAATTACCAATAACCAGAACAAATGTCCATAACTGTTAATACCTCTACTACAAATACAAGTATTAACAGTGGATATACTACTACTGCAATAATAGAAACCTCTACCCTCTATTAGGGGTGTCCAAATCCAGTCCTCGAGGGCTGGTATCCTGCATGTTTTAGATATTTCCCTTTTTCAGCACACCTGGAAGCCATTACATCGTTATCAGGCTTCTGCAGAGGTTGATGATGGGCTGATTATTAATTGAACCAGGTGTGCTGGAAGAGGGAAAGATCTAAAACATGCAGGATACTGGCCCTCAAGGACTGGATTTGGACACCCCTAATATACACTATCTGGTCTCAGGCCAGACAGTCCACACTAAAATCCATAGTGTCTGTATTAATATGAATGAATGAATACATATGAAGATATCCTTATTGCTACATTTAAAACCAACATAAAATGGTAAGTTTTGTGAATTTTATTCATTTTAACTACATAAACCTAGTATTTCAATATTTGAGTGAACTTGCTCAACAGCCTCTTTGTAAATACATAAATAAACTATAGCGCTGAAGCAGATCTACCTTCATGTGGCAACTGCAAAGTTTCATTCTGTTAAACTTTCGCTCAGAACATCACTCTTTGCCAAATAAGCAAAACTCTGAAACTTACTGCTTGATCATCTAAAATCTGCTAAGAACTTCAGGACCTTGAAGAAAATGATGTTTTGTTCAGCAAAAAACCTGTACTTTTAATCTGATTTGTTTTGGCATTTATCTTTGCATCCTGTTGTAATCAATGGTTGTAATTAATGAGAAATATTTTGTTGTACTCCTTTCAAACTGTACTCAGGTCTTACCTCTTTTGCTATTTACACTGATTGCAGTTCTCAGTGTATCTATGTACATGTATCTGTCCCTATCAAATAAGCCATAAATAAATATATGTGCCTGCATGAGACTAATCTAAATATATCATAAATAAATAAATATGAATTAAAAACAAAAAACATCAGGTTAGTATTACCTCCCCATGCTGCATTACAATTAATCCTCCTTGGTAAAAGACGGTGATAGCTTTTGCGCAGCGATGCCCCACAATTCCACAGGCCTCATTTTCTACCAGCACTCTAAATGAACCCTCTTCTCCATTACACATATCCTGTTCATAACAAAAGAAAAGACAAAGATAAACAAAAAAAGTCAGGAAGGGAAAGACATGCAAACTAGACGGGATAAAGATCTGACTTTTACCTGGACCAGGACATACTGGCAGAGACCAGGGAAAGAGTATTTGAGGCCATCAAATGTGATGTAATGCCCCTCTCCGACAGTGCGGCACACGCCATCACACACCTTATTTGTGCATTTCCACTTCCTGTTCTCACACACACTGTAAAAGCAAAAATAAATGCCTGTTATGAAAGCAGGTATTTCCTTTCATCACTATGAAGGCAACTGATCATTTTACCAGGTGTTGCAGTCCACAGATATCGTCTGTCCTGCTGCGTAAGGCCTGTTGTTATGGTAACAGGGACATTGCTCTGGTGCGATGCAGCTTCTGCGGTGGCGTACCTGACATTAATTAACTAATCAATCAGCAAGTCCCAGTTTAGAGTTTTGGAGCTTTGTCTACAATACACACACACTCGACCTACTGTGCCAGGAGGACAGAGGCAGCCGGGGATGCAGGCAAGACTGACACAGGGCAAGTCCAGGTTCTGGCAGGTCCTGGCACACTCCAGGCCTCTTTCTCCAGCACCACATTCTGTACGTACCAGTGGAGGAGGGCACTGAGGTGACCGCCGCTCTGCAAAGCAAAACAGTTTCTTTTGATATAATGTATCTCTAATGTGTGCCACACAGAATATCAAATTACTTTATTACTACAAGATACAAATGAAAAAAAGTTACATCTCAAAATATTAATATTGACATTCAGTGTACACTTTTTTTGTATATTTTGGGATAAAGTGTCAACTAAATAACAGTGGCACATGGTCAAGCTTACAATATATTGTATGTATCCTGCATTTTGAAGAGGATGTATTTAAACAAACCTTAATGTGTTATTTCTCGCTGGAAATTATTTTTCACTTAGGGGTTAATTAGACTGGCCCACATTATATATTCTACTGACTGGTTTGATGCTCTGGCTTTTCTATTTGTTTGATTGGGTTGAGTGTTATCTGACAAACTGCAAGGTCATTAAATCTTGTAACCCAGCTCTTGCAGCAAGCAACATTTCACGTTTAACCCATAAAGACCCAAACATCCATCATCGACCAAAACCATTTACTGATCTAAGATGTTAAATACTGGTTGATCCATTAATCCTATAAATTCATGTAAATAATTGATGTAAAATGCAGTTTGCCATCTTTTCATGGTCATCAGATATTACCCATTTGGACATTCAAAGGCTCCGTAGCAAACAGAGAAACACCATCATCTTCTTCAACATTAATTCACCAGTAAAATCCATGGAGTTTGCTCAGTGACAGTGGATGTAAATGCTTGGTTTATGCTCAGTTAATGATATATTTTACTGAAAAAGTAATTTTTTTGGCAGTTTCCTCTGTTTCTGATATAATAATCCTCAACTTTAATCTGAGCTTTTATGAACATCTACATGATCAGTGAATTAAATTTAGGAAAATACCAGATTTATACTGATAAAATGAAAAATACAGAGGACAATATTATGATGAATGGTGATAAATTACTTAAGAATGGTTAGATATACAGAACATTTCATTTGGGAACTGACAGAAAAGTAACACTTGGCCTTTATGGGTTAATATTAATTAATTCATTCATTCATTCATTATCTGAACCCGTTTCATCCTCATTAGGGTCACTGCAGCCTATCCCAGCTACTTATGGGTGAAGGCGGGGTACACCGTGGACATGTCACCAGTTCATCACGGGGCTGAACATTTAATATTATAAGAAATAATTGCAAATGGTTACATAGACAGTGAAAGAAATAGTAAAGGAAAAAAATATGTGCAGGCTTACCTCTGGATGGTGCCAGGTCATCATCATAAAAAAGATCTGACAGCATTGTACTCATTTCAGCAGAGCTGCAGCGCATGGCACCGTTCTCACAGTAACTACACACACCAGCAAAAACACACACATCATATGAGCGGTATGCACTATGTTTTAACATTGCTTGTGTACAGAATGCACCAGCACTGACCAGATGCTGTTGTGATCAGCGTAGACATCGTTAGGTTGGTAGAGTTGTCCATCATGTAAGCAGGTGCACAGGTCAGCAGTCACACATTCTCCGGAGTCACTCAGGTACTTTCCAGCAGGACAGAAACAGCCTTCCTCACACCCTCTCTCACCCTCACAGCCTGCCTCAGCTCCAGACAAAGAGCGGCATGTCCGGTCACACACACTCCCACATGCCTCATAAACCTGGCCACCGGAGCACTCCATATCTGACAAAGTGAAACCACAACACACTATCAGCAAATATCTATTCACGCTGAGATAAATTCATTTTGCAGGTTAGTCATTGATATTATGCTGATATTAGTAATATAAACAAAGTTGTGCCTGTGCAGTTATGGCTGATTAATATGCAATAAATATTTACAATGGTTTGTTTGAACAAATTTCACCATTATCACCTTTGTTGTTTCAGTTAATTGTTCATCTCCTCTCCTAATAAAAAGCACAGATATACTGTATATTGTTTGGTTTGAGTTACCACAAAGTGAGGGAGATCTCCAGTTGAGCAGCACCCCTCTGGCTGAGCAGGCAGATGCATAGGCAGCCAGAGCAGAGCAGAGGCACTCTTCACCATCCCCACATGCACATACATCATAACGACAGAACCGCTGGAACGGACCCGGGTTCACCATAAAGTGACATGGGCTGAACACCTCAGACATGATAACTGAGCATGCCTCTTCTGCAAAACGCACTGAAGAGAATAAGAAAGTTAGAGATAAGTGTTTGGTCATTTCTGTTGTGCATTTCTGTCAGTGTCTGTGTGTACATATACCTCTTTTGGGATTAATAGCACATGGATCACTCTCAGGTTTGTGGGTAGATTCACAGTCTCCGTTTATCCTCCAGGACTGACCAAATGCCTGAGGGCTCGCCTCAACCAGTCCAGAACCAGACAGGAAGTCATCACCTTGGTTACCGTTGTAGTTACCACAGAGACCACAGGTGCGTCCTACCCATTTTGGTCCCAGCTGAGAAAATGTGAAGGGATCAATGTAGAACTTCTCTCAGTTTTTCCACAAACATATTATATCTTTGTTCACTGAACTTGTTGCACCTTTAAGAGCAAGCGGCCACGCCCATCCCAGTCCAGTCGAAGGTTGTCTCCAAACTTTACTCGCACAGATGTCTGGACAGATCTTTGGATATGCAGACGGCCTACAGAATTGAACACAAAGATAAAATTGTTTAATTCAATGTACAGTACATTCAATGTACAGTACATACCTCAAGGCATAACTACTTTTTATTTGTCATACCATGATTCATTGGGGTCTGGATGTCCATGCCGTTGACAGAGACAATCCCCCCATGTTTCAGCTTCACTGACATGTTTTCCAGAGAGGGCAGGCTGAGAGTCACTGAACGTGTGCACACTGCATTCTGATCATCAGCACACTAAAACAAAACAGCCCAATACTTCAGATGACAAGTGCCTTGAGAACCATTGATCTTTGCAGTTATAAAAAACTACCTGCACATTCTCAATGATGACAGAAAACTCTTGATCCGTGCAGTCCCTTGCAAGCAAATATTGACAGTGGCCAGTGAAGGTAAAGAACTTGTTGTCAAAGGTCTTGAAGTGAGATTGACCGAGCACTAAACACTCTCCTACAGAGGAGACAAGGGCAAAAGGGCAATATTTGACAGACACAGGACTCACACCAGCAAAATTTACACGTCACTGAACTGACTCTTTTACATATTCTCACCGGGACAGCCTTCATTGGTGCACTCCCAGGAACCATGACGACACACACTGCAAGAAAAAGATATTGTAGATCATACACGGCATTATTTATGTATGTGTATGTATATGTATATGTATACAGAACAGAATAGAATCATTATTTTGTCAGTAGTAGTTTTTCACACATGTAAACATGCACCACACACCGAAATTTGTCTTCTGCCTTTAACCCATCACTAAATCATGCATCACACACACTGCATGAGCTGTGGGCTTGCCATGTCAGGCGCCTGAGGAGAAAATGGGGTTAAGTGCCTTGCTCAAGGGCACATCAGCCAACCAGTCCAGGGAATTGAACCAGCAACCCAGCAACCGGCAACCCTTCAGTCATAAACTGACTCTCCAGCCATCTAGGCAATCTAGGGCCCCCCATGTATATGTATATGTATATGTATATGTATATGTATATGTATATGTATATGTATATGCCCACTCACCAGGTGTTGCAGTCCTGAGAAATAGTGGATCCAGGAGGGAAATGCCGTCCCATGTGCACACAGGAACACTGAGACACCTCCACACAGCGATTGCCATCTAAAACCTTACCAACTGAAACACAAATACTCATGGTGCTCTTTCTGAAATACATCAGGAGAGAAATTAAAAAAAAAAAAAAAAAAAAATGAGGGCGCTATGGAGGATTAGGTCTTACCTGGGCATGTGCAACCATCTATGCACTCATCTTTACAGACTTCCTGGATGTTTAGACTATGGCACGTGGTGGAACAAGACTTGGTGCATTCACTGTACTTCATCCCAATTGGACACTTGGGGACTATACACAAACAGACATATAAACATTATTAAGGCAACTTCATAGTACTTTGCAGATCCAAAACTGAACCGTAGGCTTACAGCATTTGCTTTCTTCAAGCCAGCCGTGCAGAACAATCCCATGTGCTTGGCATGTGCGCGCATACTCCAGCAAGACCGGACAGAAGCAGTCCACGCCATTCTCCTGGTCACAGTGACACGCTTCCTCCTGACACAGCATCAGGAAGGCCTCAGGAGAGACCAGGTGGGCACAATGCAGAAATACAGTAGACTTCTGCAGAACACTGCAGCTGGACAAAATCTATATAAACACGAATAAAAACATGTTAAATACAGGAGGTAAAATGAGAAAATATACAAAGTGTTGTTTATGCTTAAAAATGAGCCTATACACTGGTATTCAAACTTTGTAATTTCTTGGCAGTTCATTAAAATATAAGGATGAAATGGTGGTTTGTGCTAGTAAGAAAAATAAAAATGTTATGAGAGGAATGGGACTGTTTGGGGAAAACCTATAAATAGCTGAGAAACAGAAACAAAGAGATAAATGTAAGACTAGTAGAAAATAGGCAAGGAAATACTGGCAGTATATGTCTTTGATTTCCTCTGAGAGTCTTAAATTAAAATTTTGACTCAGTCATAGTCGAATGCTGGAAGAGCATTAGTTACATTGGAAAGGTGACAGAAATGCAGGGAATATAACAGTCATACAGTGACTGAGAAAATGCTAATGACACCGTGGTTACAGAGTAGCATGTAATTTTCACCATCTTCTCACATGTGGGTGTTTCTATGATACAAAATGTTCTCTCTAAACCTGGCTGATGTTTTCTTGTCCATCTCACCCACTACAGCTATAAAGATTGTACAGTTTCATCCACCCCTGCCATATCAGTCTGCTTATTAGCTGTTTAGTTTTAAAGAGATCCATTAAAACCCATTAAAATAAGACATATGCTAAGGGTTTTAGTAAAAGAAAGATGAATGTAGGAAAAATACAATCCAAACATCCAATAGATAATAAAAATGAGTTGACACTTCAAAAGATTGTTCTGCTGAGATACCCTGTTCTGCTTGAAATCACATTTATATATAATATTGTAAAAAAAAAAAAAAAAAAAAAAAAAAAAAAAAAAAAAGAACCTGGAGGTCAAAATGATGATGTACTTGATAAAAAAGCAATGCAAGGAGAAAGAAATAATGAACAAATGCACAGTGAAGATAATATTCTCTCAAAAGCCTTTTCACAGAGTCATATTAACATTTCACAAAAGGATAAGCACAGGTGTTAAAAAAAACTATGGATTCCATTTAGTTAGTTCATTTTCAGTGTCATGATACTGTGCCTACTCTTCCACTATCACTGTGACACTTGAATAGAAGTGTGTTTCGTCTGGTTTTATTATTAACACTTGATCTTTTCCTACAGCAATAAGTTTGCTGCTTTGGCATCAGGAGTTCAGACCATATTAAGCCTTAATATGTGCTAACCTTCTTTCTACTGCTTTTCTGAATGACAGATTTTATACAGACAAAGAAATGTAGTAACACATTTTTTTTAATTTGCACATACAGTATAAAATAAGACAAATACATGTACATATCTCTCTTGATAGAGAGAAGGGTATGAAAATGTGCAGGTGAGGTCGGAAACCCAAAGGGCTTATAGAATGTAGAATGACCTCACCTTGACTTAGTTGTACTTTAAACAAAATAAAAGAATGTCATTTGCATACCCTCCATGAAGTAGAGAGATAAATAAAAATGACATAGAAGTAAAAGAAATGATAGTTAAATATCTATTAACATCATTTCTTTCAATAACATAAAGAGTAAAAAGAGAAGAATAATAATGATAATGCAATAATAATCGCTGTAATAGAAACACTAAATACATCGATAAATAAATATATAGATACATTCACATTCGGTTGTCTGACTGGGAGATATATGTACAAGAATTGCCCTCTCACCTCTGAAGTCTGTTTTGTGCTGTTGCAGGACTGGCTGGGAGTTGTGACACGCTGACATGACTGACCAGCCCCCTTCACTGCCCATGAGTTGGCAAAATCATAACTGTCCTCTGTGAGGAATCCTGAAAACACAAACACAAATGAGTTGATGGATTTCTCCTTAATCTCATCCTACCATGACTGTTTCTTTTGCTTCTTCAATGTTGTTATCTTTTCCTGTTCTGAGCTGCTACTCTTCCTGTTTCTCAGTACTGGTGACTCAGATCATTTCCTAGATTCCAGTAATCATGAACTCTCCCTAGTTTCACCTTAAAACCTCCGCATAAACACATACGCACAAAGTTAAAACTGTTGACTCTACTCATTTCTCTGCATGCGCTTACCTTCTTGGGCGGTGTATTCATCAGCTGATAGGGTGTTGAAGTTGCCACAGAGGCCACAGGTGCGGTTAGCATGATGTTTGGCCAGTGTCAAGGCAATGTTGGCTGCGTTATCAATGGTAACAGTGAAGCCAAACTCTTCACTCCAAAGTTTGTAAAAGCCCACCTCTGAGCCCGCAAACACAGCATGAGAAGCGTAGGGCAAAGAGAGGCTAAAAAAAAAAAAGCAGATACACAAACTTGAAAATGTGACAAACATAACTGAATATTGACATTTGACTTCACATCTGCTTACATTTTTTCTCCTTGGGTTAGTAGTCCATCGACAGACAGATGCAGCTCAAAAGCATCCCCAACAAACAGAGTAACTCCAGTTCTTTTACCATTGACAAGGTCACCTGTAGATCAACATAGACACTTTCCTGACATTGCTATAATAAACAGGGCTAGGCTACGTCAAGACTGGGTTGAATCTGTGGAAAATAAAATGAAACTTATTTTGATGGTCCAATATAAAAACACTATTTTTAACATACATATTCAAAACAATGTCAGTGGCAGGACTGATACAATAATGCACTACCTACACAAACAAGTGTAGACAGTGTCACAATCCTGATGTCTTTGTTTCTTTACTGAATTGTCTGAGTATGACTCACCAAGCAGTGTGAAGGAGTGATGGTTGCAGTCTCCAGCCAGGAGGTAGCTGCAGTCTCCAGGAAACTCATACAAAACCCCATCGAACGTATGAACATAGTGACGCCCGAACAGACTGCACCTTCCCTTCATAGCTGCCACACAAGCTGAAAACACCCAAAATACATAAATATACAATCCATATTAGACATAGGGAAAAAAAGAGGATGTCTGTGAATTACTGTGTTTTTTTGTCATAGCACAAAAACAATATGGACATCTGGCGTGAAACTCACCTGTCAAGTGCAAGAGAATCCACAATTGTACCATGCATCTTCTCCTACACACCTACAACATAAACATAAATACACTTTTCAATACTGTTGTCACCTGTACCAACTATATTGTCAAACTCCAGTGACTCCTACTACCTCCATGGCTCCAGAATCAGCTAATTCACAGATATGCAAAGAAAATGCAGTCCAAAATGAAAAAACCCAAATGCTACACTTTAAATAGTCACGGCATGGTTGATACAAAGTCTGCGTCAAACAAAACTTCAACTGACAAGAGGGTCAAAGACTTTGCAGAACACACAGACACGACCCCACACTGGACATTCTATTTTATAGACAAGAAAATCCCCCGGGCCACCTCTTATTGGCTTTCCCCAAAGACCCCTCCCCTTATCAGGTTATGTCAAGAGAGGCAGTCTATTATTCTGTCCACAAATCGGTGGCTGTGGACTGACACCATCAAACACACTCAGACACACAATACCAGGATATGCCCACTGATCGCCTGGCTGAGTGATTAGTCGACACATACGCAACTGTAACAGTGCCAACCCAAACAATGCTTGTGAAAACACTGTTACTGAAGATATCTCACGCAATAATACTGCTTTGGTTTTGCCACATACACACACATGTGATTAAGCTGCATAAAAATGACACACACTGGGAATGTGTTCCCTAATAGATGAGACCTTTGACTTAATGTGCTTGGATGCAACGCCCACTTCAGCAGAGGCCTAATCAGGCAGACTTACCAAAAACATGTAAATGGGTTTGTGTAGCTAGTAATATGTCTTCTGTGATTTAATGGAAGTACACCCACTTCTACAGAGTTAAAAGAGATCTATTCCCATATTTCTATCCATTTTAGGCTATTCTCCTGCTGTGTAAAACAACTCCCAATGGACAGAAGCCATACATTCCTTTTGTTGTCAGGTTAAGCTATTTACATTATATTCCACATGCATTCCCCTCACAGTACACGCCATATCTGTTACGGCTCTAGTGACAGTCAGTTTACATAGTCAGCCACCGTTGTAATGGATGAAGGCAGGTGTTGTCTCAAGATAAAACTGCACAGTCTCAGAAATGTCCTTGATATAAGTCATAAACAAAACAAAGTATAGACCTTTTTGTCCGTCAATAAAGTGATTTTGTAACAATTTATGAAGTAGTTGTGAATGTGAATTAAGAGGAAGCCAATGCATATAGATATGGAGCAAATGTCATGCAGTTTTCTGCAAAAGAAGTGGATGTTTTATCAAGGTAAGGCAAAGCAAGGCAGGTTTATTTATCTAGCACATTTCATGTACAAGACAATTCAAAGTGCTTTACATAAAACATTAAAAGCATTACAGCAAAAGCAATAAAAAGTATGTAAATAGATAAAACAGATAAGTAGATAAAACAGATAAAAACTTTAAGCTTAAAAGAATAAAAACTCTATTCAAATGCAGCTGAGAACAGGTGGGTCTTTAACCTGGATTTAAATAAACTATCAGATGAAAGAAACACATCAACATAAGGTGCTGGACAGAGATTAAAAAAAAATTGTTTGTAGACATTAGCTTCTAAATGAAGTACAAAACAGTAATGATTAAAAAAAATCAGTAGGGATTAATACAATGCTTTATAGCTCTTAGTTAAAAGTATTGGCAAAACCAATGAGTTGGATGTAACATTAGCAGAAGGTTAGAATCCTGTTTTCTTCTATACAGGGTGGGGAAGCAAAATTTACAATATTTTGAGGCAGGGATTGAAAGACAGTGTTTGACCAATTAGTTTATTGAAAGTCATGAGAATTTATTTGCCACAAGAAAATTTACATAATAGAAAATGTTTTTATTCTATGTATCCTCCTTCTTTCTCCATAACTGCTTTCACACGCTTCCTGAAACTTGCGCAAGTGTTCCTCAAATATTCGGGTGACAACTTCTCCCATTCTTCTTTAATAGTATCTTCCAGACTTTCTCGTAATAGTTTTGCTCATAGTCATTCTCTTCTTTACATTATAAACAGTCTTTATGGACACTCCAACTATTTTTGAAATCTCCTTTGGTGTGACGAGTGCATTCAGCAAATCACACACTCTTTGACGTTTGCTTTCCTGATTACTCATATGGGCAAAAGTTTCTGAAAAGGTATGGATAATAGTGTTAGGTATGATTATGACATCAATATATGCTTGGTTTCAAAACAATTGACGTAGTGCCTGCTGAGAAAAAACAACTACATGTTCATTGTAAATTTTGCTTCCCCACCCTGTACAACCAAGACTAACTTTAATCATCAAAACAAAATGCCTAATTTTGTAAGTAGTGGATCTAAAAGGATGCACACTGCAGCAGAAATCCATTGAAGAAAGCTTGATGCACTGCACAAAACTTATGCCAAAGTAATGCTTAAAATGCACTCTGGTGCTTTTAATAGAAATAACATTCTGTGTGCACTGTGTCGTTCCTTCCTGTGTGGTAGAGAGATGCAGCTCGTCCATCGTGTTCATTCATGTACAGTATATTGAAGCCGTGAACGCGCTTTTCTTATTCTGGGAGAATTACGTCACCGCACTGCCTGTGGTGCTGCAGAAACTTGCTCATAGCAGACAGAGCTGAGCTTCAGTGCATTGTTGTTTTAAGAAATAAAGTAAAGTGCTGTGTTATGGCGTCTCAAATCTAATGAGAACAAAAATAAAATAGAGTTGAGACTAATACAATGATTGTGTAGTGATTAAAAAATAAAGACATGAATCACTGAAAAGTCAAACAAAAAAAAGTTGTACAACCATTTAAAGAAATGAAAGTTTAGTAAAGCCCCAAAAAGAGCTGAATATCCTCAAATAGTAGATGAAAGGAAAGGGAAGGAAGACGCTCCACATCATCTACTCCTGTGCAGTCCGTTATGTGGGGGCGGACCACTTGAGGCGCGCACCGCACGACGCGCGTATCAGTGCCGGCGCGTCGGCAAATAACCTCATTCTGCATACTGACTGTTATTTAGAAGGTCTGTTCTGCTGTCGGTTCGAGTAGGTATTACCAGTGTAGTGTGACTCACAGCCCGAGGACCACCATGGCTGCGCTTTCGGGAGGAGAGATGTGCATTAAATACCTAATGTTTGCCTTCAACCTCATATTCTGGGTGAGTCTGAACCGACAAACTACTCTGGTCTCCCGTTAGAGATCATCCATCCTGTGGTGTGTGTCTGAACGTGTGTGAGCTTTAGGTGCATGCGCATTCGTGTGTGAGCATCTTACTATATAGTGAATGAAATTATACAGGACGGTGTCCCAAATGCAGAGTCGTGTTGAGCGCCTGGGACACAACCCCAGTGATCCTCCTCAAAGCAACACATTCTGAAATGCTCCACGGATGATTTCTGGCTGATTTTTGGCCACCACTAAATAAATTTTAAAAAAAGACTGTCCCAGTGCGTGTGGTGACCGAGTGGGTCGGGAGAATAATCCCCAGTGGCCAAGTGACCCAATTCTATCGCACAGACAGCACTCTGGAGTTTGCGCGCACGGCATTTTAATAATTAGAATGTGGGGGGAGGGATGTGTTTTATTGTGGTGGAGAATGTGTCTGATATAATAATAATTAGGACTTCTGCTGCGTCACGTGATGCCAAGAGTTGCGCATGTCAGGGAGCCATCCTGTGTATATGTGTGAATGAATCCTGGATATCCCACATAGGCTATTTATGTCCTACTAAGCCTGCAGGGTGTGTCTTACTGTGTTTGTTTGTGGTCTGTGATCTCCCTCGCTCCCACTCAAATGAAATGTTTTGCCCATATAAGAACGTCTCTCATTTGTAGAGTTATAGAGAGACTCACTGACTGTGTGTGTGTGTGTGTGTGTGTGTGTGTGTATGTGTTCAAGTGGCTAAATAAACCAATGTGGGGAAAGTATTACATGCATCATTTATTGAGATTTTCAAGAAGAAACTAACAAATTCCTAATGAGTTTATCAGTTAACTTTAGTTTTAGACAGATGTGTGTCTACTCTGTGCAGAAACTGGACATGCAGTATAATTCACTCTGATCACAACACATTTAAGGAACTACACATAACAGACACGCTTGATTTTGACTTCATAAGTCAATGATTTATGAGTGGTTTTGTATTCAGGATATTAATCGAATTAGACACTTAAGAAATTACTGAAAAGGAGGAAGACATGAGAGCAGGTTAACAGTGACCTATTTGCAAAACAGTGAACCCACTTTTAGCTTTTACTGTTAAGCACAGCATGTATACCTGTCAGATGAATTTGCCATTTATTAATAAATGACTAGAACATGACCACCAGCAGCAGGTTTCAACACTTAAAGAGGTTAATGTTTACTATCTGTTATTTATATTATTAGGACTCTAAACAGATGTAATCTTATCATTGAGGAAGCAAAAGTAATGTTATGTTGCATAAATGAGAAGTGGGGGTGGGATTTAATAATTACTTTTCTTCTTCCCACTCCTTTTTGAGCAATACATATTGAATTTATTTTGTTATTACTAGTATGCATGGCAATTGCTATATTGTCTTGATCACCTTTATTTATAAATATATTTGCTCTGCTATTAGTTCCTCGTACACACAAAAGTTTTGTTTTTTTCTTTTGTGCGAAACAAATAAATAGGAAGAAAGAAAAAAGAAAGGTTCATTGGGAATATCAGATGAGCAAATTCATATGTTAAGACTTTGGAAATGTGTTTTTACCTGAACATTTTATCAATTTTGTTGCTATGTTTCACACTTCACAATAAGGCTGCTTTTTGCTTGATGTTTTAACATGTTGACCAATGCAAGTGTAACAATCTGGGAGTTAATATAATACATAGTTAAAAAAAAAAAAAAGCTAGAGTAGTCTCTCATAACTGCTAATTAATGAATTATAAAGTATCAATAGCATATAAACCTAATTAATAACTATAAATACTTTATATAAGTAGTCATATTGTAAATCGTTAATGGATCAACCTTGTACAACAGTCTTTCAACATTAGAGTGTCTGAAGGGGGAAATAAAAAGGATTTAAGAGCAGCTTATTAACTGCAGTCACACACATTTCAGATACCAGCACAGTATGCTGTTTGGCAGGTATGAAAATGTTTTTATGTTAACATGCCTCAACATAACCCTGCTCCCGCTCAGATCCCAAAACCTTGTAAAACAAAAGAGGGGAAGGAAGTCTGGCAGGGATTCTCATCGTGTACACAGTGGAGGTTAGTCGGTCAAGTTACACCACTTTAACTTGCCACTCCCTGAGTGTATGATCAGGTGATTTGATGAAGGTGTGTCCTCTTAATGCTTTCTTTTTTACCCACGCTTTTCAACGGACACCATTTTACTCTCACCTCCTCTTTGAGAGACAAGATAAAACAAACACTTAGAAAAGACCAGTGTTGTAAGGTGAATGAGCATGGCTGTTTCAGGGGGACTCAAGTGTGTGAAATACCTTATGTTTATCTTCAACTTCTTGTTCTGGGTAGGTACCTTTGTTATTTCTTATTACGTTGTGTGAGAGGAAGAGGGAGAAGGAGAGGGAGACAGGAAGAAGTGAAAGTACTCTCCAACTGCATATTTATACATGAGGTGCGCACTCTAAGGTATCATTTTAGTCATACAAAGGAACATAAAAGAGGAAATATAGAGAAAGAAATACAATGATCAGCACATATTGCACTATATGAAGAGACAACACACAGATTAAATGAAACAGATGTCTTTTATTTAAATTCTCAAAGTTAAAAATTTACAAACCTGTTAATGTACAGCCAAGGCTTGAAAAAGGAAGTGTTTGTGTTTGCACATTCCACACCACACACAGTCATTTATAGGATACAGATTCTGTTTTTGTTTCATGCTATGTAAAATTAGCACCTTGAGCAAAACAGTGTGAAAGATGAGTGTTACATAATGACACACAGCAGCTGTACTATTATGGAACTGGCATGCTTCTGTGTCTCAATATTAAGTACCTTATATAATAATGAACAAATGATTTGTGCCCATCAAACAAATGTAATCTCTTTCTTCTCGGATTCTAAGGTATAACATGATTACAGCTACACAGTCAACAGCACAGTTAGATGCACATAAACTGATTCACCTCTCATTAGTGTGTGCTTCACCCACTGTTACACTATCTTAGCTCCTGCAGTTATATTTTTTGCAACATGTGAAACCATCTGGTAAGTATGTGGTTAAAGGAGCTTGAAAAGACATAAATGTAATGACAGGCTTACTTGTGAACTCTGAAATGTAGAGATTTGATTGTAGATATGTAAATAGCTGCAGAATCTTACATGGTTAATTTACTGATCTCTGTAACCTCATGAAGCCATACTATGAATTCACATGAGAGGACTTGATGATTGCAGACCTCTGTCTAAGAGGACAGACGTCAGAAAAGCTAAATGGATGAGACCTAAAGAAGGATTCCAGATGGGCAGCATCAGAGCAGAAATTGACGGACAACTGTCTTCTATTGTAAACGCACAGTGCCCACTTGTATATAGTGCTCTAATACTTGTTTGCAGTACTGTATGTGATACATGTCTGGTAATATATATACTATATGTTTGTGACTTAGATTGCAGGAACTGCTGTCTTTGCTATAGGCCTATGGCTAAGATTAGACCCAAAGACCAAAGGTCTGTTTGAAGGACCAGATGCGCCATATGTGTTCTACACAGGTAAGATGTCTGTACTCCTTAAACATGAACTCTACTCATTAGTCCAAACACTTCTGAGCAGCATTTGTTTTATCCCAATGTTTAACGCATATTCATAAATTAACATTATATGTTTGAATTATTATGACCTCTAGAAAACATTAAGTCTGATTGTATTTATTTATGTGTAGGTGTGTATATCCTGATTGGAGCTGGAGCACTGATGATGGTGGTGGGTTTTCTGGGATGTTGTGGGGCCATCCAGGAGTCACCCTGTATGCTTGGACTGGTTCGTACTACCTTTTTATTCTACAATGACCTTCTTTGTTAGTTGATTAACTTCCTGTTATTTACCCTACATGAACATAACCAACTCTTTGAAGAATGTAGGTCTTCCTAATGTCACTCAGCGTTTGGACTAGTTTTGCCACTGTGTGTACTGTGGACCAGAGTATGAACACAGTAATATGAGACTGTGCATAGTGTAAACTGAATGTCAAGGCCAGTGAAGAGTCTAGATTCCTTTGTGCTTGTTGACTCCCTCCCTAGCTCCTGCTTCGTCTGGCCATAATCTTCTTGTACTAAATCCCCCAGGAGGTGGAGCCTGTGGCAATTGGGTTGAGTTACACTCAAGTGACCTTAGAGTAGTTGTTAATGTATGCACACAAAACTCAAGCACACAAACACACATGGATGCGCACATAAAGCATTCAGTTGCATTCATTTGTATCTGTCTTTTGTGCAGTTCTTCTTCTTCCTGCTTATCATCTTTGCCGTTGAAGTTGCAGCAGGAATCTGGGGATTTTCCAATCAAAGCAAGGTAACTTACTGGGAAAAAGTAGGTTACAAAGATAAGTATGTTTGTATAAGATTCTTTAAACAAGGTTATAAGTGCTTCATACAAATAGGGGCACAAATAGCATTAAGAAGAAAGACATGGAAAATAAGGAGGGCTACATTGTGTAACAGAGTAGGAAGAAATGAGAGACGGCAGTGGAAAACACAATTACACAATGAAAAGGCAGAATAATTAAGAATAAAATATACATTATTTAAACTACAGTAGGTAAAAATGTAAAAATACAAAGGGAAAATGTGTGTGTAACTACTATTAGGATTAATTTATTAATACTTGTTTGCTTTTGTGCTGCAGGTGGTGGATGATATCACAGCATTCTACCATCAAACTTACAAGAATTACCAGTCAACAGGAGATGAGCGTCTTAAAGAGACTCTGCGGGTCATTCAGACTGGGGTAAGACTTTTGTACGACTTCTGTTTGGTTGATTAGATATGACTTGCATCTCATCTAATGAATTTGGCACAAAAGGGATTTTCAAGTGAATTCAGTGCATTCCAACTAAAAGTGGATGGTTGGGAGTGTGGTATTGTCCAAAAGGTCACAATGTCTAGAATTCTAAATTCAACATAAGGGAATGCTGTATTTCTGCATTTTGAGATGTACGCTTTACTGTAGGAGTTACTTATACCAATGTCATGTCTATGTGATTTGTAAAGAACTAACAATATTAAGTGACTAGCGAGGTGGACAACTGACCTTCTTTTCTCCTTAAAGTACATGGTGTTGCTTTCTTTAACCTTTCAAGCTTTTAGCAGTAACATCCCAGAAAGCAAAGTATTGAAGTATTCCGTTGAAATGCTTTTCATTAGAGGTTCGCGTTTTTCCTTCTACAGCTCATCCTGTCCTCTAATTTTTGTCTGTCTACAGTTGAACTGCTGTGGTCCAACTGGTAGTGTTGTAGAGACTGCCAAAGACACCTGTCCCCGGGGAGAATTACTTGAGGAGCTCATTACTAAGGTACAGCCACCCTTAATGTGTGCATCAATTGGATGCCAACAAAGGTACATAAGAAGTGAAGGAATGTAACATTAAAACATGTCAATTAATCAAAAAATATTAGACACACTTATGTTTGTAAGAGTTAGGGTTATTACTTATTGTACTGCATGTGAAAATCATAACGATGGAAACGTATCACAAGTTTATCAGTCTTCCCTTTTGCGGTCTAATTCCCTCAGCATCCTTGCAGTGTTACTATGGCAACAATGGTTTACTGGAGCCTGCATACTCAGGCTGTGTGTTGTACACACCATAGCTCAGGTTGTATTCAGCATAGGTTCAGAGGAAGCTTAAAGGAATCACGACTTGTGTGTTACAGAGCTGTCCTGATGCCATAGATGAGGTGTTTGACTCAAAACTGCACATCATTGGAGGGGTGGGCGTCACCATTGGAATTGTTATGGTGAGTGTGTGATTCACTATGGCTCTAAATTATGTTACAATGCCTGGTGCTTATGAGGATGACGACAAAGCACGGCATGAGCTAATGAAGACAGAAATACGGCATGTTTTCCTCTCTTTTTCAGGTGTTCGGGATGATATTTAGTATGCTCTTGTGCTGCGCCATCAGGAAGTCTCGGGAGGTGGTGTGACACCCACCATCACTACAAGCCCTTATTAATGTTGCATGATGTCATTCCCAGAGTCACACGACTCTCCACTGCCAATAGAAACACTGCTTGTTCAAGGGGGATAACTTAAGCTAGGCTGATACAGAAATTTCTGAATATTACATCAGTTCTAACTGTACTGCTGACACTTAGCACCACCTTCGTGAACTAGATAGATGCAATGTGGTTATTAGGCCCAATCATAGAATGGGATTCATCTGTGCTTCAATTGAAAATGTAATACGGAATGTGTAATTTTGTGATCATTTGATTGAAATTAATGTGTGTGAACTGCTAAATATCTAAACAAAAGGTTGTATTCTTGTATTTTGATCACATGCTGGCAAGAAGAGTCATGGTTCAGGGCCAAAAAAGGCAACCACCACCACTTCAGCACAATACTGCAGTAGCCAATACAATCTACTCTACTCTTTTTTTATTACAACACTGAAATAAAACCACAGTGACTATTTGTAGCTAATTGGATACCAAGCTGTGAACTTTCCCACAGCTTGGTATTAGAGTAGCATTTCAGTTCTTCAACAGTTACAGACATTTGTTAATTTTCGTCTCCCATTATGCCCTTTTTGAAGAGCGCCTTTAATTTTTCTGTCAGTTTTTAAAATTGTCTTTTTTTATTTGTATAAGATTTCTGAATTTATTGGGTTGTGTGGTACATGCAGTTTGATGATGTATTTTATAAGGTCCTTTTCATTTTACAGAGATTAAGTTGATTTATACCATGTGCACTATGTTTCACAGAGGAAAACATATGGAGCCAAATAAACCAAAATGTACTAACGGAGCTGACTGAAAGTGTTTGAGTATTTAACAACTATTGTACATGCAGGGTTTTCAAGATGGTGGCGGGATGGAAGGGGGAGCAGTGCCCTGGTTCAATAACTTTTACATTTTATTCTACAAGGTGCTGTCACATTATGGTCATGTGTGATTCATATCTAGAAACTGCACTCAGCATCAATATTTATTTAAGTTGTCGGAGGGAGATTTTAGAATCCAAACTAAAGCAGGCTGAAAAAGACTATTTGAAAAATGTATCTACAGGGAAACTTAAAGAAATCTCAGCTCTCTGCTCTGCATTAGATTGTGTATTAACAAGACATGCAGAGGGTATAATTAGATTTTCTTTATAAAAATTATATGAGAAAAATGATGAACCAGGGAAATATTTGGCATACCCAACAAGAAGAAATCAGACCCTTAGACAATTAAATTGTAAACAATCTTCTGATGCCATCACTATTAATGACCATTTAAGAAATTCTATGAAAATCCTTAGAAATCAGAAATGCCCTCCAATGAGTGGATGGATGCATTCTTCTCCTTCCTGAATCTCCCTAGTTTCAAAGAAGACCAGAAATCTAATTTGGGTTAGGGTTAGTGTATGGTAAAGTTCCTAAGCCAGGATGGACTCGGTGAGTTTTTAAGTCACAACATATATTAGTTGACCCACTGTTAGACATGTATAATGATTCCTTCTTGTCTATGTCTTTGAGAGAGGCAAACAAATCATTAATTCTGAAAAAGAGCACGCAGGATGTAGACTGCGCCTGCTACAGGCTGATTTCTTTACTGAATGTAGACTTGAAACTACTCTCTAAAACACTTGCAAAATGTTTCGAAAGCTTACACCCTCATCTTATTTTATTATGGGCAGTAATTTATATAACAACATGGATAGGTTACTAATTACAGTCCAGTTTTTTTAACAGAAGTCAATCCCTGGTCTGGTGGTTTCCCTAGACGCTGAGAGGGCATTTGATCATGTCGAAGGGTCCTATTTATTTTATACGCTCCATAAATTTGGCTTAAGTGAGCTTAAGCTTCTGTATAATAACCCTCTCTGCAGTCGTTACAAATGAGTTGCAATCTCCATGTCTCCATATCTGGAGCGGTAAAGACGAGGCTGTCCGCTCTCTCATCTATTTGCCTTGGCTATAGAACCTCTTGCAGAGACAGTGTGAGTTCATAAGGACATACAGTCCATGGTCTAACCATCAGAGAAAAACAGAATAAGATTATCCTTTATGCTGACGATGTTCTGGTTGTCCTGACCCAGCCTGAAATATCTATTCCCACCCTTATTGAGACCATTAGTAGGTTCAGTGCCATTTCAGGTTACAAAATAAACTACAGCAAATCAGAAGTTATTCCTTGAGGCAGTTCATGACAAATACCCAGGTCCCATTTCTATTCCTCTTCAAATGGTCTGCAGAGTGCTTTGTTTACCTGAGAATACATACACCCATGTTTGATCAAATGTACAAAGTAAATTAATTCCTTTGTCTGAACATATCAAACTGGATTGGAGATGGAGGACCATACCCATATCTTGGCTGGGACGAACATCCTGTCTACATTGTTGTATCCAATTCAGATGGTCCTGGGTCTTTTCCCACACAAGGCTAACAAACCCTGAATGGCTGGTTTCGTTCATTCACATGTGCTGGGAGGAAGCCACGCCTTAAATTATCTACATTATGTCTCCAGTCCTCAAACAGGGGTCTTGACTACCCAGATCTATGAAAATATCATATCAGGGCTCATTTGTGTATCATAGCTGACTGGGTGCATAATCCTGCATCTCTTTGGCTTGATATAGAGGATTCTATGTCTGAGTTCCCCTTACATAAAACTATTACTTTTGAAAAATCTGAAATCCTAGAAACTGGTATGTAGTAACCCATGCAGAATTTCTGCTTAAAAGGCTTAGGTAGGTCCAGGACAACTTCACTTTCCACCCCAGTATGTGATAATCCTCATTTTCTGCCTGGAACTACTAGACTTTGGGTTCAGGACTTGGGCAACAAAAGGGATCTCCAGACTATCTGACCAATTGGGGGGATTAACAAGGATTTTCCCCTCTTCTTACAAGTGAGAGATCATGTTCAGATGGACACCACAATACTCGACAATCAAACTATCTCTGACTCTGAACAGCAGCTTTTTAGGCTGAAGACAAAAAACTCTATTTTACTATAGTTTGCTAAGAGAATATGATGTCACAAACACCACTCACTTTGAGGGAAACATGGGAAAAAGAACTGGAAATGGAGATTACAGATGAGGAGTGGGATAATGCCTGTCAATGTAAAACCTCTGAGTGAAACAGTGAAAGCAATTCTACTTAAAATTCTATATCGGGTCCACATATCCCCTTTCTGGCCCCACAGGTTCAACCCAGACCTTTCTTTGTTTTACCCCAAGTGCAAAACAGAAACAGGCAATCTTACTCATTGTCTGTGGTTCTGTAGGAAAATACTGCAATTCTGATTTAATATAACATGTGAAATTGATAGGATCCTTTCTGGTACAAATGCAATAAATAAGGCCACTATCACTGGGAAATATAAAAGACAACTCAACAGGATGCTCACAATCTGTGCAAGACAATATGTTTAAGCCTCATGTAAAATACTGCGGCACAGAACTGTAATTGAATATTTGCCACTGGACTATTTGAAAAGCAAGATACATAATAGAACCAATGTGTTCATAGAATATGGGACCCTTTCATATCATACATTGGTCTAAAAATGTGGAGTATTTTTGCGAGAGTCACTGAATGATGTATAAGGGAGGCGTATTAATAACCTACACCATGGACATTTTTTTTTTTCTTGTCATGTGTTGGTTATAGTCTCGGTCTGCCATCTGCAAGTATTTCATTTTGAACTGATTTTTTTTTCTAATTATATTGTTTGATATTGTGTTGATGTATTTTATTGATTTACATCTGATGTCTAGACTTTCAAAAAATGCCATATTACAATTTGGTTCGGTAAGATAGAGGGGTCAGAAGGGCCATTGTTCTTTGATAAGGCTGAAAACACCAAGGTTCTTTTCCAAGTGCACAGTGGAAAATAACATTGTGAATACTTCCCCACTACCTTCCTCTTTTTGATATTTGTGGCCAAGTGTGACTCACTCAGTTTGATCCAAAGCATAAACAAAGCAGAGCTGTTTTGAGTTATCACATGAGAATTTTTGTTTAGACCTGACGCATACACTAATCATCATAAACAGTACACATTTATTGATGAAAGCCAGGCTAGTTAATGTCTAATGACTCACCATTTCCCCAAAAAGAAGAAAGGTCAGAATAGAATTACATATCTGATTGCAGGACAAGGAAGTTAAGTCTGATTTGGTTGTTGACAGGAGGGTGTTACCCTTTTCTGACTTCTGACTCCCCAGCCCCAATTATAGAGATAACAGTGATTATAAAAAGGAAGGTGTATATTTATGTGACAGCGAGTCCACATTCTTCTGCATGTATCCTTTTAATGTAGCTGAGAGTGTACTGGCCATGAAAACAGTGAAGGTAAGCTGAGATAAGGAAGAGAAATCCTCAAAAAAAAAAGGAGGTAGGCCAGCATAAACACTTACACCCTCACACTGCTTCACATTAACACACAATAGATAACAACTCAATTATGTAGTTTTTCTTTTCACTTTTACTGCCACACCTATCCGTGATTCAGGACAAGCTGGCACATTTTATTGGCCCATAAACATCATTGTGGTCATGAAATATATTTTACAATTTCTCTGGAAGCATAACAGTTGTAGATTACAAATTTAAGCAAGGCAAATACATTCAAAAAATAACTACAGCAATCTGCAGTAAACTGTTTCATGCAACTCACACCTGAATTAACCACTGACAAAAATAAATGTTTATGCTTCCGTCTCTGCACACAATGTAATCTCAGTTCTCAGCCTCGTCTTCTGTGTCCTCCCAGGAAATGTTTGCAAGTCTGCGTGACTGTGTGTTTAACCTAGTGTGTGTATGCAGCATGGTGTCTATTTGGAAAAGCCTTGTGACACACTGCAACACAGCCAAAACCAAATGGTATTTACAAGAGACAGATTCAAGGCCAGAGTCCAACATTACAACTTCTGATGCCAGGCCAGGTTTTCCATAACAATACTTGCTTAGTTTACCATCCTCTGGAGGACATTCGCCTTTACAATTACCATGTATAGGCCTTGTTCCGCGCTCTTGTTCGCATACAAGACTGCAGGGGTGTACATGATTCTGAACAGAACCCAGGACCATAGCTTGAGCTTGCAGGAAATAGCGAGGACTGTGGGAGTAAATCTGACGGGGCACGCTGAGAAGAGCATTTGCCAGTAGCTGAGAGGCAGCAGGAAAACTCTCATGGTTGTCACAAACTGAGATATGTTGTAGGAGAGCATGGTTTAAAAGAAACTCAAACGTCCCACCTGCAGGTACGACACAGCCTGGTTCTAGCACAGAGTTCTGGCAGGGAAACCCATATGTAGGTTTTGTATCGCCTGTGTGCAGTGATGTGCTTTTGTGGGAATGAATGACCATCTTTGATGCTGTAGTTGGTCTTGTATTCAGAGGCTCCCAGGTTGTCAGTACCATGCGGATGGCTTCTTGAAATGCAGCAGCATATTGCTCTGTTTGCCCTTCTCCAGAGCCACAAATGACCAGACTGCAAGGTTTCACCATAACACTATCCTTGGAATTATGGAACATTGCATGGACATATCTATGGAAGAAAAAAAGTGTAATGATTATTTTCAACAACATGCAGATTCAACAAATATTCAAAGTGCTATGGTTCATGCATGTGAATTTCATTTGCATATTGTCTTTGTGCTTGTATGCAAATGACATATCAAATATCATGAAATATCTGAAAACTCCTCAAACCTGTGGGCTCCCAGTAGTATTGGTCTGCAAAAAGCCAATGTGGCAACATGCTCTGGCTGAATCCTCCAGTATTCTGAGACAGGTGTAGCTCCACTTAGCTGGGTAAAGAGTGAAAGCTCATCTTCACTCACACACTCCACAACACATATCTCTGCCTGTGTGGCTAAAGATAAAACAGCAGCAGATTGTTTTACTGCAGAAAGAAGCACAGACACACCCAAGCTCTGCAGGTTTGAAAAAACGTACTCTAAGGAGATTTCTGCAAAGGTGCTATAGTGCAAAATACTTGTGCCGTTCCCTCTGTTCTCCTGCTCTCCTAGTGCCTCACAACCCAGCTCTAGCACTTCTCCAGCATTTAGTAATTTTGGTTGCAAGTGCCCGGTGAAAACTACAACTTTAACTGATCCACCGTCAGGCTCCGTTAAAGGTGTAGCAAAATCCCTGTGTATCACCTGCCCTTCAATCAAACGTGAGCAACTGATAGGAAATCCTAACACAGGTGTGTGCAGTGCAGGGAAGTTGTCATTTATAAACTGAAGTGATCCAGAGGGTGGGTCATGCTGAAACTTCCAATGAGTGAGCATTTCACACAGGAGGTTACTGATGAAGTCACAGTTGCTCTGACCCAGTCGGGTATAAAAGAAGGATGATAGCAGCTTTTGAACTGGTGATTGTGTCTTGGCCGTGAAATCCTTCCATGAAAGAACACATCCATATGGGACCACTCCTACAGAGATGAGATCATCCAGCTCATCGAGTGCAAATGCCAGCAGTTTGTCAGCCAAAAGCCTGGCAGTGGCAGCTTTTGCCGCTTCCTTGGAGTTGTGAGTGAGAGACACATGAGGATCCTTCGAGGCAGCCGTGTGAATCATTCGCAGCAATGACGCCAGTAGCAAAATAAAGGTCTTGGATCCATCACCCGTTTTCGCATTATGTCTCCAGACACACTCCACCACCATCCTAAAATTAAAAAAGGAAACATGACAAAAGAAGTGACACTTAACAAAGGGGCAACTTCACATGGTATGAGTGCACCAACTGCAAAATCTAGCGGTAATGCATCAATTATTAATATTTCAAAAAAGCACTTAAATTTTGGTTACATCTCAAATTGAGCCCCTTAGGCACACTGAAACTCCAGCCCCACAAACCAAAGAAATTAACTCCAAAAAAAGATCCTTCTGTCAGCTGATCCTGAGATGAAATACTTTCTGATACTGAATCGCACCACTACTGTTAAGCCTCAGACCAGTACAGCTTTTTATCCAGTAGTCAGAGTAATGACATAACAGGTATTTTTCAAAAGGAATGTTTACCTCAGAGGTACCAGATATACTTCAAATACTGTCTGCACATTACAATACATTCACTTTTCAGGTTCTATCAAGAAGACTCAGAAATCTATTATATAAATGTACATAAACTATTATGTGTAATAACACTTTTTCAGTTATACATTGAAAACATCTGCTAACCAGAACTTTTATCATATTTTTCCAATTAATCTCATTAAAGTATGTAAGATTTAGCACATTTAATATCTGAGGCAGGTAATTTCCGAAAAAAAAAACAAAAAACAAAAAACAAGGAGACCAGGGTTATCTATCAGATGTGTAGTTTCTTATTTATTTTTTCCTTTCATCTATTAATAATGATTTTTTTTTTTTTTAAAGACGACTACTTTTAAAAAATTAAGTGAAATCCATCCCATTGGCACTTTCCTCACCAAACATTAAAGCTTATAAAACATACTTACTGTAAGTAACCCACAACAAAATTGTAAAAATTGTTCAAATATAAATTTTATTGCAAGAAACACCAAAGTTATAACCACTATTTGTGCTTTTCTTAGAATAATTTTTTGTACAAATTAAAAACAACTTAAAGTTTTGCTTGAATAATATGAATGAAGTCCGACAGACTGCTCAGAGACAATAATTTTCCAAATAAAATTATGAAATGTGTAATTATCATGTTATAACTCAAACTCAAGAGCTATAACAAGAAAGACACATTTTTCAAAGATCAACAAACAGATATTTCATAACAAAGATGAATATGTTGCAGGGGTGTCCAAGTCTGACCCTCAAGAGCCAGTCCTGCATGTTTAAGATATTTCCCTCTTCCAGCACACCCAGAAGCCATTACATCATTATCAGGCTTCTGCAGAGCTTGATGATGAGCTGATCATTCATTGAACCAGGTGTGCTGGAAGTGGGAAATATCTAAAACATGCAGGACACCGGCCCTCGAGGACCAGATTTGGATACCCCTGTGTTAATGGTATCAGGGGCTGCAAAGAGCCCATTTTATAATTCACATATTCTCAGAACAATAAAGCATAAACTGAAAAAAAAAAACAAAAAAAAAAAAACAAAAAAAACCCTGAACATTCGACATTTTTCTTTTTGCCCCAGTGCTTTTCCATTCTCCAAACTTGCATTTTGTCAAGAGAGAAATCACCATGGCATTGGATTCGTTTCTTGTACGTCTGTAAAATGAGTTCGGGGTGCCCCTACGCCAAAACATTAGTTCCGTCTGCTACATAGTCTGAACTGAAGTTAATTTAAAAAAAAAAAAAAAAAAAAAAAAAAACATCCAGGTGCGATCTTGCAGCTTGAGAAACACTGCCGTAGGTAAACCGAGTAAAGGTCTGTGTGTTAGTTACCTGGCCAGTGGATGCTCCAGACGTAGGGCCGTGAGAATCCGTGTCCCACTCCGACTCAGCATCGCCTGTCCCGTGTCGCGGGTGAACAGTACCTGTCCTCCATGTGGACCAAAGCTGCGGAGGACTACTGCCTCCAATGCACCCACGGTCTGCAGGACATGTTCCAGGTGAAGATGCTCCACTGGCCGCATCATCACGAACAGGAGAGTCACCGAAGTCGAGCTGTAAATCGAACAAAACCGATATGAATGACCGCTGCAATATCTGTCGAAACGATATGTAACTATATTCTAAACGTGTAATTTAACAGAATCATTGCTCGTTCACTTTGCATCTAGCTAAACAAATGACTTTAAAGCAGCCACGGACGAGCTTTCATTATTTCTATACCATTTAAAACTGAGCACATACTTTTCTTGCTAGTATAAATGCAGTGATAAAACATCCATGCCTCTAAATCTCAATCTTATCTGAAAACTCACCATTAGTTCCACAGGAAAGCTTCCCTCTGTAGCTTAGAAACGACTCTTCTTCTGTGGTTTGTAGAGGCTTTAACATGGAGGATGAGTCACTGCTGCCACCTAGCGTGTGGAGATAGGACTTCCCTTTCTATTCCATCAATATAGCATGCACAGGTTTTGAAAATGTGGGGGATTGGTCTCCATCTCTTTCAGTATTTCCATGTGCATTCTGAATCTTTTCCTTCAGCACTTTCTCTTTTATTAATTCCAATTATGAACCTATACTACTTACAATTTTGTGGTAATTATTCCCCACAGAAGCTTTCACTTTTACTTTGGGGGTTACTTTCAGCCCAATTTGATCTGCAGTGGGCCGGACCAGTAAAATAATAACATAATAACTCAAAAATTTTGTTTGTTTTGCTACAAAAAACCAAAAGTACAATTTCAATAGTATTATGCCTCAGCTTCTCATTTAAACATTGCAACTTACATTGGTCTGAGCATTTTGACTGTTTTTGAGGTTTGTGGTTCTGTTTTGTTTTGTTCTGTTTGTTTGATGTAAAATGGACACATATAAGTAACCTTCCTTGTGTACATTTTATTTTTATTTCTTGTCATGTGTTAGTTATAAAATAAATTTAGCATTATTTTTTTTTTTTTTATCTTTTTCTTTTTTTTCTTTGCTTATTTTATTATGGTCAATTTATTCTACCCTACTTACCATATATATTCTGTTTTAGATTTTATTCTTGATCTATGCTAAAACCAAGACCTGGGTAGCTATATTTCGTTCTATCATGTACCATTGACCGAATGACAATAAAGCTGAGTCTGAGTCTGATAATCTCTGGGTCTGCGACCTGCAATTAGTCATATTGAGCTGAAACATTTTAAACCAGAAAACGTATGCAGTGAAACTCAGTATCAGAACAAAAGAATTATAGACACATTAAGAGCAGACAGAGGTCACACTGAATATTTGACACTTTGGTTACTAGAACATGTTTTTTCTGGAGACTTTTGTTTTTTGCTGATAAAATACTATACATACATCCTGTACATCCTGGTTGTTTCTTACTCCAGAAACTGAAAATGCATCTGTGCTGTTAGTGCAACTTCCTTTAAACAACACATCTGAGTTTTGCATAGTACTGTTCATTCAAGCAGAGTTAAACCTTCAAATGAATATGAGTTGTCTAAAGGCACAACTACACAGCATTTATGCCATTTCAGGTTTGTCGCTCACTCTCCATTAAGTACTGCTGATTTCATAATTTGTAATTAAAAACAAATAAGATGACATTGGTTTTCCTCTTCCTTTTCCCTTCCCCCATCCCTCTCTCTTTCTCTGTCCCATCCCTCCTTCTGTACAGTATCTCTCTTCCTCCCTCATACCTCAAGGTGAACTGGGCGGGGCCGGAACTTGATCCCTGGGTTGCTGCAGAAACCACATCCTAAGTTTCTAAATTAGGCAACATCATCTATACATAGACAATATGAGACAGTTCTGCAACTAACGCCAGATGTACACATGCACACACAGCAACTCACACACACATACAGGGCTGTCCACAGTGAATGTAAATGTCCTCTACTGCTGAACTCTCAGTATGCTAACGAGGTGTTAAAAAGCCATGTCACCACCCTGATGAATATTAATCCTGCCCTGGTGAGGGTGACCTATAGGGATGGGACAGAGTTCATGAGGAGAGGAGGTGTGAAAACCTCGGACCTGCACTCCCACAGGACTTAAAATTGACAGAGAGATTCATCCAGGCTCATATCGTACACACATATATACACACACATAAAGAGGAGCAACACAAGATGACTGAGCTGCAATTACATCTACCCCAACCCCAACCCTATCTTGTCCTCTCCCCTCCCTCTCTCTCTCTCCCTCTCTTCATCCAGCTTTCACACACCTGCACTCTTCTTCTTCTTCTTCTTGAGGTCTATGAAGTGGTCTGTCACAAAAACAAGGGGGCAATGTGCTGACACTCTTTCCCACCTCAGTGCATTGTTTTGCCTCTCTTGTCCTCTCCACTTCTCTTTTTTTCTATTCTTCCTCTTCACTCTGTAAGGAAAGGGAGTACCTGTGAGTGCGAACACTACTGGGACAAGTGCAACACAGGTATGTCTCTGGGTTTTTTATATTTTCTGTTTCAACAGTCTACAACAAAGTTAATAATAACTGTGTGTAAGTTCATGTAAATTAAATACGGTGTGGATGTGGATCATAGCTGGGATACAAAAACATACTCTTCATTGTCAATGTATTATTTTGTTTATTGTGGTTTTATGAGATGATACGTGTTTCTCAAGGTAAACACTCTCGAAACTGAGCAAAAACTATGTGTTTTTTTTGAGTCTGAAATATGTTATAATAGAGGTACAGTGCTTTCACCTTGTGGTGACGCCATAATTTATATACTGTAAGGTACAGGTCTAATCAGTCAAAACAGTTTTATCTGCATTAACAGTACAAGCAGGACAAGAAAAATACCTTAATACCTCTGCAACAAAGGCAAGAAGAGCATACATTTTTAAATGTATAATTCTAAATACTTGTATTTGCTTCATATTTATCACAGTGACTATATATTTTTTATCTTTCAACATCAACCCTTAATCGTAAATTATATATATATATATATATATATATATATATATATATATATATATATATATATTACACATACAGTACTGTACAAAAACTGTAACATATGGAACTTTTGATCATTTTTAACCCCAATACATATTGTTTTGTTGTCGCTGCATCTGTTAGCGTATCAGCTGTGGCTTCTTCTTAATGCTTGTCTTTTCAGGAAAAATAATCCTGGAGGCGTAGACATAAACTGAGGTCAATGTTCGCTTGGGTGTGAGATCCATTCTGCTGACTCAGAACCAGATACTCAATACCCGTGATGTCTGCAGAATAGAAAATATCAAAACATTTTTGCACTTGGGAGTCAAATATTGGCAGTGGAACTTTTTTCCCATGCAGTCTGCACTGAGCATGACCTTGGCGCATGATGCTCACCTCTGGCACAATCTGGGACGGCAGAGGTTCACACGTAACGCTTCAGCTCTACATCTCCCCTTCCTCTCCTCATGCCCTCCCCTCCATGTCAGCGGGTTTGGCAGAGACAGCGGCTTGCATATCCTGTGTTCAAGTGTTAGTGCCAGGCCAGCAGAAACAGGAGAAGTCATTTGACACTGACAGCCTTACAGTGTCTATAAGCACATTACTGCTTCAAAAACATCTGATCAATAATATTTATGGACACTCCGCTGTGGTATATTTGTGTGTGTGGTTTGTTGAATGGTTCTTGAAATGAATGGTTCTTTGCATTTCCTCAGTGGCATTCAAGGGCACACTCACAGTCTCTCTATTTCCATTTGAGTTTTGTGCAAATAGTATTTTAGAGTTAATGTATTTTTATGTCTCTTTTTTTTCTTCTGTCAGTTTGTTAATTCTTTACCAATCGAAAAATGACTGGAAACAGACGAGCTGCACCCAGCACCCCAGCTTCTCCCACCCATTTACCAAATGCAACCACCACTCCCGGACAAATACAACCTGGGAGCCACAATCCCAAAAAGTTCATGAATGAACTGCGCCACATCCACAGTGAGTTACATTTAAAATTTAATGCTGCTCCCAAAGAACAATGAGTCCAAAACAACTGCATCATTGTTAAAAGGCAATCATAGAAAAAAAAGGTGATTGGGTCAAAGCAATACATTTAAGAACAATGCCAAAGCAATTTGGTAAATCATCAAACTCTTAGTTCAGTGTTGGTTAAAGAATATGTCTGAGATCTATAAAAATATCAAGATAGCAAGAGGGTGTTTTAAAAAATGCACAGGGGACCTTACTCCCAATTGGAAGGACACACTACAGTTGCAGAAAAGTAATCATAAACAATGGTTATGCCATCAAGTACTAACTCCTGTTTGTATCATTTGACTAAAACAGACAGAAAAGGAAACATGGAATGTCTAAAAGCACTGTTTTTGGCAGTACAATGTCATAGCTATTGATGTAAGAACTTAAGTGATTTGGTTATTATCAAGAAAAACATGGAAAATGGCTAGATATCAGCTCTTAAATTAAACTCTTATGAGCTATTTTTGTTGTTATCATTATATTTGTCCAAACAAATGTACCTTTAGTTGTACCAGGAATTAAAACTTAAGGTTTAAGGCTAAATGTATTTTATTTGGACAGTTTTGATTGCAAGCGATAAAAATAGTGCCTTGATACCAGGATCATATTTTGCTCCAGTGATTTTTCAAAACAAGCAGAGTACAGAACAGAAGGGACAGAGAAATGAGCATGGACATATGATAATATATTGTAATCCAATACGACAGAGTCACAAAATATCAGCTAAAAATGTCCACAGATGTGAATCAGCAAATCTATTTCAGAAATATCTGTTGACTGACTTTTAGGGAAGTTAAGTCATTGATGACAAGTGAAATTAAATGAGACTTTGTGTGTTCAATGTTGTTTTGCAGTGCCATCATGGGCTGTTGGTGCTCTTTGTATTGTAATTCTGTGTGTGGTGTTGTCGTGTGCGGTGTGCGTGTGGAAGAAGTGGTTGAAAAAGAAGGACAAGGACAAAGAAAAGGACAAGAAAAAGGGAAAAGAGAAGAGCAAAGGTGGCTCTGACACTGAAATGGATGGAGGTTACAAGAGGTGGGCTACACACACAGACATATACACACACAGTTGTGTCTCCCTGCAGATGTATTGCCCTTGCAATGTATCACAGTCCTGACATTCGGGTCACCCAGTACTGGTAAAACTGTCAGTATTTGTTAAGACAAATGAATGTTTTACTCATCACTCATGCTGTGGCACTGATTCAGGTCTGTAATGAGATGTTTCTGGTAATGTTGAAAGATGTAACTCACATACACATACAAATGGTGTTATTGTCCATATTATTTAAATATAAATAAACTTGATGTAGGTAACATTATCCTTGTAAAAATGCCTCCGACTGTGCAGTACAGAACACAAATAGCTAATCCACAAGTTGTGAACAGAACGTCTCCATTGATTACAGTAAAGTTATATTTTTACCTGATGCGTCTGTTTCTCTTGCGCCAATGTGTGTGTGTGCAGCCGTGGAAAGATGAAGGTAACAAAGAAACGGAGCTGTCGGATAATGAGCCCAAGGAAGACGAGAAACTCGGCAGGCTACATTTCACATTAGACTTCAACTTCACAGATAACACGGTGAGGTGATTCAGAGTGACATATTTTATTTTCATCCGCCACGCATCAACTTTTAAATGTCACATTTTCATATTTTTTCCCTCGTTTTTATTCCTCTTTCTGTCAAAAACTCATTTTCTTTTTATTTCCTGTTCACTTTCTAGCTGGTAGTAGGCATTCTACAGGCAGCCGAGCTTCCTGCTATGGATGTGGGAGGTAGCTCTGACCCTTATGTCAAGGTCTACCTGCTCCCAGATAAAAAGAAAAAGTTTGAAACTAAAGTTCATAGGAAAACTCTGGAACCAAACTTCAATGAGACTTTCACATTTAAGGTAAATTAAAACCTGACATTTGTTCTTCTCAACTGTACTGTTTCCTGACATGTTGGAAGTCTGTGTATTTATGAATGTGTGTGTAGGTGCCCTATACCGAGCTGGGTGGAAAGACACTGGTGATGACTGTGTATGACTTTGACCGGTTCTCAAAACATGACGCCATTGGAGCTGTGAAGATACCAATGAGTGGTGTGGACTTCAGCCAGTCTCTGCAGGAGTGGAGGGATCTGCAGAAGGCAGAGAAAGAGGAGGTGGGGGCAAACTGTGAGAAGAGTTGAACTTGAAAATAGCACAGCACGATACAAATAGGAGAAGAACATGTACAGTTAGACTAAAATATAACTTCTGCACAGAGCCCTGGCTTCGAAACACTTTAGATATTAAAAGTTGTCATCATCTGCTGCTTGACTAAATCATGCATGCCTATTCCAAATCCAAATCAACACCTCTTCAGCACATCAGGATTTTGAGTTACATGAACATGTAAAAAAAAAAAAAAAAGAAAAAAAAAGAAAATGGAAATCTTGTGCCAAAATCTTTTTTTGGGTACTCACAATCTTAGGATAATATAGGCCAAATTGGTCACATTTACTTACAGGGGTGGACATCAAGCCTAGAATATATAAGAATAAATAAGTATCAAGAGTCCATCAGCTTGGCTCAAAGTTGTTCCAAAATACAGGTTGTGACAGTTCCCTGCAGCAGGAATCAACAGTAATAATTTATCATATTTTAAAGGTTAACTCACTTTATTATCCCGGTAGGAAAATTCTGTTCCTGCAGTTTACCCATTCTGATACACAAAGAGCCTGGCATTAGCAATTAGCGTTAGCATTTAGGAGCAATGAGCTGTCACTGAAGGCCTTCAGAGACCAACTCAAGATCTTCACCAGTACCTTGGTCAAGGGCACTGATAGAATAATTATCCTACACATACCTGCTTTTGCCAGCAGACGAATGAATTGAACCCAGAGCCTTCTAGTTTAGAGGCAGAAGTGTTAACCACTACACCAGGGGTGTCCAAATCCAGTCCTTGAGGCCGGTGTCCTGCATGTTTTAGATATTTCCCTCTTCCAGCACACCTGGTTCAATTACTGATCAGCCCATCATCAACCTCTGCAGAAGCCTGATAACGATGTAATGGCCTCCAGGTGTGCTGGAAGAGGGAAATATCTAAAACATGCAGGATACTGGACCTCGAGGACTGGATTTGGACACCCCTGCTTACGCCACTGAGCCACCTGGGATGAACTTCCCTTTGATGGCTGGTTTCCATTTCAGAAAAAAAGATTCTGAAGAAACCCATCTGTTTTAGCACATCTAGCAGCTAGTCTGTCTTCATAATTTGGGGTTTTTTGGTTGCCCAGAAATGTTTGCACCACTTGTACAAATTAATTCCAAAGAGAGTTGAGCTTTGAGGGAAGATGGGATCAAATGAAGTCTCCGATCTAGAGGCTGGTGAAAATTACAGCCTTCAGCATCATATTACATTGGACTGCACCAACTTTTTCCTCAAGGTATCGAAAGCATTTTAATTTTCATAACTTAGAATTTATAGAATTAAATATCTGGTGTGATATGCTGCTAATGGCTATGTACTGACCAGTGTATAACCCAAACCCTGACATGCTAGAAATTTGGTTTTAGCTTTGGAACTAGTGCACCTGATTTAGATAAAATCACATATTTTTCTCCTGGTAGTAAAACCCTTGCTGAACACTGTAATTCCTGAACAGTAACTTTACCTCTGTGTTCCTGTACTAGAGTGAGCGGCTTGGGGACGTATGTTTGTCCTTGAGATACGTGCCTACTGCAGGGAAGCTAACAGTGGTGATTCTGGAGGCCAAAAACCTGAAGAAAATGGATGTAGGTGGATTATCAGGTGAGACATACTCCATCTGGATTCACATTAGATTTAAGTGAAGTCAGCGTACATATTCTCAGTGCCACATTCAACATGTTTCCTATAATTTCATATACAAAATTGTCAGTTTTTTTGTCATTTTAAAAAACATTGATCTGATGAAATGGTCTCAGATAAGCAGTATTTAGTGGCGTGTCCACTTTCAAGCAGTTTCTGTATAGGGGCAGCTATCCGCAGCTACTACAATAGATGTTGTGTTTCACTGATGGATCTTCTGCATCTGTGCCAGGCTGTTGGTCAGTTGGTCTGACATAAAACCTTCCTGTTCTCACTATCAGACCCTTATGTGAAGATCCACTTAATGCAGAATGGGAAACGACTCAAGAAAAAGAAAACAACGATAAAGAAGAACACTTTGAACCCTTACTACAATGAGTCTTTCAGCTTTGAAGTACCATGTGAACAAATAGAGGTATATGTAGTATTTTATGCACATATATTGCAAACAACTACATTCACGGTAATTTTACAAGCTAATTTTCCTTTGTGTGTTTTCATTTTTAGAAAGTACAGGTAGCAGTGACTGTGCTGGACTATGACAAGATTGGGAAGAACGATGCCATTGGGAAGTTACTGTTGGGCAATAATAGCACAGGGACTGAGCTACGCCATTGGTCAGACATGCTAGCTAACCCCCGGAGGCCGATAGCCCAGTGGCATAGCCTCAAACCAGAGGATGAAGTCAATGCGCTAATTTCTAACAAGAAATAAAGCTCTGTGGCCAACATGGCAGCACTAGGGAACTGTTCAATAAAACCCTGAGCCTTTACCTCAACTACTGATTTATGTTCCTACCTCTCCTTCAATTCACCTTTAAGATTATTCAGTATGTAAATCTACTAAATCCCCAGTTCATCTTCACATAATCCAAGTCACTACTTGGAGCCTACTGTCTATAGTAAATATCTCTTTCTGCTTCTATATAGACTACAGTAGGGTTTTAACCACAGTTGTATCACTGTATCACTGCACTATTATACATAGTAGGATTTTTTGAAAACTTAATTTTTTTTTCATCTTTTAAAGCGTCAGACAAAATGCATATCAGCCCTGATTCAACCATGATTTACCTACAGAAGGAGACAATCCAAAGCATAATCAAATACTGTAAGATTACTATATAAATACTGTTTTGTCTCTACTGTCTTTACCGAACCCCAATCCTCATGTTGTCTTTTGCCAAATAAATAACAAGTTCTTAGCAAAACTACTGGTTGTGTATTATGCATTTAAAGTAGCCTTTATACCATTTTCTCATGCACATCAATGAGCCTTGAAAGATGTTTGGTTATCCATTTTACTGTGAGGTTTCTCTGCAATCTGTCGCATCCAAAGTGACAGAAGAGGCCATAATCACATGATCACAATCAGGTATTGTTTTCCAAGTTCATCATGAAGAATGTATATTCATTTTATGCCAGCTTTGTGATTTCTGGTATGTAAATTAAGAGGCATTTATACGTTAATAAATCTCAGAGAAAAAAGCACAACCTGTCCATTTTGTGAAAGATCTGTGTGACTGCAATTTGTAATATTACTGTACTGTATTTTTCTTGATAAAACAGCCATTAAAAGATTTAGAGAAAACAACATTAGTAAGGTTGTCATATATTTTATAAAGTCATATAATGTGGCTGTTACGTTGATTATACTACACGCAAACAACAACAGTGACATCTAATGTAATTAAGCAGATTTAAAGCTCTTTAACAATTAAAATACATTTGTATGGAGAAATGGTTGGCTGAGAGATTTATGAAATATTTCAGAAGTATCAGCTCAGATATATCAAATACCAGGGTAATTCCATCACTACTGAATGTTCAAGTACAATATAGTTTGATTTAATTACATTTTTAATCATCTGACTATTTTTTCTAATCACTTGTTAGTGATTAAAATATGACTGAACTAAGACAGTTTAACATAGGAAAAGGAAAATATGATAACAGAGACCAAAAAGATTATGATTAAATGAGTAATGAGTAAAATGAATACAGTATTTTACTTTTCATTTTCAAACATCATTTTTTGTTTAAATTATTGAAGTTTTTTTTTTTTTTTTTTTTTAAATCAATACATGACTGTTTAAGTTTTATTAAAGTTGTCTTAAATTTATGTTGATTTTGCTAAATTTTAAATTATTAATTCAACCCAGTCACAGCTTTACATTGATGGTATAAGTTCGCAAATTTTACATTTTGGGCAGTTGAGTTTTTTTTTTTTGTTTTCTTTTGTTTTTTTTGTGTTATTTTTTTTATTTTATTTTTTTTTAGCAAATTATTGAACAAGTAAGAGACATACAAAATTTTGTTGTGAATATAAATTAAAATAAATACAACAGGAAATAACTTCTCTTAGCTAAATTTTCTGGAGGTAAAAATATTGACCGTGCACTTACATGTAATATTACTAAACAAGAAATGGTTAGGAAAGATATCGCATTGCTGAAAAAAATATATTTATATTTTCTAATGACTTTTAAAACATTATCACAACTAGTGATAATGAGTATTGAGTAAAATGAATACAGTATTTTACTTTTAATTTTCAAACATCATTTTTTGTTTAAACAATTTAAATTTTTTTTTTTTTTAATCAACATATGACAGTTTAATTTAAGTTTTATTATAACTGTCTTAAATTTATATTGATTTTGCTAATTAAAAAAAAAAAAAAAAAAAAATTCAACCCAGTCACAGTTTTACATTGATGGTACGTTTTGGACAGTTTTTTTTTCTTTTTCTTTTCTTATATTTTAATTTATCTATTTTTAGCAAATTATTGAACAAGTAAGAAGCATACACATTTTGTTGCGAATATAAATTAAAATAAATATGACAGGAAATAACTTTTCTTAGCTAAATTTTTCTGGAGGTAAAAAATATTATTGCACTCATTATCACTAGTTGTGATAATGTTTTAAAAGTCGTTAGAAAATATAAATATATTTTTTTCAGCAATGCGATATCTTTCCTAGCCACTTCTTGTTCGGTAATATTATATACACTACCGGTCAAAAGTTTTAGAACACAGTCCATCAGATCAGATCAGTCCATAACACCTTCTTCCAGTCTTCAGTAGCCCACTGGCGGTGTGTCATGGCCCAGGCAAGCCTCTTTTTCTTATTCTGAAGTCTCAGCAATGGCTTTCTTGCTGCAACTTGACCCATCAAACCTGCAACTGAAAGTCTTCTCTTCACAGTTGAAACTGAGACTTGCTTACTACGACCACTATTGAGCTGTGCTTGAAGCTGTTGTCCTGTGAGTCGCCTATCACACAAGCTGTTGACTCTCAGAAACTTGTCTTCTGATTCTGTTGTGGCTTTGGCTCTGCCAGACCTCTTCTTGTCAGCATTTCCACCAGTTTCTGAGTGCCTTTTGATGGTGAAGGAAACTGGACTTACTGACACCTTGACTTTCTTGGCAATTTCTCTGTAGGAAAGACCTACATTTTTAAGTGTGATGATGGTCTGTCTCTCTTCTATCGTTGTCTTTTCCTCGCCACTGTTATAGTAACACACTACTCTCTGCAGTGCAATACTGTTAAAATCAGACAGAGGGGGTTGGAAGTAATTAAGAAACGTTGGGACACTTGTAGGAATTAGTAGCACCAATTTTTGAGGCTTGATCAACCTCCATTGCTGCAGAATTGCTTTAAGTTGTCAACCCATTTCTTGTTCGCCTTTTGTATAATTCTGAAATGTACATTATTTTTCAGTTTTGTTTAACCTTACCTTTTTTTTTTTTTTTTTTTACCTCTGGCAGTTCACTGCTTACCTTTGTACCATTTCAAGCTGTTCACTGGACTTGAACTGCTTGAATTTCATACAAAACTGGAAAAATTGGGGTGTTCTAAAACTTTTGACCTGTAGTATATATATTACCAAACAAGAAATGGTTAGGAAAGATATTGCATTGCTGAAAAAAATATATTTATATTTTCTAACGACTTGCAAAACATTATCACAACTAGTGATAATGAGTATTGCGTAAAATGAATACAGAATTTTACTTTTCATTTGCAAATGTAATTTTTTGTTTAAACAATTGAAGTTTTTTTTAATCAATATATGACTGTTTAATTTAAGTTTTATTAAAACGGTCTTAAATTTAAATTGATTTTGCTAATTTTAAATAATTAATTCAACCCAGTCACAGTTTTACATTGATGGTACATCATGGACAGTTTTGTTTTTCTTTTCTTATGTTTTAATTTATCTATTTTAGCAAATTATTGAACAAGTAAGAAGCGTCCACATTTTGTTGTGAATATAAATTAAAATAAAAACGACAGGAAATAACTTTTCTGAGCTAAATTTCTCTAAAGGTAAAAGCATTAGCCTAGGCGCACAGAGCTAGCTAGCTTATTTTAATAATATTACCAAACAAGAAATGGTCAGGAAAGATCTCGCAAAGCTGAAAAACTATATTTATATATTTTTTAACGACTTTTAGAATATTATCACAACTAGAAAGTAAAAAGTTGATTAACTGTGCCTTGGTTTACTCGCAGTATATATGGCGTTAGCTTACTGCTGTGTTCTTATGTTAGCTTACTTCTCTGATGGTGTTAACTGAGAGGCACCTGTGAAACTCTCTCAAGTTCAATGGGCGGTCTGGAGTTAAATTCCCGTCTCTTCCTTTGATTCAGAGTCTCTGCTGCTTTCCACTGCTTGTGTCTACGTCAAAAGCGTTCCACCCAGGTCGTGGAAAGTCAGAGATTTTAACGGTAACTTCACGGTCAAAGCCACCGTGATGGAGCGACTCGCAGGCCAGCAGGTTCACACCCACGGAAGAGGCGAGTGTCTGAGGATGTCGGAGTGACACAGAGCAGTGAAAGCTTACCTGCCCACACACAGGTGAAGGCTGCTCGTCATCTGCTTAGGGGGCTGTCGCCACCAGGTTGGTAGGTAGGTTTTACAGGTACGACCAAGCATCGTCCCGGTGCTTCCAAACATCTGAAGTCCTTTCCTCCCGGGACCACTGAGATGCACCGTTAACGATTCTGCGGAACTTCCTTTCGGACTCTGAGATGAACGTAAAGTGGACAGTGAAACGATTTCTTCTTATGTCGTTTTCAATCTCCCACTTGCTGGTACTTGAGGGTGAGTCTGATAGTTGTACTAACAATCTGAATTATATAGTTGAATTTATCATAGAAGACTATGGTGTTTATAATGAAATCTGGTCATGAATAAGGTCTCTGAGTTTCTTATCTTTGTGTCATTGTTGGATGCTATTTCATAAACTTTTTTTTTTTTTTTTTAACATATTATGGAGAAAAAATAAAATATCCTAATATGATGTCTAGTTAATAGATTAGGTAAATGTCTATGAGGTGTATTACACATTTTTAAATGTATGTGATGCATTTTTATACTTACCAAGGTGATTTCATGTTAAATAAATAACTGACCCATTTCCACAGGTTGATATTTTTTCATTAACTGTGTAACTCTGTGTTTAGGAGCTCAGAGCCGACTTTCAGTGGCAGAAGGAAGACTACAGAGGTAAACAGACAAAGAAATTAAATGAGTGATTATTTGTTATCAGGGTGGCATTAGAGTGTGTGACAGACATCAAGTGAATGTGTGTGCACATGCGTGTGTGCATGTGAGGGTTCAGTGAGGAGTTTGGAGTCTGAATTCAAGTGGTGTAAAGTGCACTTAAGTCTCCCCTCTGACTGTTTCTTCCCACTAATGTGCATGTTTGTGTGTGTGCAGGAGGGCTAATGCACTTCGGAGGAAACGGGATCTCCTCGGGGAGGAGGTTGGTACACTACACCTAAGAGAACCAGAGGAGGTCAGGGCACCCACATGCGCACAACACCCTAACCGGCACAAAGCTGTCTTTGTAAAGAACAAGACACACTCACTAACGCATACACTTTCTCCCAGTCACCCTGACGCAACTTTCAACTTACAGAGCCAGGTACACAAATGGTACAGTATTGTGTCAGTGATGCTGTTGAAGTGTTAATTGTTCATTGTTTTCAAAGCCATACCGACCATTGCTGTCAGAGGGTACTCTGTCACGCAGCATCTTACACAACTACACAGCCAGAGATGCCTCTTCAGGTAAATGCACTACTTTTAAGTAATCCCAAACACATTCACAGAAGCTTAAAACTATCATTACCCAAATAGACTGGGATAAGTGAACTTGAGTGTGTCTTTCCCAGAATATTGCGGCTGCCTCAATGGTGGCTGGTGTCAGGAGGGTGGTGTGTGTGACTGTGCTCAGTTCCAGGCATTGGGAGACCGCTGCCAGATCAGTGAGTAATACACACCTACATGTCTGTGTATGGTATCAGCTCAGCTTCACCAGCTTAGACACTCATCCTCACCACAGAAGTGCTGAAAACTTATGGCTGACTGACATCCACCATCCGGAAATGCAGGCTACCTGGTTAGCATAGCTACAGGTCCTTAATATTCATATACAGTTTCACAATTAATTATAAAGGAACGAATGTGTGTGTGTGTATGTGATTGTTCAGGTATGTGTACCACTCTCTCCAATCATTCAGCAAACATTAATTACCTGCGCACTCTCCAGCATTAATTATCAGATTTTCTGAGATCTGCTCTCTCCATTTTTTTCCCCCTGTATCTCTCTTTTTGGTACAAATCCACCACCTTCCAACTCTACCCACACACACACAGACACACATATACTTTGCTCCCTACATGAGATATAAAACCACTTGAACTAAGGTAATAGGGTAAGGGCTGAGTGATGGAGTTTCTGGTTTCTATACTCTGAACAGGCTCCTTATACAGTATATCAGGAGATCTGAGGTCACAATTATTGTAAAGACATTTTTCATTTCAGCTAAGTAATTTTGTGTTGACACATGTTGGAAACAGTAGTTCCTGAGAGCCTTGTTACTGAATGAAGGCCTGAAATGAAATCTTGGAATAGACATTTTTGAAAAAGATTAAAAAATACATAGTTTGAGCAGATCTAAGTAAAGATAGCTTGAAGCTTCTCTCTTCATTTTTCTAAATAAGTGATATGTAGCTCTAAATCTCACTTTGGGTTAGTGGATTGCTATTCTCAAATTTGATCGACAATGATTAAGCTTATTCCACTGAAAGCATGCTCTTGAAATTATCAAGTTGGTTGGGAAATGTTAACTGAAACATAAGTATCTTGACACATAAAGAACTACTATCAACATATCACCCCATTCACTGATTAAATTAGAAGATGTGACTCAGTATGCCCACCCCCGCCTCCTCTGATTTTCAGGAGGGTCTTGGGTAGCATCTTGGCATAGGCAGCTATGGGGATTTCCTGTAACAACAGGCTTTTTAGAAAATTCAGGTATTCATTTTCCACTGATATGTCCAGTGAGACACAAAGATGATGAAAGCTGTAAAGATGATAGACGTTATTGTACGGCGTGGTCTATCAGTGCAGTAGCACTTGAAATCCATTTCTGTATTCACATGGAACTGATCCACTTTCATCATTATTAGTGTCTTGCCTGAGTGATTTCCCTGTTTACTTCTCAGTACCTAACCAGGGCCAGGATAGGGACGGGATCTGCAGGTCATGGGGTCAACACCACTATGAAACATTTGATGGGATATACTTCTACTTCCCGGGAACCTGCTCTTACATTCTGGCCCAAGACTGCCACTCAACTACACCACAGTACACAGTGTGGGTAAGAACATGCAGATCAAGGTCACCTACTGATTTTTGAAAGCAGTTAAATACATTTGAGCTCATATGGGTTCTAGAAGTAAGCAGTTTTTTGAGGGTGATGGTGATTGTCTCTCTTTGAGCTTCCCTTTAATCAATTTAATCTTTTCCCTTGTTTACTCAGATCCACAACAGCCGAGTGTGTGATGGGAGTGTGTATTCATGCCCAAGAGCCCTCAGTCTGTTCTTCCCAAATGAGGAGGAGATTCACATCTCTGGTTATCAGGTCCACCAGGGAGGTCGCCGGTGTGTATTCAAGAGAGATATCAAAAGAAAAGAAAGATGTTGTTTTACAAAACTGTCAGAGCAAGAAAGGAAGACAATAGATCTCAATTAAGGGACAAGAAAGAACTCACTTCAAATTTTTGTGCTTTTTTGTGTAATGCCAGGCTAAGCCTGCCTCAGACTGTAGGTAATGTGTTTATTGAACGGCTGGCCGATTACCTTCTGGTGAAGAGTGTGTTTGGCTTCTCTTTGGCGTGGGATGGAGGCTCTGGTGTTTACCTGAAGATGAGTGAGGAGCACCAGGGAGCCCCATGTGGCCTCTGTGGGAACTTCAACCATATTGCTGGGGATGATCTCACCACTGCTCGTGGTAAGACCGGCCTGACCAGACTCTCATCCTTTTATCCCTTCTCTCAGCACCCACTCACCACAATTATTATTATTATACACTCAACACTGATTCGGACCAATTATAGCGGTGGTGGGAATTGGTTAGACCAGAGTGGAAGGACAGGGGATAATTGATAGTTTGGGTTTGAATGGATGGAAAGAACTAGAATCCTTCTTCAGATGACCAGTAATATGAACTGCTGTTCCCTACTAGTTGGTAGTGAGGATGAACCTAGTAAAAGAGAATAAACAAATCAAATGTTAGTTTTACTAAGTTATAATCTAGTTTGTGCTGTACTGTGAAAAACATTTTTTTAGCCAAGCTTATTTTCAGTGCTTTATATAGTAAAAGAGACATGAGGTTGCATTGATTCTGTGTTTTATAAAAATATGTATGGATGCATGTTTTAAGGCATTCGGACAGATGAACCTGCACTGTTTGGAAACAGCTGGGCAGTGGATCTGCCTCATGAGAGAACTTGTCCCTCAGTGGACCTCGATTTCAGTGGGCCCTGCCAGTCGGAGTCAGACATGGATGTAAGGACTAGAGAAAAACATGAGCGTTCCAGTGCATATATGTAATAGGAAAATGAGCCACATGAGGATTTATCTCCATAGCTAAATACAATTCCTCTCTGTTATTATACTGTGTGAATACTTAACATGTTTGTCAATGTGTGCAGGATGCCATAGAGAAATGCAGTGCACTTCTCTTCTTCCCATTTCTGTCCTGTCACGAAAACATTGACCCAAATCCCTTTGTGGCCAGCTGTGTCTCTGACCTGTGTGTGTAAGTCAAATAATTCAGTAACACAAATGCAACTTTATCTTAATCCATCTCTTCTCTCTAGTGCTGAGTTAAACATAGTCACAGATTACAGATATTTTCCATCACTGTGTAGGAAAAAATACATTTTACTTCTTAAAAATATTTGACATATTTTTCCAGGTCTGATGATGAGGAAACATTTTGCCGCGCCTTGGTTGAATACACCCGGGCCTGCTCACACGTTGGATATCCAGTTAGAGAGTGGAGGGACAGTTTCCCTTCTTGTAGTAAGTTACCAGTGCAGCCTCACATTAAAACCAGAGTTGAACATTTCACACTCATATTAGATCAATGCTGGTCATGTTCTGCTAACAGAAGTATTTGTATTTGTGTGTAGATGATGGCTGTGAAGAGAGTTTGTCTACAGAGACTGTATCAGTTGCTGTCCACCCACCTGTACATTTGAGAAAGAGTGTCTAGGAACCAACCTACATTGTCTGGACGGCTGCTACTGTCCTGATGGTATTTAAAAACATTCATTCTTTCACTCAGCCTTTATTTTGTCTCAGAATATATTGAAGTGAGGCTCTCAATTTCGTCATAGCCAAGTAAAATTCACTATAATCATTAAAATACTGTATATGATTGTTATAAAATAATATTAAACCATTGGCAATAATAGAACCTTGTGCATAATTTCAGACATTAAAATACAAAACAAATTCATGAAAAAAAAAACAAGAACAAGAAGTCATGGTTAAAATATTTAAATGGCCTTAGGATAGAAATGAAATAATGCAGTTTGATCATTTTAGATCTCACTGTGAGAACAGCATGAAATATAAGCCTTTCTAATCTCTTAATGCTGTCTCAAGTCACTTTTCCTCTATATAGGAATTTATATATCTCTTTTCCTCTAATTTTGTTCTTCAATCATCTTTTTCATAGGTCTTATCCTACAAAATGGAACATGCATTGCTGTTTCTCAATGTCCGTGTGTTTATCATGGAACGTCTTATGTACAAGGACATGTCCTTCAGCAAGGATGCAGTGTTTGGTCAGTATAGCGTTATAAATAAAAGTCAGCACATGTTGTAGCATAATATTATGTTAACCCATTGTATGCTGTTTTTAGTGTGTGCATGGGAGGGGTTTGGAACTGCACAGAGAACAACTGCACAGGTGAGTTTAGTAAGCAAAAATAAAAACCAAAATCATAAAAGCAGGGATTTTAATATATGTATTTTGTCTATTCAGCGGAGTGTTCAGTAGTAGGGGACGTATTTGTGACAACATTTGACGGGAGGATGTTTCTTCAACCGGGGGCGTGTCAGTATGTCCTTGCCAAGAGCCGCACTAGCAGCAGGTTCATTGTTACACTGCAGTATACTACCTGCGCAGAGGTAACTTGCACCGAAAGTCGCATACACTCTTAGTAACCTTGCAGTGTTTTTTTTAATAACGTGCCCTTCTTTGTTGATTGTTATAGCAACAGGTGTGTATTCAGTCAGTGACAGTGGTGCTAGATGAAGATGTGAGTCGACAGATCACTTTAACCAGAGAAGGGGAAGTGATCGTTGGTGTCAACCCGGCTCCAATCTTGCCCTACATTGATGGTACGTTTCATATGTAAACAGAACACTCTGCATTATAAGTACCTACCTGTTTAGTTTTAATATTTATGCATGTAATATTGTCTGTTTTCTGTCTGGGTATATAGATGCAGTGGAGGTGCGGAAGCTTACTTCTGTCTTTACACAGCTGAAGGCAGGAATTGGTCTGAAACTGCATTATGATGGTCGAGGGGGGCGGGTCTACCTGCACGTGGACAGCCAGTGGCGTGGATTAACCCTTGGCCTTTGTGGAACCTTCAATGGAAATCTACGAGATGACTTCCTGTGAGCTAATGCTTCCTTCATAATAGAGTACCGTTGAAGTTGTCCAGTAGTCTGACTTGTGTTCAGTGCTTGTGTGTGGTTGTATTTGTAGATCCCCTGCTGGTATGATTGAGGGCACTCCACAGCTTCACAGCAATTCTTGGAAGGTGTCTTCTGCTTGTGTAGCTCCTGTTAATCTGCCAATCATAGACCCATGTGAGATGAACCAGCACAATGGTAATTACGGTTTCAGCAGATTTATTTTGGCTATACTTCTTGTTTAAATCACGCTATACAATGCTACACAACCTAACTTCTTAAATAAAACAGATCCCTGGTGGTTGAGTTAACTGCTATTTAATCTTGTTTAGACAACAGTGGTAAATGTGTTTTCTTTTTTTTTTTTTTTTTACAGTATTTTATGCTACTCAGTGTGAGATTCTCTTGGGGAATGTGTTTGCTCCATGTCATGGCTACATCAGTCCAAATGTCTACCAGCAGCAGTGCCGGTATCAGGCATGCCGCTGTGGGAGCAGCTGTTTGTGCACAGCACTCGCACACTATGCTTACCTCTGCTCAAAACACGGAGCTGACATAGATTTCAGGTCTCATGTTTCTGAATGCGGTAAGTATTGCTCTTCCATGTTGCTTGTAATCACACTGTTTTAAGTTACATATTAAAAATCTTACAGTATATACATTTTCATTCAAATATATATTTGACTTCTAGAAACTGAATATAAAATCTCCCTTTTGTTGTATGTATACAGGGGTTGTGTGCCTTGGGGGAATGCTGTACCATTCTTGTGTGTCATCCTGCGGTCGATCTTGTCGTGCTCTGTCCAGCCCTGACACATGTAGCCCAGAGGACTGTGCGGAGGGCTGCGGCTGTCCACACAATAGTTACTATGATGATGCACGCCAGCGCTGTGTCCAATTGTAAGACTTCACTACCTCATATATTATCTGTTTCCATTTGACAGAAATACACACATATTCTACTTTTGAAATATTCATCAGTTTTTGGACTTTTAAATTTAATTTTCTTGTTTGATTTCAATTTGGCTTGAGATTATAATCCTGATTTTCAGTTTTGTTTTTCAAGTATTTTTCAGGTAATTTTAGTTTTTCAGGTATTATGAAAGTTAGATTTTTTGAAAGAGGACAGATTTATTTATATATGCTGAAAAGGGTAGGAAGAAAGAATATATGATGTCAAATATTACAAACATTACAAAATCAGAGACTTTATTTAGAGTCAATTCAAGAAATCACAAATTCCATAGGCCAAAAGAAGTATGCAGTTGGTTTAGTTACTGATCTAAAAAAAAAGTATTAGACGCATCAAATGACAGAATTTTTTTTGAAAAACTAGACCATTATGACATTAGATCTATAGTCTTAGACTGGATTAGGAGACATTTAATGACCTGATAATACAACTGTGTTTAGGTGGTAATTTAAGACAGTTACTGTATGAAACTACTTCATAAATACAAATAAAGTGTCTATTACCTGAGAAAAATAAAAAATCAGTTCAGTAACTGCAGACTAAATACACAAATAAAGATTCAAATAGATGGGGTAGATATAGAAAGAGTTAGTAAAATTACATTTCTCTGGGTCATAATAGCTGAAGGAGTGAAATGGGTATCACACATAAAATATTTGCATCCAAAATCACCCATAAGCTTTGCAGTATTTTTAGTATAAGCAAAGCAAAATAGGTTTTAGATTATTAAGCATCCTGTATTCTGTACTACACATTGGTTTCACCTTACTTAAGCTACTGTGTAGAGGTTTGAGGCAATAATTATGAAAGCATTTTACATTCAGTGATTATACTTCAAAGAAGAGCAATACAGTTATTCACAACACTGGGTATTAGGATCATACACACTCTTCTTACAGTCAATAATATTAAAATACCCAGACCAGGTAGAATTTAAAATGGCACTATTTATGTTCAAAGCAAAGAATTATCAATTACCAGTTAATAGTCATGCTCACTGAATGAAAGTAAAGTTAGAATGTAAAGGGATAATTATTATTGTTATTATTATTTATTATTTCAAAACTGTTAAAATACGTGCAACAAGGAAAATAACAACAAACCTGCGTACATGTAGTTATATGTATGTAAATATATGCACGTGAATGTGTATATATGCATATATAGATATGTATGTAGGTATGTATGCATTTTTACTTCCAGTCCTTTCTGAGTATATAGAGAGACTGCATTTATTTTCTATTTGTGTTTTGATTTTTTAATAATTATTAATTTAATGATGAGCTGATTGAGTGCTTGAGTTGTTCTTGCTACATGTTTTAAATAAATTGCTAAATTACTAGTACAATTACAATTGCTTATTAGATTTCTAATGATGAACAAATCCATTTTGTTCTCATACACCATGAGTCATAAAAATCACAGGAAAATTAACCTTGTTTTTGCAGTTTCATTAAGTTTTGTTGCTTTGACCATAGGTGTTTTATGTCGTTTTTTTGTTTTTATTTTGATTTCATTCAACAAATTTATTTTTACGCTGTTAGTTTTCGTTTTCATCAATTATAATAATCCTGATGACATGCACAGAAAAACACAGCTCAGCACAGAGTGCATCAGCATTAGTTAACGTAATTGAATTAATGTCATGAGTTTATCCCCAGGTCTCAGTGTCACTGTTACTGGATGGGTGGTGTGTCACAGCCAGGGGAAGTGACCTTCAGCGCCTCTGGCCCCTGGTGAGTCACTGTCGGCCTTGACCCGCATTGAAAGTAAAAGCTCACTTTGGCTTCTCTCGTAACTGCATACAGTGCAACATCTTTACACTCGCCGTCTGATACATTTGAGAAAGCAATAAAAGCTTGAGTGATCGTCAAATGAGACGTAGAGCACTTAAACTAGTCTTGTGTTTTATAACATTGCTCTCTTTCCCAAACACTCACCCCTTTTTCTTTCTCTTCCTGTCTGCTCCATCAGCCTGTGCAGAAATGGGAAGATGGAGTGTGTGCCAGAGGAACAAGGTAACCCCTCCGCACTCTCCCCTCCTTTCAGTTTCCACTCTCGTTCATTCCAACAACAAAGTGCCGTTTCAGGCTGTGTCCCTTTTGCTGAAATCAAGATCCTTATGTCTGCAGTTGTAACTTGTTTCCCATGACTGGCTGTTGCGGTTGATGTTTAAAGATTGTGTGTATGTGTGTGTGTACTTTGTAGAGCCAGATAGTGTAGAAGTTGGGGAGTGTCCAGAGGGGAAGGTGTACCACAGCTGCAGTGAGCAGAGAGGAGGTGTAGCATGTGCACCAACCTGCCGTAACCTTATGCTTAATCTGACCTGTCCTCCAAACACACCATGCATCCCCGGCTGTGTCTGTCCTCCTGGGTAATGTTCATCTGCTGCATTCCAAAATTTTGCTGCTCTGTATTGTGGAACAAGCATACTTTAGAAAAGTGCTTCATCAGAATATTGATGTAAACTTTATTTGCCTGTAGACCCTGATTAGCAAATTAAACTATCAGAGTGCAAGTATAATTAGCAATCAAAGAAGAGAAAATGTGTAAAATTACTTACAGTTTGCAAGCATGGAGGTAATAACTCAATTGGAGGCTGTAATAATATGTTTAATATTTATACACATTTTTTAATGTTTATTGCCTATTTATGTATATGTTTATATTTACTCCCTAAAAAATTTATTTCATCTCAAGGGACTTCCTGGTAGAATGAAGATTGAATAAAATAAATACATTTATTTATTTATAATGATTAGAACATGGAGTTGGTCAGAATTAAAAGCCTCTGTTAAAGATACATTTACACAGATCTGTGGTATTTATCCACATCAGTATTTTCTAAGTTTCTTGCTTCATGAAGCATTTTGTAAAACTGCTAGAGAAAAGTGCTATATAAATAAAATGTTACTTACATATGCTTAATCTATGAAGGCTGGTGCTGCACCATGGAGAGTGTTACTATCCAGAGAACTGTCCCTGTTCCTGGCTGGGCCTTGAGTATCTTCCTGGAGAAACTGTGGAAACACCATGTTACAAATGGTATAAGCCCTAAGTGCACTCCACACACTTTGCAAAGTTAGATAACTACGTTAACAACTGTAAAGCCTCCCTCTTGTTCATAAAGACATACTCCATATTACCGTGTTGATTTTTCTATGGAAAATTGAAACAAATTTTTAATAATGTGAATCTCAGAAGAAATTTGTATATCTGCTTGTTTGTCTCCTCAGTGTGTGTCACCGTGGCTATTTTAACTGCACCTATTCACCATGCCCAGCTGTGTGTACAGTCTACAGTGACAGACACTATCATACATTTGATGGCCTTGAGTATGACTACCACTCTGACTGTCAGGTGTATCTGATTAAAGTAAGTGAAGTATGTGTGTTTCTCTGTAGTACTTTACAGCGTATACATCTGAGCACTGGTGGAAGAAATCTACAAATACAAATTCTGCATTCAAAACTTTACTTAAGTTAAAGTAGCTAAGTATTAAAAGCAAAATTCTTACTAAAGTATTTTCAGTATAAATTGTTGTTGTGCTAAATAGTTTTTGGATACTTTTTGGACATGTATGTTGTGTTTTACTACAGTAAATGTTTATGGTTGAAGTCATTTGAACTATATATACTTTGGGGTAATTGAATCTATAGCAATGCCTCATATTCTACATCATTTTCTATGAGATCATCATATGGTTGTAATTATTTTACACATCATACATCTACAACAAAGCAGAAAAAAATCTATTGTTTTCAGCTTTGTGATAATACATTTTACAGTTAAGCCAAGTTTTTAAAGTATTTACTGAGCCTTAGAAGTAGTATAATTTTTGCAACTTCTAAAGGAACTCTTAATATTTTGGTTTGTCACAAATATATAAACAGAGATGTAAAATTCTTAATAAGTTCTGTTAACTAATAACTTACGCAAATGTAATGATAAAAGTATAATACTTGCCTCTGAGATGTAGTAGAGTAGAAGTGTAAAGTTGTATAAATGGAAACACAAGTTGAGTATAAGTACTTGAAATTTGAAAAAGTTCTTAGTTACATTCCTACACTGATGTAAGTGATGTGTTGCATGTATGAAAAAAAAAAAAAAAAAAAAAAAAAGCAAAGTTTGGGCACTGAAGCAGGTGTCAGGCTGCTTTTGCTAGACTGTGTCAAAGAAGTGTGTGTGAGAAGTGGTGTGTGTTTATGAGCAAGGAGGTAGCATCCTTTGCATTTCCTGGCCAAAATTGATTTGGATCTTGGAAAGAAGAACCAAGAGTGTTTCTAATCTTGGAAGAAAGGGTGTTTTTTAATTAGAGAAGATTAAGGTGTGTATGTGTGGTGTTGAGTGTGTATGTGTGTGTGTGTGTGTGTGTTAGTTGGTTTGCACCATGGTAATGCTACCAGACGTTGTGCAAAGCTGTAGTCACACAAAGGGACCAGTGTTCACCTCAAACCCCAGGGCTCCTGCGCTCCCAGGGATATAGAATTAGAATTAGCAGAACAGACCCTCCAGTTCAGATCCAACAGGCTGCCGACCACCACACAGACCTTAGAAGAATGGAGAAGGAGGTCAGAGCTGTGTCTTAACAGGCTGAAGTTGCTTCCTCTTCTTGTCACCTTTCACGTATCTAGAATGACACTATTTCCTGAACAGGTTCATAAAGATCTCTAGTTTGAATGTGTGGCATGTACAGTCTGACTTTAGATGTAAAAAAACCCCAATCTGTTATGTTAGTGAGCTGAGCTGAGAGAACCTCTGTTCCTCCCAAGAGTAATATTTCATGAATATAATTTTGTTTCCCTTGTCACCAGAGTGCAGGAGAAACCGAGGTGTCCATTGTCGCCCAAAACAAGGACTGCTATGAGAGCGGCATTGTGTGCATGAAAATACTGGTCATTCATGTGGGACTTACCAAGATCTACTTCACTGACAACTCTGGCAACCCTGTAGGAACTATGCACACACTCATGCATTCTTTACACCAAACACACAATGTTGATGCACCTGCATTTCTTTTAAAAATATCCTATATCAGGTAAAAAAAAAAAACCAAAACACTAATTTCTGTCATAACCCATGTGATGTGTTTGTAACACCTTAGAGCCCATCGACCGTCATTGGCAGAGGATCAGAGTTTGAACTGTGGAAGGCAGGCTATTACACTGTAGTCCACTTCGCTAATCAGGACCTGACAATCCTATGGGACCGCAAGACAACTGTACACATCAGAGCTGGACCTCAATGGAAGGTCTGGATCACAACAGAATATTTTTAACTCCTTCAGGTATTTCAGTAAATGGCAATACATGACACAGTGTTTCTGCGTTTTTTACCTTTAGGGTCATCTCAGTGGGCTGTGTGGAAATTTTGATAGCGTGACAGTGAATGACATGACCACCTCCAGCCACATGGAAGTCAATAATGCACAGTCCTTTGGAGATAGCTGGGCCCTGGGACAGGTATAAGTCAGCTCAGGACTTCTCGGCCATTAATCCTCACTCTACCCTGTTTGCTCTCTCTGTCTTTGTTTATCTCCCACTTACTTACTCTTTCACTCCTCTCTAGCCCTCTGTTACATCTGTAATTTATGTGCACTTGTTTCCCTCGAGTCCTCTGTGATATTTAAGAGTAATCAGACACTCAATCACCATCTGTGTGTGTGTGTGTGTGTGTGTGTTCCTGTGTTTTAGTGCGAAAGTGAAAGTGTAGTTGAGCGACCGTGTGAAGGGGACTTGGGGAGACAGCCGTACGCCAAGAGAGAGTGTGCTCTCCTCTACAGCGATGTCTTTGCACCCTGTCACAATGTGGTGAGTGCCATTGAACTGATGCGCGCACACACACATACACACACACACACACACACATACACACACACACACACACACACAAACATTCATATGAAATGAGTGCAGCTGCGGAAAGGTTATCTTGCTTTCAGCGGGGGAGTAGGGCTGGGTGAGGGGTTATGGGAACAACTCTTAACTGATCCCAGACAATACTCTGTTTCTCAAAGAGATAAATACCAAATTCCACACCAGATGCAAGGTTACACACGCTGAAGGACTCACAAGAAAACACATCTAAATGTGCTTCGACTGCATTTTTATAGCTGCATTTGACCAGCAGATGGAGCCATGTATATATGCACAGAAATGTTGTTAAAGATAGTACCCCAGCACTCAATTAACTTCAATGGATTTATTGGTAATATGCAAACAACATGGTGAGCATCAATGGTTGCTTGTGCTTCAAAATTTCCCTAGAGAAGTTGTCAAATTTCTATTTTTTATTTTGTTAGGGATTGCTATACATCAGATACAATACTTGAGTCCATAATCCATAATTAATCGCACTCTGTTAAATGCTATTTTTGTGTAAAATAACCATCTGGCTGTTTTTATGGTTTATTTATTCAATTTGTAGAAAGGAAATACAAATTCACAAATATAGTTCACTTTAAATGTAGAATAGAGCAATTTTGCTGGTGTCTGTTTTGCCTTGATACATAGTGTAGGTAAATATGTAAAGTCTTTTCAGGTGACAGAGAGGCTATTTTAGGTGACAGCAAGACAATTCCACTGTTCCTGTTCTTTTCCATGCAGTTCTTTGTTGTCTGGCTTGAATCGCTATTGGGTAGATAGTCTCCACAAATAAGTACACGCAAAGAGCTGTAGTTCCTTTGAAACTTGAAAGTTTGACTCAAAGGGTTTTTATTATTGTACAGGAAGACTGTTTCAGTTTTCTTTAGATAGCAAAGTTCTTTTTTCAGTCCATTTTTGAGTATTTCTCAAAATTTGGAGACAATAACCAAGTTAGACAAATGCCCTTATTTTAGCAGCTCGTCTGAAGTTCTTTCTACATTCTAACTGTTGAGAGAACTTCATCCTAACCCATTTAGTAAGATGACTTAAATATTTAAATTCAAGCCTCTTACTCCAGTGAAAATTTAACACATCACCAAATCAGGTTCTGTGCATCATGTAGCTTGAAAAGTGCTAAAAAATAAACATGAAAATGCAGCCTGGATGAAGTCTGCTCTTAATTTGCATTACAGTAGCCTAATTAGTGTGGCATTTGGGCAGACCTACTCACTGCGGACACATTTTGTCTGCCTGTCAAAGAGCTCAACTGATCCCCTCTGCATCAGACGCTGACCCACATTCCTTTGTCATCATATCTCATCACTCCTTTTCCTGTCTGAATTATTGAAAACTAGTCACCCCCTAAAAACAAGACCTCCCCAGCTTCCCCCAATGAGATTAGGCCTTTCATTATGAGTTTGTCTGTTTAACTGTGTGTATATGTGCATGTCACTGGTGTTTGTGTGTGTGTATTCATTTATACATGGTGTGTACCTTCCAGGTGGACGTGGCCTGGTTCTATAGAAACTGCTTGACTGACACTTGCAATTGTAACCGAGGAGGGGACTGTGAGTGTCTGTGTACATCCATCGCCGCATATGCACACAAGTGCTGCCAACAAGGGGTCACAATACACTGGAGGTCACCCTCTGTGTGTCGTAAGTATCCACACATATCAGTTAACACCACTCCACTCTCACCTCTTTGACCTACTTCTACCAGTCTCTGCATCAGCAAATACACTGCTGTTTTATATTCCATTTATTTATTACCCTCAACCCATTATATCTCACCATATTATTACTTCTGTTCTTTTGATATTCTTTATAACTCCTGAACTGATTTGCTCTTCTCTTGCAGCCTATGACTGTGAATACTATAATCAAGGTAAGTGTAAGAGTACTTCTCAAAGATCTATGTGGCACATCACAACACTCATTTCCTGTCTCTCTGACTTCCCTACAGAGTTAGGTGATGGGCCATTTTCCTTAGTGAGTGCTGTTTACAATGATACAGTTTTCGGAGTGAATCGCACCAGTAGCTCAGTATTTCCACTGGTGAGAGAGAGACCGGGTCAGCTGCCTCCCCCAGGCCTGCTGTTCAACTTCATGATCACTGCAGGCTTGCAGAAGGACAGGACATCACGTCAGTATCCACAGTCATAAAATGATACACTGCCACTCTTTTTGCACTAATCTAACCCCTGTTCTGATCAAATTCTCAGGTGTCCCTGTGGTATCACTGGAATCTGCAGAGAGACCAAACTATTTCCTTGTTGTGTCAGGGCACAGCAGTCTTCAGTTGGAGCGCTGGACTCGGGGAGCAGAGTTTAGTCGCAGGGCAACCTTTATCCAGCACCAGGGTCTGTTTCTGCCAGGTCACATCTCATTTGAGCTTATCGGCCAACCTGGGATTTTTCTGACCCTGACACGCACTGCTGCACGAGCCCAACGATATGACCCCACAGACAGTTTCAAGGCCAGCAGCAGTTTCACTTTGGAGGGTCAGGAACGTGCATGTCCACAACATAAACACATATTCATTTGAATATACACACACACACACTCACCGACCATGTATTTTTCCTTCATTGTGGTAGAGAGCAGTTTTGTCATCCCATATCGTATGATGTGTGAGTGGCGCTACCAGCCGTGTGCGAGCCCATGTGTTCAGACATGCAGTGACCCAGACGCCACACGTTGCCAGTTTCTGCCTCCGTAAGATTCTTTTCACATTAAAAATAGCTAATATAGTGATGAAAGTTGTTAGTTTTGTTCTTATTTTGTATTAAGTTTAAGTTTAGTTTTTGGTTTCAGTTTAGTATAAGGGCTTTTTCACATGTGGAATTCCAAATCAAACATTGCAAACATTTGGTCTGGTTAATTTTTCTGTCATGTGGAAGAAAAGCCTGTGAAAGAAACAGTCTAATATGTCCTGTCACTATCATCTGTATCATCGTTGTATGTTGCATCCCCATTTATAGACAACCATCCATCTGGAATGAGCAGGATGATAATTCAGCATATTTTTAAATTCTTCTGTTTCTTTTTCTCTTATTTTTGTGACAGTAGTCTTGAGTAATATCCTGTGATTGGTTGAAAGTCCAAATTATCCCAAAGGTGTAACTGTAAATGAGTCATATCTTGGTTCAGTTTGATCTGGACTGAGACCACCTCTTTTGGTCAGACCAAAGACCCTCTGTTTGGTCCTCACTGTGGTTCAAGGGAGGTTTTACCCCTGTGAGTTTCATAGACTGGACTGGAAAGTCAGAAAATTAGATGTCAAGATGTTAAAGCACCTAACTACTTTAAGTTTGATAAGCATTGAGTTGACTTGTTCTTGATCTCTCAGTTAATTTGAAGAAAGCCATGATATACTGATGCAGAAAAAGACTGGACAAAAGAGAAACAAAAACAGATGTGATTGAAGCTGCAATTCCATATCAGTTTAGTTCATGTTGTATTTTACAACGTAGTTCTGATTTAGTTTATGCATTTTTGGGAAGTTTTTATTTACTAATATTATTTTCTTACAGCTAGTTTCAATCTCGATTTTCATTAATTATAATGACTCATTTTAACATTAAATAATGCTCAGCCCATGTACTGAATATGATTTTATATGTTACAGTGTAGAGGGCTGCTTCCCGCGTTGTCCGAAGAATATGGTCCTTGATGAAGTCACAAGAAGATGTGTCTACACGGAAGACTGTGAGTACAAAGAGTGTCTTGTCTTCAATTCCATTAAGTAGTCACTGTAAGCCTTAGATTTCTTATAGTTACATTTTAAGCACAGTACAGTTTTATGATCTTATGCATTTTTCTTTAGGTGTGATACTTCCACCAACTCCAACTCCATTTGCTTACGTGACACGGTCCAACAGAACAACTACAGCACCTCCAACAACTACAACTACAATCACGACAACCACTACCACAAGACCCACAACAACTAGTACCACTACTACAATAAGGCCCACAACAACCACAACCACCACCACCACCACCACTACAAGACCCACTACCACCACCACCACTACTACTACAACCAGAACAACCACAACCACTACGACCACCACCACCAGAGCGACCACTACCCCCTCCACTACTCTCACACCCACATCAACAACTGCAACCACAGTCACTCCCACTACTCCCACTACAACAATATCCACAGAGCGGGTAACTACTTTACTCACCACTTTACCAACCACATATCCGACTACTACCACTCCTCTCCTGCCCTCTACTGCTACCACTGTTATTGTTACCACGACTACTCTCACTCCTTCAACGGCACCCGAGACGACTACTCTCAGAACAACTGAAATTACCCCCACCCAAACCATAATAACCACAGGTGTCACTACAACTGTCACCACACCTATGCCCACGACTGTACGCACCGAAGCCACAACACTCCCATCCACCACCTCTCCTACACCTCCTACTACTCCTCCTACCTCCACCTTGCTTATCACTACAACTACTTCCACACCTTCAACACCAGCCTTAACCCCAGCATTAACCACGGTGCTGACATCCACTGTTGCCACCACCCCACCTCCAGTGACCACCCCCACGACAACACTACCACCAACTACAACCGACACAACCACGCCACCCTCTACCACTCGAACAACAACACCTGAAACCACCCTCGAAAGTACGACCACACCTACACCAGCTCGCACGACTACTACTGTAGAGACCACCACCCCAATGGAAACCTCAACAGTGTCATTGACAACAACAGCTATCCTCCCTACAACCACTGAACCCACCATAGAGCCCTCCACCACAGAAATAGTCACAACCTCTGAAACATCTGTTACAACGGAGGAAGTATCAACCAGACCTCCATTTCTTTTACCTACTACTCCCTGTACAGTAAGTCTTGTTGTTTTTGATACAGTTGAGTGTGATTGACAGTTGCCTTTTGTCAATAATATAGATTAACAATAGTGCATATACATAGAGTAAATATAATGAAGAACAAGAGCCATTTATTGGCATTGAACTCTGGAACACGTGAATTAAAAAATACATTCCTGTTTACCTTTTTGGCTTTGTTAACAAATATTGCACACATCAGATTTGACATAAATATTAACTTCAAAATGCAAAGAGTATGACTGAAATATATAGATAAATTAAACTTTGATTATGTAAGGTGGTTTAGTATCTGCCACCAAGTCAGATAGCGGGAAATGTTTCAGAAATCATGACAGAAATATGAGATTTCTTAGTTTCATTCAGCAGTTTCATCCAGGTGAATGGAGACGAGTTGCAAAGCTTAGGTAATTGCAGCAAATTTAAATGTGACATAAAGACACACAAACAGGTGTTACATTTTCAGCTGCTGATATGATTGTAGGGACATGTCAGTTGTCTTTGGAAACCACAATGTGTATACTTTTCTCCACAGCCTCCCTACTCTTACCGTATAGATGAGTGTGCTGAGCTGATCTGTTTCAATGGAGAACTCCTGCTTCATAACTCCTCTCTTCATTGCCGCTACAACACAACTCCTCCCCGATGCAGTCTGCTGGGCCTGCCCATCCTCATCAATACAGACCCCTGCTGTCCACAATGGCAGTGCCCCTGTGAGTTTGGAGTAAAAAAAAAAAAAGACTACTTCTGATTTTTTAATAACAGACTTAATGATTTGAACTTGTTTTTCCAGGTCGCTGCACCGTTATGTCAGATCTGCGTGTGATCACGTTTGATGGAAATAATGTGGCCTTGTATGATAATGGCTCGTACATCCTTGTTAACCTTCCAAGAGAGACTATTATCGGTACTGTGGAAAAATGTCCGACCAGCCAGGTAACAAGTATGAACAAGGAATAGCGTATAAATTGACTTTGAACATTCTGTTCATTAAAATATCTTCCTTTTTTTTTTAGAGTGTCAACTCCATCAGGCGAATAGTGAGTAGAGGGTTTTTTTTTTCCAGACGGTTGTTTTGCTTGTGTTATTCAAGACTGTTATCCATTCACCAAATATCTTATGCATTATGGCCCTCTAAATTAAAACCCCTACCCTTTACAGAGTCCTTCAGGTGGAACATCAGGTCTTTGTTTCAAGAAGCTAAACATCACTACCTCGTCCTACCGAATCATTATTCACAGACTGGATCGAAAGGTGACTACGTAGTCCTACGTAGTTTACAGTCACAATTTCAAATATGCCACATACATAATTTATAAAACTTTATTTCATCTTTCATTTAATCATGCAGACCCACTGACAATCTCACTAGACAAGGAAATTAATTAAACCAGTTAAAAGAGTCATATAAAAAACATGAGATAATGAAGCTGGTATGCCTGTCAACGTTAATGTGAACATGAAGGAATATCTACTGTAGATACCAAATGTGGCATAGTTTGGAAGTTCATCCAACTGTGTGACACAGAGTGGAACATGGTGCAAGATAATTGTCATTTGTGATAAAATGTAAAGAATTCTGCTTTTTCCAATTTGACTGCTGTAGTGGAGCAGCATGACAATGAGGAAGACCTCTATAAAAGTCAGACAGGAATATCAAGTGCGCAGTAATTTTGCAGTTTAAGAAAGTCAGATATTCTTTTATTCTATACAAGTATACCAGTGAGATTGAGTTTTAAATTAAAGTCGACTATACTGTACTTATATAATGCCTTGTTTCTGCACCTCTTTCTCTAGGTAACAGTAAACTACAGACCTGTCAGACTTCCCTTTTCCAGACACTCTCTGTATGTGGAAGATACAGGCAGCATGTATCTGATCAATACACCTGGTGGGATCAGCATACAATGGTATCACAGCACTGGCATCATGGTGCTGCAGTACATCACTCCCAGTAATGCATCTGTGCCCACTCGAGGACTGTGTGGTGAGAACCTGTGCACAAAAACACACACTCCACTTTCACCACATCAGCACCAGTCTCATTTATCTAAGTGCCAGCTATCAGCACCTAAAGGCTTAATGTCTAAACAGCAGCATCACTTAAGCTTGAGTCATTATGAGATATGACAATTTGAGATGTTAAGAGCCATTGCTTTTAATTAGGGAGTTTAACACACGTATTACCTCACTTCACTTTAAATTGCTTACTATATCCTCTGTAATTTAACTGACGTACACACTTGCACATCAAATCAGTATTCATTCACCAGTCCAAACATCTGTGTGTGCGAGCCCACCATCTGTCCGCTCATCATACCAGGTTGTTGTGATGGGAATCCAGAAGATGACCTAAAGCTGCCAAATGGGACGGTAGTGAGGGAAGTTGGAGACATGATGCTTTTCCTGCAGGCTTGGAGAGTCCACACTACTGATGAGGCTGAACACATGCGTAGGGTTGGAGACAACTGCACAACTGGGGACTGTTCTACCTGTATATCTATGCTTCGACAGAGAGCATTCACACCATGTCACAGCAAGGTATTTAATGAACGGTCAAGTTGTTTTTAAGTTTACAGCTACTTCTACAACTATAGCACATTCACAGGGATAAATACTAAAGCATTGCTATCTGCACAGCTCTGATCACAAATAGAGATCATTGTAAGTCACTGTTAATTCATCATTATTTTTTTTTTTATTGGTTTCTTTACTAAGAGAATTAATATACAGTGACCCAGTGATTATTGGAAAAATAATTCCCTGAAGAGGTTTATTTCATGATCTTGAACTCATTCTACATTATTCTTTACACATACAAAGATTCTCTGAGTCAAATCCAATGTTTTTTAGGCAATCAGACTTTCCATTTAAAATGAACAGTTCATGTTGTTATGTTGTCAAAATTGGAGCATGAAAACCAATAACCAACACTTAACAATGAATCATATTCTTCTGATAAAAGGGAATCTATTTGTTTGGTTACAGACCCCTGAACTATAATCACATTTCCATTTTAATTTTTTTTTTTTTTTTGTGAAAATATAATGCAGAAAGTCTTTCTAAAATTATAACTCATATCACAGTAGCAATATCTATTCAACATGATGATATTATTTTTAATTATTCCAAATCAGTCATTGATTAAACACAAAACTAACCAATTATTTTCTTGCTGTGTGTTTGCAGGTACCTCCAGAACAGTTCTGTGACATCATGTGGGCAGGAGATCTGCACTACAAAGATCACCAGTGTGACTTTTTGGCAGCCTACGTGGCAGTTTGCTACACCCATCAAGTCTGTATCAGCTGGAGACGACCCAACTTCTGCCGTAAGGAGAGACAGGCAAACAACACACACATAGAGTGCATCCTTAAGGCCTTATGTCACACATGTACACACACATTGTAATTCTTGTTTTGCATTTGCTCATGCATTGCTAAGTGTCTGTCTTCCTGTAGCATTACGGTGTCCCCCTGGAAAGGAGTATCAGCCATGTGTGAGCACCTGCACCAGTCGCACTTGTCTGAACAGGGAGTACTATGAAGAGACCACCTGCTCCTTTATCAGGGAGGAGTGTGTGTGTCGCAGTGGAACCATCTTGCACCGGGCTGATTCCCCATTCTGTGTAACTGAGGATCGCTGTGGTGAGTAATATAGTCTATGTATTAACATTGGGAAAATATCTGAATATGTTTTAGTAATGTTTTTATTATTTATGGGTAATGTTAAGTTTGCAAACCATCTGATCCTGAAACACTGTGAAGGGTCAAGGGAGAGAAAAAGTAATTATTCATCTACACACAATAATCAAAGCATTGACATTAATGACTCACAATCAGTAGGTGCATAGCAACAGCTGTGAGTTAATTGTCTTTCTGATGTTTTTTTTAGTTTCCTTCTTCCAATGCCATTAGCTTGTGTGATGTGCACAAATCTCACAGGCTTCACACACAGCATGACCTGAATGCCTGAATTCTCTCTCTTTTTTAAATAGGTTTTAAGATATATATAAAACAAAGAAAATGACTGATTTTTATTAACTTTGGGAAATGGGAAAAGACAGAGTAGTCAACATTAAATACTGCCCTACAGATTTTGATAGTGTCAAAGGAGGCATTGGCGCTAGTCCTGATCTGGCTGATTCTGTATTCTGTTCCGGCAGGATTAAATCCAGCTTCTGGGGTCGTGTTTTGTTCTCAGAGTGTTTTTTTGGCTTGGTGTTTTCTAGTATGCACCGATAATGAGGGTAACCCCCGGGCCCCTGGAGAGGTGTGGAATGGCTCTTCCCGGAGCTGCTGTCTGTATAAGTGTATGGAGAATGGTTCTGTAGTAGCTGTCGAGCCTGAGTGCAGCTCTGTGCCTACACCACTGTGTGAACGGGAGGGAGAGTATGTACTGGATGTTCTAGAAGAAGGAGCCTGCTGCCCAAAGAAGATCTGTGGTGAGTTGAAAAGCGAGGCTATATTTGATGAAGCAAATCATTTTATTCCAGCTCGGACATCTGAGAATTGCTATTCAGAAATTATGGTTTAATCCATTCCATTCACTGTTAAGTCATTTAAATTTCACTATTTATAGGTGTATTATGGCTCATAGTTCACAGATACTTTAGCTTCCATGGCTGTGTTTCCACCCTGGACCTTTACTTTTAGAATATAAGTCTCAGTACCCACAAATACCCTTCACACTTGTCTGCATTTCCACTGTTCTATAAAAACCTGCAAACATTAGGAAATTCAGTCCTCTAGTTGGTGAAAAAGCAGCATGAGTTTTTTACATCATTTTTGTGCATGCCTATATTTCAGAAAGGTCTGTACTTTGCTGTTGCTCCATCTGTCACATTTCCTCAGAAAAATCTGTATATATATATAACAGCTCTTTAAAAATGTTGGCTGAAACTAAATTCGGCAAATAATAAGACATATGAAAAGTTTAGCACTGCAAGATCCATCCCTACAGTTTCCAAAATATCATCAAGTACTACGTACATACCAGGGAGTAAAACTATACTTAAACTACGACCCCTGTGGTGGAAATTTGTTTTTTCAAAGGTTCATTGTTATTAGGAAATGTTGTATCACCAATTGTTTGAGTAAAATACACAAGAATAACACACATAATTTCCTTTTTCTAAATTATTTGGTTACTTCACCAAAGCCATATGAAATGGAGAGAAGAGATAAGAAGTTGAACAAGACTAAAATAACATAAGTAACACTGTAACAGAAAAAAATTCTAAAAGACACAACATAAAAAAAAAAACAAAACAAAAAAAGACAAGAGGAAAATGTCTAAGCAAGACATTAAAGAAACAAGATGATGACAATGATGTAAAAAAAAAAAAAAAAAAAAAAAAATGTAGCATATGGAATGTCAGGTAAAAGATGTGAAAAGACAACAATGTTACATCTAGATATTATGGCAATTTATGATGTTTGAGTCCGGAAAAAAATATAAACAAAGAAAAACACATATCCTTAAGTCTGTTAAGAATCCAAAAAGCAGACATTGCTGACCATTTGAAAAATTAAATGACCTATCACTCACCTTCCCGCTCCCTGTCAGAGTGCAACATGACCATCTGTGACAGTGAAGCTCCGCCTTGCGACAATGGAAACAGACTGGTGATTGGTTACAGTGCTCTGTCATGCTGCCCAGACTACCGATGTGGTGAGAACTTCTACTTTACTTTGCAAGTTTGTAGACATGTTGTAAATGACGTTTCATGCACCCTAAACTATTAAATTAAAATACTGTGCTGTGACCGGTCATTCCCAGAGTGTGACCCCATGGCATGCCCTCCTGTGTCTGCCCCGGACTGCAGGGAAGATCAGTTCTTAGTAGAGGTCAGGGGGTCTAAAGCCTGCTGCTACTCTTACCTGTGTGGTAAGTTTTAATTGCAGGCCACGGGTCAGTTTAAAACTGATGGGATTGTCGTGTGGTCTGCTGGCTATCTGCCATAGCTGCTCTGTTAGCACTTCTCTAATGACAGCAGCAAAACTGTGAATTCATTGTTTGTGTTTTGTGTCTGTGCAGTGTGTGAGTCATGTATTGAGCCTATTCCAGCTTGCTCACATGGAGAAATTCTGGCTGTGGATCTAAACACCACCAACAGCTGCTGTCCACAGTACCATTGTGGTAAGCAGTGTGTGAATATGTGTATTGTTGTTTTCATGTCTTGTCTCCAAAGTCATGTTTATGTATTTTCCCATTCCCATGTTGTCGCAGTGTGTGATGCCAACTTGTGTCCTGAGTCATCTGTGAGCTGTGCACCTGGTCTGTCTTTAATCCAAACAACTGTCCCAGGGCATTGTTGCCCACAGCACCACTGTGGTACACACTCAAAATTTACATATTTATTTCACACATGCACACAGCTCCACGCTATGTACGGAAATATCCACATTCTTGGTGTTACTGGGGTCAATTTATTGCTCTGTTGGGTTGATAATGAAAATATCTCAGAGGATGTCAACACATATTTGCATAAACTCCTTGCTCCCTCTGTCTTTATCATCCTCTCTGTCACTCCCAGAATGCCAATGTGAGGACAGTGTTCTTCCCATCTGTCAAGTGGTAAGTCAGCAAAAATGTTGGATCACAAGTTACTTTAATCAGGTTTTTGATTAAAAGAAAAAAAATGAAAGCACTTAGATACACAGTCAGCATATTTTATTTTCAGGGGGAGGTGGTTGTTGAGCTTCCAGACAGCGACAACAACTGTGACTGTCCTCAGCATACATGCCGTATGTGTATGGAAACACACAGACACACACCTGGAAACACCTGCTGTTGAAATGTACACTATAACAATTTCATTTACCACATATTTGTTGTTGGTGTTTCAATCGTGTGCATGTGCAGAAAAGGCAGAGGTGTGTCTTTTCCAAGGGATGACAGTGCTGGGTCCAGGTCAGTCTCTGGTTCAGTACTTTGAAGGAGAGCTGTGCTACACTGTCCACTGCCTGAATCACAAAGATCCAGACACAGGTTTCTATGCAATGGAGATCAGCTCTGTCAACTGCTCCCAAAAATGTGGACCAGTATGTATCTAACCAATGTAACACATTCTTCTACTTGCAATAGTTACTGTGTCAAGCATTTTTCTAATGTCAACTTTGTTGTTGTTAGAGGTTGACCGAGACTCGTAGTTGGTATTTTGATCTGATTTACATTTGCAGTAAAAATTAAAACCTTTGTCAAAAGTAAGAATGACACAAACTCAATTAAAGTTACAGGTACTGAAATCAGTGGAATAAAATGCCAGAACTGGGAAAAAAAAAGAAAAAAAAAACACCTTCCGTTGGCAGACTTTTCCTCTTGCAAAATCAAAAGTGTAAATATGAATATATGTGGATGAACCCGACATTGTTTCATTCATACTGCTCTGGTAAAGTGACGCCACTTTTCCAAGCTTCCATATTGAACAGACAAGTAGAGTCGCATATTCAACTCCTTACCTGTCTGAAAACACTTGTGATTGGCCAAAATCAGGTTGCCATAGAGTAGATTTTCTACAGCCTGAAAACACAGGCAAAAAGTAGATGCAGAAGTTAGACGTCCTTTCAGACCACTTGAGTTATAATTTTCTGAAAGGTAATGACATCATTTTTGCCCAGTGATGCTAAAAACTAGCAGCTTTAAATAGAACTTTTCCATATTGTAATAAAACAAACAGTGCACAGACATTTACAAAAAGAAAAACTCTTCCTAAGTAATGTAGTAAAGCAAAAGCAAAAAAATCTTGCAGAAATTTTAGTGTAATTCTGTGGTTTCATCAGTGTAGCAGAAAAGGTTTTCAGGTAGAAAATGCAGTTGCTCAGACCTCAAACACCAAGAGTAAAAGTAGGACAACTTATCTTAAATTGAAATGGATATACATATGTATAAAAAAAGAACCATATAATAATCATAAAAATGCTGAATATCAGATCCTGTACTCGGTCAACCCCTACTTTTAATCCACATTTTCATTCAGTGATCTGTCCTTTTGCGTCTGCTGCTCATTCTTCACTCCTGTGTTCACCTCCATCTTTTCAGAACCAAGTGTACGTACAGTCCACAGATCCCCAAGTTTGCTGCGGCTCTTGCAAAAACGTCTCATGTACTTTCACCAATGAAAATGGGACGACAGAGCTTTTTGCTGTAAGAGTGAACTGCTGTTTTGTAGAATTACACTGTAATTATCTTAGAATTCTACTGACTCTTATTGTGCATGTAGGCAGGGAGTTCCTGGGTAGAGAACTGTACACGTTTTGACTGTATGGAAACAACAGTGGGAGCAGTGATCCTTGCTTCTGGGGTGATATGCCCTCCATTCAATGACACAGAGTGTATTCAGGTTTGGATCTCTAAACATACTGATGTCTGTTCTGTTGGCTTTTCACACTTTGTAAATTAACTTCCTTCCATTTACTTTGGTTTCTCGTCTTTTTCTTTCCTTGTAGAATGGTGGTGTGGTACAAAGCTATGTGGACGGTTGCTGCAAGACATGTGAGTCTCCATTTTAATAGATGCTTCTGGTAATGCTTTGAGCTGTCAATCAGAGGGGTGAGCGCCTTGTTGCCTGGCAGTGGATGGGCTTATTGGCTGAGTGGTTGGGGGTGTGGCCTTGTAGAGGGTGGCGACAAAGTCGGTTGTTGGCTTAGCACTACATTTCCCATAATTCCTGGCTTTCCCAGTTTGTCCCCAAATCTTCTGTTGGCATATTAAAGAGCAGCTTAAGCTCAGACAGAAGTATCATTTGGTGGAAACCTCAAACAAGTGATAATAAAATTTTAAATATTATGATTAAATATGCTTGCACTGAACAGTTAATTACATTTACTTAGTTGGTAATAATTTCCTGAAACTTTTTCTTCATGTTTATAAAATGTAAAGTAATGCAACGTCTCTCGGTTGTGTGAATTTAACCTTTAAAATGTTAAAACATTTTCTCTCTCTGTGGATTTGGCATTGCAGCCTCGCCCGCTTGCCTGCTTTAGCAGTGACCTTGCAGTTTGGCCAATCGGGGTGCTCCATGGTGAGCATTTTACCAATGAGAATGTGAGTTGGTGAAGAGGTTAGAGTTTGCCCTGCTGAGCTTTTTTTTTTTTTTAGTAAATTAAATGACTGTGTTCCTTGGCTGGCTGCCCGGAGTACCTCAAAAAAGAAGCGAAATCCATGTGCTTGCCAGCTGCACTGATTCCGTTCTCTTTGTGTCTGTGTTTGACGCTTTACTGTGTTTTTCGAGCAAAACATAACCTTGTGTGTGTTTTTTTAATATTTTTTGAACCGGATGGCTGTGATCCTGACGATGCTCCCAGGTTCTGGAGTGGGTGTTTTACCATTTACCGTTAATCCTGTAACCCCCACTGGTAGTACTAACTGTGACACAGGTATCACCACACTAAACTATTCCCACTTACAATCATTCTTTGGCATCCTGACCCTGGCTTTGTGTGAGGAGATGTGTGGTGTGCGTGTTGTCTACCCATCTTTGGTTCAGTCTCAAAAACTTTATAACATAAATACCTTATAACCTTGCATAAATCTATAGTATGTAACCATTCATTTACCAGTACTGTTTGTGATGCTCAATAGAAGGATAACTATAGCTTCAGTAGTTTGTATCTGTCATTTCATCATATATTTCAGACTTGCACTAATGTTTTGATTGGCTAGAAATGAGGTTAAGTTTAGGTCAGTAGTCAATAGGACATCCAGATCTCTGCTACGAGAACCGTGACCCCCCCATCACCCAAACTGTCAATCAAAGAAAGCTCCTACTGCTGGGCAACAAAGAGCCCTATTCAATAGGCCTTTTTTGTGAGTGACAGGCTACGTGGTGAATGATCAAAGATTGTGTTTTTTGTGTGCGCATACAGACGGGTGACAAATTAAAGGAAAAAAACTGATAGGAGTGGTGTCTGTGTATGATATCTGTAGGTTTAATCGATGGGTCACACTACAGACATACAGTGAAAGGGACATTTGAAAGTCTATCAGTATTAGCTCTCTACTCTAGTTATGGTATAGAGTTAATATTATAACTAAAAATGGGGAAATCATACCTATAATCACCTAGATATTTCACAGAGTTTCATTTTATGCGTCCTGGATTTGTTTATTTTTTGTCATTTACTGTAGGTATTTCTTTCTTTGACACTGATGTTCAGTTCAGCAATTATCCAGTTTCTAGTAAAGTAAAAGAACTGTAAGGAAAATATTAGAAGTGGAGGCCTTACTGGGTTAAAAAGACGGAATTTAGTGCACATCAAGTAACTGAAAGCGCAAAAAACAAAAAGAAAAAGAACAGAAATCCCATGTTATCACTGCAGATAATAAAAGATTTTATTTATCAGTGTGAGTGCCTTTTCTGCCTTTTTTTTTTTTGCACCATCAATTATCTGCAGCAGTGTTTTTGCATTCCAACACTGTCATTTATATTCCAAGGGCTGATGATTATAATCAGCTATTAGCACTGTGATCTCAACCCAAAATCAACACCAGTGGGAGATTTTTGACAGGCAACACTCTCTGTAATCATCAAAATAACAAGTTAAGGAACGTGTTTTAGAAGAATTGTGTTCAATTCCACCGGCAGTTTTCAAAGACTTGCAGAATCATCACATTTTAATGGTGTTTTTTTTTCCGTTTAATGTGTCACCCAACTGTATCTTTGTTAGCGTGTGCTCTTTTGTGCATCTTCATGTTTATTGTCTTGAGTTATTTTTGGGCGTCCATAGTTTTTCTGTTGATATGTGCATAGGTAAAGAGGATGGCAAGACATGCAAGAGAGTGGCCATTCGAACCACCATTCGAAAAGACGACTGCAGGAGCAATGCACCGGTGAGAACCAAGACAATTATTGTTTCTAGAAACTTTGATGCCAACAAAGCTCTCAATGGATTGAAAACACAAAATAGGGAGAAAACAGAACATCATCATTTCAACATCATCTTCTCCTCTTACAGGTGACTGTCTACTCTTGCGATGGGAAGTGTCCGTCTGCCACCATATTCAACTTTAACATCAACAGTCACGCCAGGTTTTGTAAGTGCTGCCGTGAGAGTGGACTACAAACTCGCTCTGTCACGCTCTACTGCTCTCGCAACGCCACTGTGGTGGAGTACAACTTCCAAGAGCCTCTGGACTGTTCCTGTCAATGGAACTAAAAAAGAGCCTTCAAGTAAAGAAAAAAAAAAAAGAAACAAAAAACATCATGACAAAAAAAAGCAAAAATGTGTGAGGGGTGAATGAAGGTGTAAGTGGAGAACATCAGATTTTCACAGTACGAACGGACAAGCATGAAAACCAGCCATGTTTCATTCCTGTTTGTCTTAATAGTACACTTTACTACACTGACGAAAAGTTGTAGTTGTCAGAGAAACACGTCTTAACTTATGTGACTGAAAGATTGTATTTCATCTAGTTGTGTCTGCACTTTAGTTTACACTTTAGACCTACTGTGCCAACCCATGCATTTGGCTGTGTAGTGCTTTTCCAGTGGTGGTACAATGCCAATAGCCTTTTATCCTACTGTATATTACCAAAAAATGACACATCAGTTTTTCTATTTTTATATCCTTTTTTGGGTTTAAATGGTGTATATGCGTCTTGGTTATTATGGGAGAAAAATATAGCCTTTTGCAGATACATTTATTATGCAGTGGCTCCTTAGAAAAACAATCAGTTATAAAAATGTGATCTCTGAGTTTAGTAGTTTTTTAAAAATCTGAAATAGATTAGGTCAATAAAGGATTTAACACTGTCTTTGTCTGAATTATTGCAAGACTGCATGTTTTGAATTATCTCCTTGTGACCTAGAATGCATCCTATTCACACATCCTTGCAGTTTTTCCTCTCTCAGTAGGTAAACACACACATCTCCATCCTGATTCAGCATCTGTCGTGCTGACATGTGTTTGTGTTTCACCTCCGAGCGGTTATTGCAATGTGGGAGTCACCTCTTAATAACAGAAACCCTCCTTGGACTCCAGCTCTCTGTCTGCCAATCTTTTCTCCCTTTCACATTCCTTTCATTCCACACAGGCCAATGCTTCTGCCACACCCCGCTTTCCAAACCAAACCCAAACTTTTACAGTATGCACACACATGATCACACACACACACCACTGCCTGCACTGTTATGACCAGTTTGGAGCGCATACTTATTTCAGAGGTTAAATAAACTCATGGAAACAAAATCTTGGTGTCTTGCTCTGACTATGTGGCTGTCTGTTGCTTATGCAGAGAGGTGAAGCTGGTGGCTTTTGCCAACTGGACACATCTCAACACCCCCCCCACCCCCATAAAAGCCCACTACATCCCTCATCCCTCTCATCATCCTCCCTCCCCAGACCCGGACTCCCCACCTCTCATTCCCTCAGGAGGCCGGGTTGCCATGGTAAAGTGCTCTTATCCGAACAAAGAGCCAGAACAAATTGGGCTGAACTTAAACGTGCACAGTCTCTCCTCCCATATGCAGAAGGAGGGAATAAAGAAAGGGGGGGGGGGGGGGTCTGCTGTGTGCACCCTCATAAGGGGTTGCTTCTCAGTGCACAGAGCCATTGAATGCTGTGTTTGAGTGCCCGCTAAATTCAAAGTCCAGCCTCTGCAAACTACAAGCAAAAAAAAAAAAAAAAGGAAGAAAATCCAGACGGACTCATTTAACAGAACTGAAAAACTAAACATCTAGTGTGAATCCAGACGGTTTATAAAGTGCGACCTGTTACGCTCAGCTGTGTGTCAGCGATCCAAATAGTCTGGGACTTTCCACAGCCGATGTTTACCCACAGTTGTTTTGAGCCGTCTTTTGAGCATACCAATGGCTGAAAACACAGCAGGAGCCGTGGAAGTGACTTGCCGTGGAAGTGACTGTATGTGTCCAGGCTGAAACTGTGTGTTTGGTGAGTGACTTCCAATGGGTGGGAGTACAGTGACCCTCTGGTTACTGACTAGTTTGTTTCAGGTAAGGTGAATCTCATGCTCTGATCATTTCATTTATACACACATCAGAGTTTCTGGCTTATGTGTGTTCCCTCTTCTTTCTCAGGGGGTTTTACTGACTTGTGAACAACATTCAAACCCTGTTGAGGTGGAAATTGCCTTTCAGCCTTTCCCATCCAGTCAACATCCAGACACCTACACAGTCACCTGCACAGATGCAAATAACCATCTGGTAAGAAAAGATCTGAATATCAGTGCTACCCTTGATCCTGTTTGGTTTTTGCAGGATTTGTTCTTTTAAGGAGTAATGCTTTTCTTCCACCTCTCCTCACAACTTCTCTACAGGTGTATGTGGAGCCTATTGACTACTCATCATGCTCTCCTGATTGTAAACTCTTTTTACACATTGTTGAGAATCCAAGAGGCTACACTGTCACCCTGAGGGCCCGCAGAAATGGTACCACCATCGAGGAAAAGACCTTTAACCTTAGTGAGTGTTTGTGAACTTATGCAGTTAAAACTATTGAAAACATCTAATTTTGTCTCTAATCCGTTTCTTTTGTTTTTCTGAGTAGGTCCTGTTTCTCTGACCTCCTTTCATCTATCAAGCACAACCACTTCTTCTTTACTGAAATGGAAATTTCAAAGACAAAATACGCTATCCACCTTGACTCTGGATAACACTGATAGAACTAATACCTTCAACATAAACTCCTCAGCTCTCACATCCCAGTACACAGTCAAAGCTCTTCAACCTGGCACACACTTCAAGGCCAACATTGTGGTAACTACTTCTATAAAACACCACAAACTCATTTTGAAGCAGAGACTCGTCGTTGGCTTAGAAACAGGTATAGTACATGTTACAAAACCCACTTGATCTAAATTTGATCATTAATCGTAATATTGACTCTGGGCAGCCTGGAAACCTCGGCTTAGGTGTGTAATCATTTCTATCTCCAGCTCATTGCCCCCATGGCTGGCTGACTAATGGGAGAAGCTGTTACTCTGTGAGAAGGGGAGGTTTAGCCTGGAGTGATGCCCAGCGAGGCTGCAGAAACCTGGCTGCTGGAAGTCACCTGGCTGACCTGAAGACCCTGGAGGATCTGCACTTTATATCTTCTCATCTACTGAGCCACAACACTTTGCTGCTGCTCTGGACTGGACTCAATGACCAACAGGTAGTCTTAAAGTATACACTAACACTTTAATGGTGATACCAGTTCTACACTTTGTATTATGACTTTGATTCATTTGACTAAGGGACAGTTTATTAATCCTCAGGGGGGAAATTTGTGTGTTACACTGCATAAATCAAAATCTTACCAGTTGTATTTTTCTCATTTCTAGTCAAAGTACCTCATCACACTTAAAATAAGACATAATCACCTAAAGAGTAACTTTTCAGAGAGATAGAAGAATTTATTTTTAGACAATAGATCTTGAAAATCTTATTTCAAGAAATCTTACCAAGATAATTTCACGTGTTCCATTGGCAGATTTTTTTGCTTAATTCAAGATTTTTTTTTTTTTTTTTGCTTAATTCAAGCAAAAAAAATCTGCCAATGGAACAAGTGAAAATGATCCTGCTAAGATTTCTTGAAATAAGATTTTCAATATCTATTGTCTAAAAATAAGTTCTTATATCTCACTTACAAGTTACTCTTTAGGTGATTATGTCTTATTTTAAGTGTGATGGGATATTTCGACTAGAAATGAGAAAAATACACCTGGTAAGATTTAGATTTTTGCAGTGTGTACAGTTTATTTAAAGCCCATTGTCTCATATTTCATCATATTAGAGACTTTCACAAATTTCACCAACCACTTTGATTAAGAATTTACAGTGAATACTTTTTTAAAATCCTAAATAAGTTAACAGTTGCACGATAATGCAGATTTTGTTTTGCAGATATGCTTTTTAAAGTGTCCTTCACTGCAATGGACAATACACGTGTTCGGAGTATATATATCAATGCATTTTTATCCTATGAAGGGGACAAGAGTTTCACAGATTTACTTTAAAAAAAGAACACTGTCCACTGTAAAGGACATTCCATTAAAAAAACAAAAGGTGTCTAAAAAATGTTGCATTATGCTCCCATCAAGACAATTATTTAATGTAAAAAAAAAAAAAAAAAGCCAAAACTTTTCTTTGCTGGATCTGAGGAGGTTAAAGATGTGAAATCTGAAATCTTCTGTCAAAACTGGTTCTATCGTGTGTATCCATTAGAGCGCATAATGTCTCTTCTCTGTCATCCCACAGGAGGAGGGTCAACCTCTCTGGTCTGATGGTTCGGTCAATAATCTGACAGATGTTATGAAATCATTACTGCCAGACAATCAGACAGACTGTTTTGCCCTTCAGAGAAATGCCACAGGACCAGGATATTTTCTCACTCCTTTCTTCTGTCACATCCCACTTCCATTCATCTGCCAGTACCAAAGTAAATAACTTATGGGCATTTGCCATCTTCCTTCCTTTTGTAGATTTTTTTTGGTCTTAACTCCTTATTTCCTCTCCACAGTCCCTCCAGCTTCCTCCTCATTCCCCTTTGACCTGGTTCAGGTGACAGAACGTGAGGCAGAGCTTCGTTGGAGTGATCTTTCACCCCTGAATTTGCTTAATCATTCATCTTTTGAGATATTTCTTCAGTATCAAGAGGAGGTACAAGGAGATCTGTGGCAAGTCAAAGGAAGTAGAAGCAAGGACTGGACAGAGGAGAAAACACAGAGAACGCACAGTCACAGCAGAGTTAAAAAAGTTGTGAAAGTCCCCATCTCCCTCTCCTCCAGAGGGGTAACTGTGGCAGGTTTGTTTCCAGGGAGCGTCTACTCTTTCACCCTGAAAGCCTCTCACCCTGCTGGATTCAACTGGAGCTTGGGACAAACACGGACTGCATACACTAGTGAGTCTGCTAACACAAACAGAGCTTTATCCCCAGCTTTGGGATATCATTTCTAATGTTTGCTCCCTTTCTTACAGGACCATTTCCTCCTCAGAATGTCACTATCGGTTCTATTACCGTCAATCAGATAACTGTTCGCTGGATGCTGAAAGATGCACATTATATTGCTGGATGGACATTTGTTTTACGCTATGTTGACCTGACTTCCAGACAAGAAAGAATTGCCGGAATGACCAACATCTTCAGGTCATCTGAAAGTGATGGGTGGCACTCATACACAGCTGTGATTGGAGGGCTGGAGTCCTACAGGAAATACAGCATTGAAGTGAACACAGTCACCCTGCATGGAATTGAGAGCTGTGGACAGGTGCCTCTATTTGTACAAACAGGTAAGCATGTGACATTAGCCTGTTATTGAGACTGAGTTTTTTATTGTGGTTCTCTAGATCATTCCTTCCCAAAGACTAGGTCACAGCCCACAGATGAGTTACAAAAGATTTTACTTGACTTTACAGTGAAATTATAATTTCAACATTTTTTTAAACTTATTTACAACATTGAATCTAATAAGAAAGGCCAGCATATGTTTTATTTGTTTTACTGAGAGCCTTTTAACTGCGTACTTTGAGTTATTTAACTGAATTTAAATGTATATTGTTCTACTGATGAGACTCTGCTTAAATTACTTGATGTAACTTACAACATATTGTCACCTTCCCAAAATAACTGCCAAAGTTGATTGTTCAGATTATTCAGGAAAGACAAAAAACTTACCCGAGTAGGTAATTAATTTTAGGAAGGTGACAATATTTAACATGTGTCTATGTTTTCAATAACAAGTGCATAAAATGAAGATAACATTTATTAAATGTACATTTCTTTTAAACTCCTGATTTGTCTGTTTAAAATAGCATTATACAGTGATTTGGAAATAGCCATAAAATGATTACAAATTTGCTCATGAAAAGGCCTATTGCGAGTTGGGTCAAAACCATTTCTCGTCACATTGCTTGCAGTATTTTAACGCCTACTGGGGCTTGTTTGATCTTACATATTGATAGCAGTGACATGTTGGGACTGTAATGAATAAGTCAGCCTTTAAACACTCACCTTGCTGAGTGATTCCTTGCTCCAAATGTCCAAATTATTCTAAATTTAATCTTTCTAACTCTGAATATGTTCTCATTTGTAGAGTTAGACCTTGCATATTACAAGCAGTTTGTAGTTTTGTGTTTTGTACAAAGAATAGAGCATGTTTATGTTTATGTTAAGGGAGAATGAACATTATCATATGCATTGTAGCATATGAAGATCACAAGTCACATACAGCACATTTCTTGTTTAATATCAGTGAGTTGTAATGAGGAGGTTATTGTAGTAAAACTGCCAGTAGTTGAAGAATATGGTCTTTGAGTATAGGATTAAATGACCAGTATAGACCCAATATGTTACTAATTTGAATGCAAAGTGAAAATGATTCAAATAAATGCCAGAACTAAAATTGTAACAGTACCATCTTTCTTTTTTTGGCACCTTGTAGCTGTGAGAGCACCACATGGTTTGGTGGTTATGAGTTCTACAGGAAACCTGACTGTCTGCTGGAGTAGTCAACATGTCGACCCGCCAGATGGTTATAATATCACAGCCCAAACACTCAATAAGGCCCATGTGTTTTTGCTGTGGATAAATCATTCCAGTCCTGATGCACGTTGGGGGGATGAGACTGTGTGTGTTGCTGTGGATGTATTTACTCCAGGTCAGACTTATGAAGTGGGCGTGGTTGCTGTCAGAGGAAATGACAGAAGTCAGAAGACCAGTATAGTACACACCATAAGTAAGAGAAAAACATGTACTTTTTAATAATATACACATAAGGCGTTATTATTCTAACCGCTGTCTGTGTGTATGTGCAGATCCAGTGGCGGTGCAGGTAGCAGTCCCCTTGTCAGTGGGCTCAACATCTGTACACCTTTACATCCAGCGTTCACAGATGGGTTTGATTGATGGGGTCAAAGTTTGCATCTGTCCAGGAGTTTGCGACACTAAGTGTGAGGGACAGTGTGGGTATGTGTGCGACTGGTACCACCTCTCCACTGGCATTCACAATGTAACAGTTATCAACCTCAACCCAGGATCAGAATACCAGTTCAAGGTGTACAGCACCAGCCGAAACCAGACTGGACCACCTTACCACACCCGCCTGATTAAAACAAGTAAGTTGCCTTAGCTTGGGAGTAACACAAACACATACACAAATAGCATTAACAGGGTTATGTGTAGTATTATGGTACAGACTCTTAACAGCAGGGTGAAGTCACGTACCAGAAACACATCTATAAAAACCACCATCAATTTTTCATATACACAGACTGTATCACTTACTTGATAACATATAAAGATTATTGCGTACACACATCTATATTATGGTATAATCAAGTTTTCTCTTCCAGACAAAATCATATATATATATATATATATATATATATATATATATAAATATAAAAACATAAAACATCCCATAATAACTTTATATCTGCATAAGCCTCAGAGTGAAGAAGAAACACTACGATTTCAACATCAAACTCCATTCTTTTCATTTAGAGCTGTATCCAGTGGTGAAATCAACAGTGCTTATGGGTTTTCACCGAGGCATAGACCAACACTGTGACTCAATACTCCCCCTAGTGGTCACTTTAACCTGAGGGTCCATCAGTTGTCACTTTTTCATTGACTCTCAAATTGCGCAAATATAACTTGTGCATAAAAATTTGCCCAATGGAAGAATGACAATTTGGCCAAAACTCTTGTTTTTCGATAAAAAGTTTTTGCACTGGCAAGAGGTAGTTTTTCGGGCATAGCAAAATTGGTATGTTGGTCAAAAATGCAATGGAAAGACCTTTTTCCGCAGCTAGAGTCACATGAACAAAAAAAAATGATGTTGACGGATGTTACAACAAGCGAAGAAGAGTCTTAAAAGAAACATGGCACGGTATGTGTGGACACACCAGGAAACCGAATCATTTTTTAAATTAGTACAGGATAGAGGGGTAATAGAGGGTATGCACGTGTCGTCACTGCGGTTACGCCCACTGAGTGGCAGAAAGAGGGAGACCAGTAGCGGCTTTGGCTTGAATACTGCAAAAACTTTAGAACAATCTAAAAAATGGGGAAGAGCTGTTGTGCCATTGATTGCACAAATAGGTTTAAAAAGCACTTGGAGCTATTGTTTTAGCGGCGACCTAAAGCCAAAGACAGAAGAAGCAGATGGATCGCTGCAATTCGTAGAAATAACTGGAATCCAGGCAACGAAACCTGGATCTGTGGTTGCCATTTCGTGTCAGGTAACGTTAATTTATGCTGTATTCTTGCCTAAAATCATACCTTAAATTACATATCGTTTTAGCTAACGTTACTTCTTAGTAAAGCTCTTAATGTTAGCATCTGTCATTTAGTTCTATACTTCATAACTGAAACATTTTTGTCTTCAATTGTGTGATTATGAACCTTGTGCTCTACATAATTTGTAAACTAGCTTAAACTGAGGCTAACCTAGTTTTCCAAATGAGGGGGTACTCTAGCACAAAGCTGTTGTAGCTGTGTTGTATCAAGTAGATCATACACTCACTTGGGTCAGTACTAAGGGTTCAACTCCAGTAAATCAGTAGCGAACTGTGAGCACTACTGCTGAGCCTTTACCTTGGCAATCACCACCAAGAAAATACATCTTCACTGACATAAAACCTCAAAAACAATAGTATGTTGAAGTGAAAGCACTCACCAGCTGTAATCCTCTAATTAACGATGACGAGGATTCAACAACTATTTGTCTTTTGTATACTTTCAGCCTTTGCATTGTGGATTTTCCCGGCGTTGAAATCAGGTTCATATAAATGTCAGGATACATGATTTCCGGCCACATATCAATGTTCGTAGACCACTTGTTGTTTGGTAGCTTGTATGGATCCATGTCGAGTCCAGTTGTCTTTAATTTCACATTATATTCCACATTTTACCCGGTCTCGCTGTAGTTACTGCTGTGCTCCGCCATGTTGAGCCACTCGGTCTGACTTAGAAGGGCGTGGCCCAGGGGGGAAGTGACGTATGTGCATTCCCTTTATATAGAGAAGTTTCATGTGACGTGAACATACATTAACTCTTGCCGCACGCATCTTGGAGGCAGAAGTCACGCCGACTTTGTAGCCTGTAAAACGAAAAACTTCGTAGAATAAAACCTGTACCTGTGGATGGACCTGCTAAACTCCTGTGTGCTGTTTATTACTTTGCTTTCACCAAGAATAAGTTAGGCATAAAAACTGCTCGGTTCCATTGATGGCAGCGGTGGTTCTGTTCTGCCGACTGCTGTTTATAGTTATTACCGCAGTTAGCATAGCTTCTCAGTATAGTTAGCCCGCGTGCCCGTTGCGCTTAGCGGCGTGGAAAAAAAGAACTGTCATCATGTGGTACAGTGATGAAGACCCCTTTAAACCTACCAGGAGGGCTTCCCCTGGACTATCACCCTATAGAGACAGAGTGAGTGTGGATCTACCTGCTCCCTTTGCCGGCGATGGCAGCCAGAGTTTCCTCAGCTGGAAGTGGCAGTCGGAGCTACGGCAGGTGACACTGGTGAGTTCAGCTGGAGCGGTCAAGTCAAATTATGCGGCCGTGAAAGAGAAGCTGGGATCGGCTTTTGGACAGAGACAGTTAATGGACTGTTTTAGAGCTAACATATCGGCTCGCTCACGAGTTCCGTTGGTGAGCCTGGAGGTGTATGTGAGCCGGCTGGAGCTGGTACTCCTGTTTTTACCTCCGAGTTGCGCGCGCATCTTAATGACGTCACGTTAGTAAACATTGAAACTCATCTATAACTGGCATGTTGACCCGTGGGAATCCATGGGTCACAGAAGCAGTAGAGTTGATAAAATGGGGAGCTGAGCTGAGATTACTGGTGTAACACACAGATTAGGAAAAATGTAATGGCCCTCATTTTGTTTTGTATTGAAGTCAAAAGTAGCATATAAGAATGCCTTCATAGTTACCTTATATATTTGTTTGAAAGGGCCTTACATCATTACTGTACTTGCATTACTGACTTCATCACACTCACATTACTTGATGACTTGACTAAGATTACTGGTGTAACATACAGACTAAGAAGAAATAGAATGCCCCTCATTTTGCTTTGTATTGACATCATCGTGGACCATACTGGACTAAATTTTCGACATTTGGTAAAAGTCAGTAAAGGTTTGCACAGATGTCCAATAGAAAAGTCACTAGTGTGGATATATTCAGTGCACATCTCTACAGTTCAATATATTGGTATCTATGGCATAATGTCAGAGCTTTTTGTTCCAATTATTCTAATGATAATTGTAGGTCATTTTTAATATGCGACATTAGAATGTTATATACAGTCCCTTTAAGGTCACAGACAACTGTTGTGAGTGATAAACAGCTATGCATCATATTTTCAAATATAAACAAAGCAGAATTCAACTTGTTCTGTTTTTGCCAATAGCCATTATCTGATATAAATGTGACATTTTCTGATGCTGATTTAAAGTAGGTTAGTGCAATTGATTCCTAAATTTAGAGCTTCTTTGTTGTTGTTATATAATATGGAGAAGGCTCATCATATTTTATTTATTTTCCTACATGCATGCTTGCACTTGATAACTATCCTCATTCTGGCATTAATTAAAATCAGAATACATCTTCATTTCCTTCAGCTCACTGAAATTCAGATTTTAGCAAGTACAAATTAATTAACCCTAATTTAGACAACACCACACTGTTTACTAAAAAATACTGAGCATTTGGAATTTTAAAACACCATAAGTGATTTTTTAAATCTTTTCATTTGTAAGCCGCCCCCCCCAAAAACTTATCAGAATATTCTCAGCCAAGGCTAATTAGTGTTACATTCTCAAGCAATAATTACAGCGTGGGTTGTATGATATGGTTTGTGATTGTAGGTCTGGCTCCTCCGAGCAGAGTGAGGGAGGGTGTGGTGACAAATTCATCTATAGAGCTGCTGTGGGATTCAGCACAAGGACATGCTCAGAGCTACGAGGTCGTCTGTTTCAACTGTGACCAGCAACTTATGGTAAACAAACAAAAAGTTTTTTTTAAAAATCACGATATAATCTCTAATATATATTCATATTAGGGGATATGGCCAATATCATTTTAGTCGCTGAGGTAATTGTGCAGATTACTGGTCATTTTGAAATGTGAAATGAAATCACAGACTGTATACACAGATTAATGTTGTGATGCTATGTTGCTTGTGTGACACAATTTGGAGACAAATCTATCATTACGTCCACCCGTCGATTGACCACATTTAGTCATTACAGATGTTAATAACTCTTTTTTATAACATCAAATAATATATTAAAACCAAACTGATCAGAAAGCTGTTGATTTAAATGTGCACCAAACTATAAAGTCTGAAACAGTCTTTGTCTTTTTACCCCTCAGCCTGCCATTAGCTGCAGGGTGTTGTCGTACCCTGTGGCATTCGCCTGTGTGTCTGTCCATCAGTGTCAACACGATTACTCTTCACCAAATTGTCTGATCAGCTTCATTTTTGGTATTCAGGTGCAACTTGGGAAACCCTTGGATGAGTTCTTTGGGCATCGTCAAACCTTGACCTTCATTTTCAAGGTCAAATTGGGGTCAGCGTGTCAAAATTTGGTCTTTGGGATCAGAATTAACACAGTTGGGCCAGACCAAGCAAAAGTGAACATCAATGTCAAAAATAAAAGTTTCACCTATCATTTCTCAAATAGGCTCATTGTTTAGCTTAAGAATATCTTACTGTTTACAAAATTTCAGTATCACTTGTAGAAAAAAAGATGTAACTGAATATGTAAAGTTATACTTCTGACATATATGTAAATGCACTATTAACTTTAATAATAATATTTTTTCTTGCTTGTATAAGTGATATTTTAAGTCTGTGAATCTGTAGAAACTAATTATTTAACAGCACAAGAATATAGAAAGGTTATGTACAATCCAGTTATTTGTAAAATATGCTCTGCTATTAGCTGTATATATCACTTCAGCTGTAATATATATGTTAAATAAAAGTTTAATAGCATATTTGTAGTGTTTTAACTCCAGCAAAGTCTTTTATTATGACTACTGAGCAAAGTGACAAACTGCTGTGTCACATGTTTGTGTTCATAAAAAATGATCATTTAAACATTTTTATCCAGTATTGATCACAATTATAGTTAAACATCATAGCTAAAGCCTTATGTTTCATTTAGTATCAATACTTATGAGGACAGCATGTTTTGTACATTTGCGTAAAGTGAAAAAAAAAAGTTCATTTTGAGTTCATTACTCTTCACCAAATTGTCCAATTTCCTTCATGGTATTTATTGTAAGTGCCACTTGGGGAGCTCTTGGACTAGATCTTTTCCACGAAAAATTTGGATGACAATGTTGACCTATATTTTTCAGGTCTTTTGGGGTCAGTGCATGGTCATGGGGGCAGATAGGAGAAGCACAGATGAGGTGAGGGGATAATGATACTGGTAGGGGAGCAGGGAGCAATAGGGGTATAAGTGGAGGGTATCACGCATTGTGAAAACGGGTGGCTGAGGGGTCATTACAACATTCAGTGTCGGTCTTGTTAGTTTGGCAGAGGTCCAATAGAGCGACAGGGAGTGGGTGGGGTTAATGCCGCCTTCTGCAGCCAGCCACCGGGGGGGATACAGATGTTTTGACTGTAAATATGATGTGCGATCATGACATCCAACATATAGTCTGTGTTTTACAATTTTAATTTTGCATGTTTTACACAGTCAGCACACCCGGGATCTTTACAGTTCAGCTTTTTGTGATTACATAACTGTGCAGTCTGTGATAACAAACTCATTAATATAAATTAGAATTATTAATAAATTAGTAATTTACTCTAATCCATGTTTTAAGTGTATCTTGCACAAGTTTGTATGTAATTTCTCAGAGTCTTTGTAGACTCTATAAAGTAAGGGTTGGGCGAATGAAATGAGTTTTCACCCACGGGAAAATCGAATGAATTGCCTTGAGCAGGGCACCGATTCGCTGTTGCTTGAGGGAAGATTCATGATAACGGATAGTTGGTTTTTAATGTATCAACAATCAATATCTGCAGAGGCATATGGTAAGAATCATAATAAGGCTGTTCATCAGAGTTTTTGTTGATTGCTTGTCCTGCAGGTGCAGAAGGTTTCCAGTCAGAACGCTGTGTTTTCTGGTCTGACTCCAGGCCGACACTACCGTTTTGCAGTGCGAACAGAAAAGGAGTCTTTCACAGACAGTTCTTCCGTCACTATCGACATCACTGCTGGTATACACAGAAGTACACTCACATACACAAACTTCCCCATATTTTTTTTTTTTTTTTTTTTTTTTACTAACAACTATGTTTTTTTTTTTTGTTTGGTTTTTTTTATGCGTCAGCTCCCAGCACAGTGGAGATGACTATTGTCAATAAAACCACATCATCTATATGCATTAGCTGGAGTGGTGTCGCAGGAGTGGTGAGCAGATTCATCCTGTCAATCAAAAATAAAACGGCCAAGCAAGAGGTGATCATTATTCATCAAGAGCTCAGGTCAGTCACAAAAATTATGACAACGTTGCATGACATGAATTACAATCAGCAGATCCTCTCCTGTATGAATGCAACTTACTTCAACCTTAAAACACTGTGTATGTTTACAGATCTTACATCTTTGAAGCCCTTTCTCCTGGAGTAAAATATACCATTGAACTGATCAGCGTCAGTGGAGAAAGGATGAGTAAACCTGCCTCTGTGATGCTCCATACAAGTAAGTTTCAGCATCTCAACTAACTCTAAGTTGCTTGTGTGCATGCATGTAAAGGAGGAGGCAGATCACAAAATTAATTTAGCAGGAAATAAATAAAAAGAAGCACCACGATGTAATAGCATCACATCAGAATTATTAAAACAGATTAGGAAAAGATGATTATGAAAAATATGAATTGAAGATTTGAAAGGTTTCTGGGTAAGCCATGACAGATGAAAAGGAAATTATTTTTGTCTGTGTTTGGTTTCAGTCTTAGTTCACTTCAGTGATAACAGTTTATTACAATATTAAACGTGGAGTGATGATATGAAATAAATCATTTTCAAAAAGGAATTCAAGCCTTGAAGCACAGAGACCAGTCATGAAGGAAATTATGTCTGTGTCTTCTGCTTCACTTTTTGCTTCTTAGGCTGTTCTGTGGTGCTTTTACAATATTAGTACGGATATTGTTAAACTATTTTACTCTAATTGTGCGCACGGAAAATAAGATGACATAATTTAATATGGATCTGAGCTCATGCGTTCTCGTTCTGTATCTTCCCTTGCAAGGAACAGTGGAGTAGAAATTCACTTCACGCCATTTTACTCAGAATGTTTTTGAGGTGTTTTTTTTCTTTTTGCTAATGTGGTGCTTATCTTGTGCTCAGTCCCAGAGGTGCCACAGGAAGTTGCTCTCTCAGAGCAGGTAGTGACATCTGTCTTTGTTTCCTGGAGACCACCACCAGGACAGGTGGATGGGTACAAGGTAAGATCTTTTATCAGGAATGCCTAGACATCCTGAAAGCACAGAAATGGCTATAATGTTATGTATTGAAATGTGGTGGTGTCATTACATGAACGTTGCTAATTTTTTCTAGGACAAATAAGGCCACTTCAGTTAGGTTCTGGGCTTACCTGTTGGTTTCCAAGCAACAGTTCTTGGCAGAGCACAGATTCGGTTACCAACCTTTTAAAGATGTATGACCACCGAAGAGCCATAGCCAGGAAGAATGACCAAGCATTACATGCACAAATAAACCCATAATAACAGAGTCAAGCATAAAATGAGATATTGGCAGATGTACAGGCTACAGAGATCAACAACTTTCATTTTTTTCCACTATCAGTAATTGAAAATTGATTTTAGAAGATCCAGTAAGGAAAGAGGATTTGTTTTTCATTTGTTGTTTTTTTTCTCAGGTGTTTTTTGGGCTGATGTCTGTGGACAGGAAATTTTGGATTGAGGTGTTGGTCCAGAGTCCAAGTTATGAGATCGGAGATCTGATTCCAGGATCACAATACAGTGTCAGTATTCAGAGTGTTCTGGGCTCAGACACAAGTCAGACAGTCCACAGAGAGTTCAGTACACGTAAGAGATACATGCACACACGCACAAAACCTCTAATTCTGTTCAATGTTTCAAAAGGAAAATCAGCCTGTTAATGTTTGATAATTCAGAAGATGAAACTTGGTCTTTCAGGCCCCGCAGGAATATGTGGCCTTCATCTGGGCTTCATAAACTCATCTTCTTTCTCTGTAAACTGGGACAAGGCCATAGGTGAGTTCGACTTCCATAGAGTCACTGTGGCCAACACCTCGGTCACACACAAGCTTATAATACCCAAGGAGGAGCAGGTTGCCGTGGTTACAGGGCTGCTAGATGGCTGCAGCTACAACGTGAGTGCTGAAAGAGTGAGAGGAGCGACAACGGGGAGTGCTGCCTTTCTAACTGTAACCACAGGTAGATAGTATCACAAGGTTCAACCCCCATTAAGATCACCTGCCCTGGTCACGTCTATATTATATAAGTCAGACTTTCTCTTGTCTCTGACTCTGTTTCTCCCTTCCTTGCCCTTCATGAGTGCCAGGCCCTGTTCGAGGAGTGCGTGTTACCAATGTGTCTGCACATGCTTTCTCACTACATTGGCTGCAGGCAGAAGGCTGCGTGGATCACTATCATGTGGACCTGCTACCTAACCAGGGAAAAGTCACAGTGCACCCTGCACGTGGTGGATACATTCAGGTACATGCAAATTTGTAAACCATACCACAACACGAGCATCAAACACACTATTACAAGTGACCAGTCTAATATTTTATGCAGTTTTTCCTTTTTAAACTCAGAGTAGAATTATCTCTCCTCCCTTTAAACTAAGCCCCCGCCCCCGCTACTAGCTTTTCCCGGCTACCAGGTGTCAGATGCCCTCCGAAATGTAACCTTACACACCACATGCCTCACACACACGTAGAGAACGCACAGAGCAGAGTTGAGTAATAGATCTCATCATTTATTAAGTTGGCCTCATGAGCTCAACCCTGAATCATTCATTTACTTAAGCAGCTCTCCCTAGAGAGCTAGAGAGACCAGAGGGAGTGAGTTAGCTTTGTGCTAATGAAAAGAACCACTTCTCCCCCTGGATTACCACTAACATATTGGAATACCTCAAGATCAAGATCTGTTATTACCAGGTGCCTTTAAAACTAACCCTGTCATCTGTACTCACATCACTAACCATCTAACCAGCTCGAGTTGGAGTCATTCCTGGTCACATCAGTGGATTACCTGTAGAGCACTAATGTTTGCACACTAACTCTGGATGCAGCTCTACTGGCGAGGCCTCGTAACTACTCATCTGCCTCTAAACTTACCCTAACTCTGCTACCCAGCATGGCCATCTTCTCCTTCATCTTGCTGCTCATCCTCTGCCTGGGACAGTCTGAGGTAAGAATGTAAAATGTACTGTATGTGACATTTGTGTGCAAACAAATTTCAATACACAACGCTGTGCAGGACAGCACATCTACAGAACGTACTGCTCAGTCTGCTTTTGAGTCTCAGATATATGCAGATAACACTAAGGTCATATTTCTTGGAGTAAACACAAGGTATGAATGTGACAAGTAAACAGCCTGGTGTTGCAGGTACAAACTCAAAGCAAAGAGGCTGCAACACAGGAGACACTGCTCATCTGTCTCATAAACATAAATAAACATAAAGATGCAAACAAGTGCAGCCACGAGCTGAAACAAGCTGCCATCCATTCACACAACCACCCACATTCATATTGATGCAGATGGTGCAGGATCTAAGGTACTGCTTCAAGTACAGTTGTGGTGACATTTTACTACACTGCTAATTAAAATATCATGAACATCAGGACCTTTGATGCTTTTTCAGATTTAATATATTAAGTCATGCTTTTTTTTTCTTTCTGACATACTTTGTTCATTTGCTCATGTAAACTCCTGAAATATTGTAACTGGATAGAGAATTTCATCTGTGTGTGTGTTTGTTTTCTGACTGATGCTCTGACTGAAGTGAAATTTTACAGATCATTGTACCTAAGAATAATGATAACATAATATATAACATGACACTGTGAAATTGTGATATTTTTTTGAGGTGGTTATTGTACTTGAAAATTATATATTGTTTCCCTAGTTGTCCATCACTACTGTTTTCTGTGGATTATGGCTTTATTTTTCCATTTTCATAGGCTGCTGTGGACAGTGTCATTCCAGCGACACAATACTCTGTAACGGTCACAGCAGCCTCCTCCTCATACATCAGCCCTGGAGTCAGCCGTATGCTTACTACTGAGGAGCGCGGTGAGATGTTTGTTGTTGATATATACGTTCAGTTTGGGGGTTTTAAAATGCTATCAAGTTCACGCCTGCCCTCTGCTGTCTAACCCAGTCCCTTTGGAGCACACACTGTCCACACGTTTGTACTGTAGATACTGTATGTGTGCGTGTGTGTGAATGTGGGTATAAACTCTTCCCTGTTTAGTTCCTCTTAGGTAACTTTAGCCCCAGCTTTTGAACCACAGAATGAATGGGTCTGCAGTGAATGTCACTGAAATGCCACTGCTGTGTGAGACCTTATTCATCAGAGTTCAGGCTAAAACACACTCACACAGGCCCAAACACTCTCCTAGTCTCACACGCAGTCCCACACAGAATACAACACTGCTCTTCAAATGACTGTCGCTGGGTTTATGTGAGTTTGTGAAAAGATGTGATGAGAAAAAGCATCATTTACAGACACCAGCTAACTATTTGCTGGTATTCATCTGTTTTTGTTTCTTGCTCCCCTCACCTCTTGTCTTCTCCTCCAGTTCCAGGTAAACCCTCAGGTCTGACAGGCGAGGCTGTGGGCTCAAATGGTATTTTGCTGTCCTGGCTTATGCCGGATCCACATCAAAATATTGATGAATATGTCATCAGGTAGTTGTTTGCCAATATTGAGGGGAAACAGATTTGGGTTTTTGCAGTTTTATGATTCAGTATTTATTGCCACTCTGTCAAACAACAACACAAAATCACAGCTACTAAACATTGTGATGAATAAATAAAAACATCAAATACTGTATGTAGAACTACCAATTCAACTTTCTAAGAAAATGCTAATACTTTAGGGGAAGCCATTAGTAAACTGGTAGATGGAAAGGTATTATCAGCAAAACATATTTAACTTAAAACTGCTCTTGTGACCGATATGTTGTAAAGTATATATCATTTATTTCTTCCTGTAGGTACAAGGAGGTGTGTCCCTACCCAGATTCCACTTTCACTGAGGTGACCAGGGTCCTGGAAATACCAGAAGTCCTGCTTACTGTCTTCATCTCAGGCTCTACATATGAAATTCAGGTAGCATATCGTCACCAGAGCCCAATCTCCATGGATAATATATATGTATTACAAGGCTTAATGCATGTAATAAATAATGAGTTTGCATGGATCATAAACATCATGGTTATGTTGTTATGTGGATGAAGACTGAGCAAGAACATTCTACTCTTAACGGAGTGATGGAAATTGATATCTTTTACTATCATGATTGTGAGTATGGCGAACTATCACAGATTCCATGGGACTAGAGTATTCTTTTGATCAGTCTGAATACCGGTAATTGATCCTGATTGCATTATTAATCAGGTAAACAGATCTATGGATCAGCCATGGCTCTTTCCACTGTCTGTTGTCACTGAGCTTGAATGTGATCGTGCTTATTAGTTTTCAGAATTCATTAACCCATGGTGACCTTCATACAAATGGACTCTGAGAAACACACACACCTGCACATACAGTTTTTGTGTGTGTGTTTGTGTTTGTGTGTGTGTGTGCGTGTGTATGTGTGTGTATCATATTTCTAGATCACACCTTTGAGTGTTGCCTGGCTAAGCTCATTAGCATCATTAGCTTTTTGTCCTTTGCATATCTGGCACACTACTGGCATGTCCTTTTGTTAATATTATCAGAGAACCACATTGTTGTAAGTCATTTTTGCAGTGTTTTATTTTCAGGAAATAGACACTGGTTGAATCCAACACGGTAGCCACTAGAGAACTAGTATCTCTGTGAGGTAGGAATTTAGAGATGCATTGATTCAACTCTGTGGGAAACAGCTTTTCATGTTGTAAATTCTAAATTGTGCCTATTTTGGATTACAACAAAGAGGTTTCCCTGCACACTACCATTTTCTAATAACAATGTAATAATTGTTATAAGATAAACAAAACAATTTACCACCAAGGACAAAGTTATAATATTTTTAATATGAAAAAACTCACCTGTCATTTCACCGAGGCATTACTGAGGTCGCTACCCAGATTTTTGACCTTGGGTTCAATATCAGCCCGGTTACAACGATTTCATGTGTACTCCTCCACATCAGCCACATACGTCTCCAGAAAGCCAATACTTTTCTACTGCTCAGCGATTTGTAACTTCAGGGCTTTGACCTCTTGCACCAAGTCCAATATCAGCTTCTGCTGCACTCTGACAGCTGCAACCTCCTCTGTCAGAAAGCCTAGCGATCATTTAATGTCATCGACTTCCTCCGCTGCTTGGTTTGAACCAGCTGATGTTAGGTTTCATGGTGTCAGGTTTTTGTTTACTGGTGACATACTTTTAGTGTACATGGTGTGTAATGTTGTAGCATTGTTGCTACAGCGTTAAAAATCACTCCAGTTCTGATTATTGCCGGAGATTAGCACCTTATCTGGAGCTGAGAATAGTCATTGTGAACAGAACAAATCATTTTAAGTGTTTTTCTTTCTCTTACTTTAGGTGGCAGGCGAAACCCAGGCAGGAAGAGGGCCATTCAGCAATTCGTTGTACATAAAGACTGCTGAGTCTCGTGGGTATTCATGCACGTGTGCACGCATTACTGTTCCGTCTTAATATATAACACATCAATATTGTAGTACATGTAGATGTGTTTGTACCCTCATGTATGTGTGTTCTCTGCAGCACCCAGTCTGGTGACCAATCTGACATCATTTGCTTATAACCACACCTACGTTATGCTTACCTGGTACCTGCCACGTCGTATTAATGGTCTCATCACAAAGTTTGCTGTGAAAGCAAAAAATGTTCGGACAACGGAGTTAGTCCGCATGCTGGAGGTCAACGCAGAGGACATCATGACGATAGCACTGCCTCACTGCAACGTACTGTGCTACACTGAACTCTCTGTGTGAAATGTTTTATTTTTAGTCACATAAGTGCAAAAAATAATGTGCTTCTGCCTTCTGTCTAGGATGCAGCTGAAATTCTGTCCCGTGGAACCATTAGTCCCTTGGAGATAACCGCTTCCTCTCCGCCCATTACCGTCTCTGCCGTGCCCCCCGCAGCCTCCTGGAGTGTGCCCATATCAGTGGGAGTTGATCAGCTAAGACCTTTCACTGCGTATCTCTTTGAAGTGTCAGCATTTACCAGTGAAGGAGAGGGACAGGTAGCATCCTCTATGGTCCGCATGCCAGAATCAGGTGTGGAATGAGCAGCAGACTGGCCTCGTGATTCATTTATGCTTTAAAGTATTTTGAGCAATATTGAATTGATTATTTCGGTATGGTTTTACATTGCAGCCCCAGAGGATCCACCGCAGAACTTCACTGTAGTGAGTATGTCATCAAGGTCAATCTCAGTGTCCTGGAACTCTCCTAGTATTAGAACAGGAAGATTCACCTACGTGCTCTACCTTCGTGGACCTACAGGTAATTAAATACGGATTTAATGCATTTGCAACAAAGAGTAAACAATCCCATCCCTTTTACTGGAGAAATTCTGTTTTCTTTCCTTTACCCAGACTATTTGTCTGAAGAGAGCACAGCAGATATGCAGTATACTTTCACTGATCTGAACCCCTACACAAAGTATACTGTGACTGTTCGAGCCAAAGCAGCTGGAGAGGTCGGTCCTGCTGCATGGGAGACTGTAGTCACACCTGCTGAAGGTCAGGAGAACTCATACCTATATAATGTCCTATAGCTTTTTTTTTTTTTTTTAATTAAAGGTATTATATTAAAATATCTTAAAAAATATCCCTATGTATGTTTTCTAGAGCTGCATACTTGCTAAGGATGGATTTTTAAAGATAATTTGGAGCAGAGAAAAGCCAATAGTGATTAAATATCTAATATTATCTAACCCCCTCTCTCACATTTAGACACTGAAAATGCACTATGCGCATCTGAAATTAATCACTGACAATATTAGAACTTCTAAACATTCAAGTCAAAGACAGATGAGTGAAGTAAATGCCTATATTAAAAAATCTGAAACATTAGGCATCAAACTCAAATTTTTTAATCAAAATATATGAAGCAGTTTCTAAGCCTAATATAAGCTATTGGCCATTACCCACCCCAGGAATGTTAAAAAGCCTTTTTCAAAGCCTCCCTCGGTTTTTCACCCGTCAGCGGAGTGATACAGTTTGCTAATGTTACTTTTGATTAGAATGAAGGGTGAGTTTTTCTATCAATGGTACAACAATTATCCTGAATTCATGTATTAATTCATGCATGAAAAATAATGAATTCACACATGTAGTACATCATGAAACATCAGTAATGCACATAAAATAAGTGTGAGTCATGCATGAATTAATGGAAGACCAATACATGAATTAATTTATTAAAGATGCCTGAATCATCATGATTCATCATTTATTAAGCATGTTCATGATGTTCATGTCTTGTTCATGTTAAGTCTACAGTTACAAAGGATTAGCCAAAGAAACACAGCAGCACATATGTGTTCTGTTGAATTTCAAGTGGTGTCATCATTTACTAAACATTACTTCCTCATGACATGTTTGTGCCCCTTCAAATAAAGCGGTGACGTGATCTTTCTTAAACTAAATATTATGACTTAAATTATTACCCATAAATATATTTAATCTATCTCTTTCAATCCATTTGAACTGAGTGTGTTGACAAAATAAATGTCAGACCACTGAGTTTGTAAAAAAATTGCATAGCAGTTGAAAAGGATATATTTTGTCCTTTAGTAACAACAACTTGACAATTACAACTACAGCAATAGTTGCAAAAAAAAAACCCAAAAAAATCTGTAGTACAGCATTTGCATACTACTATTACTGCTACTACTAATAATAATAATAATAACAATAATAATAATAATAAAAGCCCTTCCATGTTTCACTAAAACTTTTGAGGCTGTGTCCTCTGTTAAACGTGGTTAAGATCTTGAACAAATTTCAAATGGTGGGTAAATTTCACCAATACGTGCCTGATACACTATGTTATTCCAGTCTAGTCCAAACATTGCATAAGCTTGAGCTTTACTGATGCCATCTTTCCTGACAACATCCAGAACCATGTTGTAGTGTTGGAAAGACTGGTCAGAGGTTTTCACTATAAGACAAGCAGATCCAAAAAAGATGCATTTCATACCCAAACTAGTGGCAGTGCTGCACCGCAATTCACATTTTTGTATTTACTGTATCATAAAAATATCTCCTGTGTAGTACAGTCAACTATCTCACTAGCAATGGGTACCAAAGCCCTGTACTAAACAGGTCCCAGGACTAAACAATTAAAGACCACAATATCGACAAAGCTCTGATGTTATCAGTTTTTCTAACGGTATTGGGACCTAAATAGAAAATAGGTCTCCTTTCTATTACAGCAGGTTTATCAGTTTTCTGTGAATGGTGTTATTCTTTTCTCGCAGTCCTCCTTTGGGAGATCTTCCAGGATGATCTCAACACACCATTCAAGTAGAACTTTTTTCCTCATGTGGTGGTTGTGTATTTGGTCAGAAATTTGAAGTGGGTGTGGTTAATATGGAAAAGCGGAGGACTTGCTGGGAGTTCTGCACTTCCTGCCCAAAACAAACACATTTCTCTGTTCTTGTGTAGTATGTTGTACTCTTTCATATGATTATTATCATCCTCATTATGATAGATACAGACTTCTGTGGCTGATCTGGTGATGGGTGATTTAAAAAATCAAACAAAAAACTAATTGTGACAAAACGTGATGATGAAGTAAAACCTAATTCTCAGAAAATAGACCAATAAATATTTAAACCAGCTCCATTGTAAGCAGAAAGTTGTACAGAATGGTTATTTCATAATAATGAAACAACCTGCAGTACACTTGGTGTTTGTATGTAGGATACATTGACTACATATCTAATCTTTGCAGGAGAAAACAAGACAAAGCAGAAGAATGTAATTTAAAGCGCCATATTATTGTGATGATGAAGCAATGCTTCATAGTAATGACACCACTTGGAATTCAGTAGAACACATCTGTGCTGCTGTGTTGCTTTGGCTGATTGTAACTGCAGAGATGAACAAGATATAAACATGTTTAATAAATGATGACTCATGATGATTCAGATCCCTTAATCCATTAGTTAATGTGTTGGTCATCCATTAATTTATGCATGACTCACTATTTCTTAATGTACATTACTGATGATGCATAATATACTACATGTGTGAATTCATGCTTTTTTGTGCATTAATTTTTGTACCATTATTATAAAGTGTTGCAAATTCATTAGATTTTCATCAAAAAACTATTCAAACTTCTATTTTTTTTGTTGTTTTTTTTTTGTTTTGAGAGACTCCTAGTACCATAAGATGCACAGTGCATGTAAAGGGATCCATAAAGGTGATTGGATAACTCCCAGAAGATGTATTCCTGTGGTAAGGTTTGTGCACCTACTAAGTACTGGTATATGTATGTCTAACTGCCTGTTTCTGTTGGTGTGTGAGTAGCTCCCAGTGCAGTACAAGCTCTACAGGCAGTAGCTGAGGATTCAGTTTCCATCCGTGTGAGCTGGAAAAGCCCTGCCCAGCCCAATGGCCTAATTACCCAGTACAGACTACTGGTCCTGGCAGATGACGTCCTGCTGCAGGACATCACACTCACCGGAGAACAGGTACCGAGGGTAATCCTTAAACATAGATTAGCAGTATTCATATCATCACACTTTTCCAATTTAAAAATTTTTACCTATTTTGCAGGAAAGGCTTAAATCAAATCATTAAAATCATTAAGGTACTTTTTCTAATCCAGTAAATCTCATGTACTGTATGTCCAATTATATGGATTTTGGATGGTCTGTATGTCATATGGGCTGACTTTAAAATTCTGCTACATCCTAAAAATGCTTAACAAATGCTAGATGTTTAGAGATATGTGGTTCTAACAGGGAAGGACATGATGATCTACAATTTGATGCACTGCTTGATTAATTAAAATAGCCAACAGATGTGTTTAGATGAGCTTATACTTAAATGCTGACAGCAGTAAAATGCATCAATAATGTTAATACATATGTGGTAATAAAATACCATTTACTGCACAGTGACTACTTTAATTCTTAATACCAAAGATTTTGAATGTTTTCAAAGTGTTTTATTTGTACATTTATTTTAAGTAAAGGATTTGGATATCACTCCATAGCAAGGATGGACATTTTAATTACCTTTTTGAAATCAAATAATACTGCAAACTTAAGTTGAACAGTCATGATCATCATTAGAATGTGCACTTCACCCAAACAAAATAATAAATATTAAAAAAAAAAAAAAAGACTGACCAAGGAGTGAGTGAACTGCAAGTACACTGTTACAAATAAAGTTGGATTGAAATATGACAAGAGTCTCATGACATGATTGTGACAATGTGATTTATTCTTGATTGATCATCTGTAACTGGGACTCAGTATTTACCTAGTCAAAGGTGATTATTGATTTGTATAAATAGGAATAAACAGTAGTTCTGCATCTCTATGAGGTAAAACATAAATCACCTTGCACCAACCCAAACAGAAACAAGTGGTGCCAGCCCAGGCACAACAAACCCCGCCCCTCACATGTATTATAGCTTATTTTGGCATCGATCCATCTGATGCCGTCATGTCTATGTGTGTGCTGATATCAGCATAGACATAAACTAATTTTGGCCATTATAAGTAAATAGAGGGGGAAAAAAAGACAAAACATTCATAAAGAATTTGATCTTTGACCTACTTTTCCCAAAATGCAGTCCCATCTACTCTGGGTCACTGGCAATTTATAAATCCTATTTGGTATGAACTCAACCAATAGTTTTGCTGCTAAAGTGTCAACAAACAAACAAACCAAACCAAAAACAATACCCCTTGCCTCCCCTTCGGGTGCAGGGTAATTAGTGGGCTCTTTAAAAAAGAGGACAACTGCAATCACTATTTTGACAACTAATCAATTATTTTTACACATCTCTACTCCATTGTGTATTTAATGCAAGCTTTGTGAGTATTTTGGTATTTAGTAAGTGCATTGAATGCATCTGATTTTTCACCTGAATGTCTTTCTTTTAGAATGAGACTACAACTAGTTTGTATGAAGAAGAGTCCTTCCCTCCTGAGAGTCCCGTGAGGCGTAAGAGACATGTCGTACCCAGTCTGACCACATCACCGCCGACCTTTACAGCCACTGTTTCCGATCACACACTGACCAGTGCTGCTCACACTGATGCTCCCCCCACTCTGGACTCTAATCCATCAGTCCACTCGATGGTTCCCGGGACACCCACATCCAATGAAGCTCCCACTTTACACGGCGCCAACACAGATATTCAGACATCAGAGCCTGCAGTTTTCGTGACCTCCGCTTTGTCTCTTACATCTGCATCACCTGCTACACATCCACCATGGCTGACAAGGCGATCTGAGATGGAGGATATGACCTCTGCCTCTTTCACTTTGACAACAGGCCAGCTTCACTTGTCTACACGTGATGCTTCATTAACAGGGCATTATTCAACACGCAGCACTGCAGTCTCTGGCACTACAGGTGACACCCACTTGTCCTGCTTCATTTCTGCTGCTTCACAAAATTTCCTACAACTAATACATCTTTCGGTCTTTGCTTTGTTTAACACTAAAGCTGCCATTCCAGTACTTTCATATCATCTGTGTGAATGTTGTATACATGTATCTGTATTCATGCCACAGGGGTAACAGTGAGAGAAGAGGTGATGGATGTTTTGTCTGAGGAGCTGTCTTATCTGGTGTCAGATCTGAATCCCTTCACCGAGTACACATTCAAAGTTACTGCTTCAACTACTGTGGGAGAGGGTCCTGCTATCAACATCACTGAAAAGACCAGGGAACAAGGTATATTACTTGCAATAATAATTTAAGAAAATATTACCAGCTCGCTACAAAAAAAATGGTTTTGCTTGTATCTTTTTAAGTATTCACCTCATATCATGCTGTACTGTGTTTAGTCCCTAGCTCTGTACTTGATGTGTCCTACCAAAACATCAGCTCCACATCCATTCTTGTCAGCTGGTCCCCCCCTGTCAACCCCAATGGACGGATCACACATTATACAGTCTATGGTCTTAAACTGCACAATAATCAGGCCTTAAAATGGGAAACCAACAGTACAAGCATTTTAATAACAGGTAGAGACAGTGCACAGTAACATTTCCATACCCTTGTTATAATCCTTAAAGTCAATATTGTAGGTGTCTGTTCCTAAATATACTGTCTTTTGTGTTGTTTTGTATAGATTTGGACAAGTACACTGACTATAAGCTGCGTGTTGCCGCCTCCACAGCTGTTGGAGAGAGCGCTTTGTCTGAGGAAGATGACATGTTTGTTTTAACCTTAGAGGACGGTGTGTGTTGAACACAAATTACATTATGAATATGAATAGTGGAAGTATTAGATATGGACTGAATTTACAAATATAATAGCAGCAAATCCGCTGGGTTAAAAAGCACAGTGGAATACACATTTTTAAGTCTGCTTAGTTTGTAGAAAAAAGTAACAGAAAGTGTGTTTGTGGAGTCTTTTATCAGCTGACTGTTTTGACTTATCACTACCTCATGAACAGTGATCGAATGTTTGCAAGAACATTAACTGCAGTACTGGCCTTAAATACAAATTTGAGGTACTTCTACTGTACATGGATATTTCTATACTGTTAAAGCAGCATAAATGCATTGGTCTTAACTTTAATGCATGTATTGGGTAGCAGTAGTAGTCCTCTTCATGTTGGGTAAAATCCAAATGTCCAAAAGTGTTGGTTTTTAACGTTTGTGATAAACAGAGGCAGAATTCTGCTTCTGCATCTTAATCTTACTAAATTCTTTAAAATCCTTTTGGATTAGCTGGAAAATTGTCACAAAACTGAAATCAAGCTTGTCAATCTGGGGTCATTAAAGGTAGATTTTGTGGAGATATATGGATGTCACAAATCAAGCTAACAACGTATGCTGATCTTATAGAATAAGATTCATTGCTGTAAATGAAATCTATTTAAGTAATGGAATTTAATACTTCTTCCACCACTATTCTTACTGTATATAGTGTACTAACTCCCTTGTTTCTCTTTTCCTCAGAGCCCGACTCCCCTCCCACAAACCTCACTGTGATAGACAGCAGCCCCTCCACAATGACTCTGACCTGGTCTCCACCAGAGGAAGCCAATGGGATAATACAGTATTATGAGGTCCTGTATGAGAACGAGTCATATTCTGCTTTGATGAACATGTCATCAAACAAAGTCACTCTTATAAACCTGAAGCCATTTTCTTACTACAACGTTTCTGTGAGGGCGTACACTCGTTATGGCCACGGCAATCAGACATCAGATACTTTATACCTGCTATCTGGAGAGGATGGTGTGTTGACACAAATGCCAACTCCCATAAATATACATAAGATCATCTTTTCTGATTTTATTAAAACTGTCTCCTCCTGTGTTTCCTCTTTAGTCCCAGGCAGTCCTCCCTACAGTCTCACCTATGAGTCGATCAGTCCTAGTGAAGTGAATGTGACCTGGCAGCCTCCTTTGGTGCCTAATGGGATTATTACCAAATACTCCGTGGAGCTGTGGAATTCCACTCACTACTTGAACCTCACCTCAGAAACCAACCACATCCTCATCACGCACCTGAGAAAGTACGCACACTACCGCGTGAAGGTGCAGGCGCACACACGTGTCGGGCCAGGAAACTACAGCAGCGAGCCATTCAATATCACCACGCTGGAGGATGGTGAGAAGGAAGGGAGGGAAAGGAGGAAAGGGGAGGGTTTGTTTTCAGTGATCCAGGAGACTGCAGAATTACATCATGACTGACAAGTTCAAAGGACATCTGATTAAATCTTACTTTCCTTTCCTCCTCAGTTACATCTCTCTGTTACAGCGAATACTAATGATGTTACATCACAGGTATCCCAGGTGAAACACCCATCAGGACTAGAAAGCATAATCAACTGTCTTTTAAACTAACCATTTTTATTTCACTGCAGCATCGCATTCCTTGGTGCTCTCTGAGTTTCTGATGTGGAAATGTTTGTGACACTCAGTCGGCCATTGTGTCCACTCAACTATTTGTAGCATGCAACTCGAAAATCTTTCTCCTGCATCTTAGCTCCAGATACACCACCTCAGTACCTCCAAGCCAGGAAATTGTCAGACTATGAGGTGGAATTGTCATGGCAACCACCACTTGAAGCTAATTCAGACATTCTATACTACATCGTCAGAGTTTGGTGAGTGTTTTTTTTTTTTTTTTTTTTTACTTAATTATCCCTGCTGGACTTCATTCTTAAAAAAAGAAATTGTAAAGATGAAACAGGGCAGAACACAGCATAAATTATTCCTCTCTTTGTTAGGAATGAAACAAATGAGCAGTGGCAGAATGTAACAGAGACGTCAGTGGTTATTAATGTAGACTCAGAGAGTCGCTACAATGCCTCTGTCTCCAGCTGGACCAGAATGGGAGATGGAGGAGTGCTGATATTTATCAGCTTTTCAACTACTGATGCAGGTGCTGAGTCTTTTACTGCTGCTTCAATACTGTTAACATTTCCACACTGAAATATATAGGTCTATGTTCTGTGTTTTGTTGATTTGTGTGCATACATTATACCAAACTTTTCCAACAATGTCTACAGTCAGAGGAATAGGCAATTTTATTCAGTGTGAAGGCCCCTTTTTTGTAGTCACACATTATATCATTGCATTGCTAGCACTCAACATCACTTCCAGCAGTTTCAGTTGAATGAAATGACATAATGTGAATATACATCATTAAATGTAGCATGACTTTCATAATTATAGTTCAGATGTGATCCCTGCTTCAGCTACATCTTACGCCACTTCACGACACCGTCAACTACTATATCTTTAGTTATTATTTTAATTGTGAGACTCAGACAGAAGGCAGAAATTATTGTGAATACTGTGATTAAAGTTTTTCATAATTGTAAAATATTGTTTCTTTTGTGATGTATGGTATAGATATTGTCATTTTCCTTTCTTCATTAATATAAATATTCTCTGTTTCTCTGCTTTACAGAGCCATTTGACCCTCCACAGAATATAACTTTTGCAAACATCACTTACACTTCTGCCACATTGATGTGGTACCCACCCAGTGAACCAAATGGGATTATTGTACACTACACCATTTACTATTCTAACAACTCTAACAATCAAACTGTGAATGAACAGGTGAGACACATACTGTATATAATTTTTCAGTTTTCGGAACAAGTCCATACATATTTTAGGCTGATGCTATTCTGAAAAACCTATTTGTCCATGGGTGAACCGTTTTTTTTATTCTCCATAGAGGGTTCTTGTTGGTGACTTATCAGCTCCTGCCTCTCATAATTCAGCCCTCTCTTATACTTTGACTGGGCTCATGGGGGGAACAGATTACACCCTGTGGATGACATCCAGTACAATACAGGGGGATGGAGGGGTGCAGAGTAAACCTCTAATCCTGTCCACACCTGTGGGAGGTCAGTCGGACACACAGAATATACACACCTTACACACAATGCAATAAATAAATACATGCACATAAAATGCTACATGATTCGTTGCTGAAGGGACAAATCTGCACGCTTTTTTCAAAACTCTTGAACTTAAAAAAAAATTACATAAAAACTCTGATTTGCAGATGTAACTTTCAGCCTCTGAGTAAAAGGAGATAACTGTCAGTCTTGCAAACTGGCTCTATTTTTGTCTGCCTGTGACAGTGTGCCTTGAAGACAACCAGTTTGTGTTTCCTTTTACTCAGCATGACAAAGTTGTTGGTGATTAGAAACAGAAAGATAGTGCAGAATTGTTTTGTTTTTATTTTTACATTTTTTTGCTTTTTTCTGATTTGATGAAACAGTGAAAAATGAAGCTTGATGTGCTGTGAGAAAGTTCATGCTCATGCTACAAATGCATTGTTTCCATGGAAACCAACATTTGCATATACACATATAATATTAATCGGTACTGCACCCTTTCCGGTATTTTCACTGGAACGAGTGAGGTGAACTGATCTATCTGTTTTTATGTGATTTTGAGAAAAATGGTGCAGACACACACTGTAGACTTTGTCACACACATTATGTATTTGTATGTTGTGATTTTTATCTCGTGAACTATTCTCTGTTTCTGAATGATTACTGCTCATACTGACTCTGTATTTCTACCTGTGCTCCAGCTGCTCCACTCTCTGCCAAGCACCGGACCTGCAGGCGACCTTGTCTCTGCACAGCTCAGCCCAGCAGGGGCATATTCCCCTGGGCTCAGACCCCCACACACACCCGGCCCCTCACATCCATTCATTCGGCCTATGGACCTCTCAAGTGTTATCTCCCAGTTTCCCCTTGATCTCTCCTTTTTTCTTCCCTGTGTGCCATGCTGCTTCCTGTCCTATATTCCAAAGGGACAGAATTCATGAACTTTAAGCATATTGGTGAAAGGATGAGTATTTTCTCCTTAACACGTTTTATAGTCAAGTGTGTGTGATTTTCCCATCTGAACACTTTTGTGTTACTTTAAATGGGTTATTCATTTCATTTAATATTGCTCCTGTCTGTTTGCCGTATTATTTTCATTGGATGTGTGTCTGTGTTGTTTTTTATTGTCATGTCATATTTGTGCTATGTGGGCTGTTGATTGTGTTAACTGCAACAATGCTGCTAATGATTATGACGCTGCTTGTGACAGATGATGGCAATAATGATGATGATGAGTTGTGCGCTGATCTGTTTCATTCAAGTGTCAGTGTTTGTATGGTTGATTGATGCCAATATTTACTGCCACATAGAATATTAAACTCACATCAAATGACTCTAGTGTTGTCACCGGTAGATAATGGATGGTAACTCTGCTTTGCTTGTTTTCCTCTTCAGTGCCAAGTGACTCAGTTAGCAACTTGACAGCAGTAATCCACGGCTCCACTGCCATCGTAGTCAGCTGGGACTCTCCTCTTCAGCCAAACGGCCGTCTTACTTACCTGTACAGCTTACAAGAAGCCGGCATCCCCCCAAACACCCACGGACCCAACCAAGGGCCCCCAGCTGTCAACAAAACCATCAATAAGAACACAACAGACAACATTATTCTATTCACCAAGCTCAGGAAATATTTCCCTTACGTGTTCACTGTTACCCCAGCAACTTCTGCTGGTGCTGCCTACAACCACACCAGCACATTGTACCTGAGAACAGATGAAGACAGTGAGTTTTTGTACACAAGTATTCACTTATGAAGCCTGGTCTGTATTTGTTGTCAACATGCAGTTGTGTTTCTCTTTAGTTCCTAGTTCACCTCCATTGCTGGTTTCCGCCAGGAACTTGTCATCCTCCTCCATGGCAGTGGTCTGGCAGCGCCCTCTGGAGGCTAATGGGGAGATAAGAGAATATACCCTCACACTGTCAGGCCCGGGGGGCTCCAACACAACATACACTTCCAACACCTCATATGTCTTCACTAACTTACTTCCATACACAGCTTACAACCTCACTATTACAGCTGCAACGCGCAAAGGCTCTGGGCCTGTTCTACTGCAGCTGCTACGCACTGATGAAGGAGGTGAGTGTGAGTGGAAGAGAACCTTTACTTTTTAAATTCCTCTGATGCGCTACTGATTTAAATCGTTTTTAATCATTATTACCATATTTAAAAGGCAGATAGGCAGTAAAGCAAAACATCACAGATATTACAAAGTAACAGTTAAGCTTTTAAAATGCTTCATAAAAAATAATGTAACTTCGGTTAATTTTCAAACATGTTTTATTAACTAACGGATGATATAGCTGAGTGGTTCTGAAAACAGACAACTATGCCAACATAATAATTATGCTGAATTTCTGGAATAGAAGATGTTCTTGTTTTAGTATGTGGCCACCAGCTGTGTTGTTATATTCAAGTCTTTTAATAAATAAAATGTTTTGCTCAGTAATTTAATAACATATACACATCCTTGCTAAAAAAGTCCTTACCTCAAATTAACTAAGCAAGTAGGTAAGATCCTTTCATTGGATAATTACCACAGTGATTAATGTTTCAGCTGTCAGTTCTTTAACTGAAGCAGTGAGTAGCTTCTCGATTCATAAACAACCATCAGTTAATTAGAGAGCATAAAGATTGGACTGTGTTTCAATGGAGAAGGTCATGCGGTCTTATGAGTCCAGATTGACCCTGTTGATGGACATATCAGGGTTTGAAGAGAGGTAGATGGAGTGATTACCCATCATGCCTAGTACCTACTGTGCGAGCCTGTGGGGGCAGTGTTATGGTTTTCTGTGTGTTTTTCCAATAACTGTATCTGATTACAGTTACATGTATTTTGTGATTAAATTACAGAACCAGTTACTCCTTAACACTGCAGATTGGTAAATGTCTACGAACTGTGTCTGACTCAATCTGCCTCTAACTTTATCTTTCAGGACCTATGTCCCCTCCCCGTAATCTGACTATATATAACCACACAGCCTTTTCGGTTTGGCTGAGCTGGGAGCCCCCTCTGGAGCCCAATGGAGTGGTGACACACTACGGCTTTAGGATCAGAGAGCTCATCACACACACCGTTACACACCAGGTACTGTTAATTTCACACACTGAAAGCTACTCCACAATAACAACAACACACTCACTTATACACACTCCACAGACCCACTAAGTAACAGGACATACTGCCACACATAGCTCTAATTTCACACTCCAAATACAGTTCAGGAGTAACATTATATACACACACACGTTCACATATGTGTGCTGATACAATGCTGTACTATCCCCTCCAGTAATCAGGATTTGATGATTTGATCTCTTATGTGTCATCTCCTGTGTGTGTGTGCGTGTGTGCGTGCGTGTGCGCAAACAGAATTCCTCTGGTCCGTCGACTACAGGGTATCTTGCCGGCTTCAAGCCTCATAGCTCCTATGAGATCAGTGTTTGCAGTTACACCAGAGTGGGCCACGGGAACCAGTTCAGCAGCCCAGTGACCTTCACAACCAATGAGTCAGGTAAATTACACACTGTGTGCAGACACTCCAATTAAACAGCTGCTATATATTGTATCATCATGGGCATTGTAACTTACCTTATGATTATATGTAATTGTGTCCTAAATAACTCACATCCATGGCAGTGTATATTCTCTGACCCTACTCTGAATTGTTTTAATTTGCTTGAATATGTTTTCTAAAATCTACAGTGTATGGACTGTATATTTAGCAGTCTGGTGGCCAACACTGACTAATAACCTATAAAATCACTTTTTCCTATTTCTCTCTCAATCATTTCCTGTTTTCTCCATCAGAGACATAAAATAGCCATATATTTTTAATGTCTAAATTTTATTGAGTAGTTTGTACCTATAACATTATATTATAAGAATTAGTGTTTTTCTTATTTCCCACACTTTATCTACAGTATAATGTTTATTATAAAAATGTAAAAATCCAAGTGTATGTATATTACTTCCTCCTGTTTAATTTCTTTGAAAGCCAGAAGACAAAATTGTCTTTTTTTTGTTCTTTGACTGGACATGGGACAATGGTAACAAAGCACTTCCTTTTTTTGGTTGCAGTATCTGACGCTGTGGGGAACCTGTCCTGTACAGGTGTGAGCTGGGATTCGGTCCAATTGTCTTGGAATCGTCCAGACAACCCTAATGGACAGATCCTTTTTTACGAGATTATATTGGAGATAGACATGCAGTCTAACACACATGAGGCCCAAACTCTAGAGTACACAGTGTCTGGCCTGTCGCCAGAACAGGAATATGCATTCACTGTGGCCGCAGTCAATTCTGCAGGACCTGGAGACAGAGTAAACTGCACTGCTATCACTCTGTCTGAATCAGGTAATCTGTCTTACTGTAATGGGTATCATTCAGGCACAGCACACTGTCAAGTCAGTTCTACTGTTTATGAAAACTTTTCCTTTTCTCAACAGTCCCAGCTGCCCCTCGCTTCCTTGGCATCTCTGAGGTCACATCTAACAATGTGACACTGCAGTGGACTCGGCCACTCTCCATTCCAGGCCTGCTGAAAAAGTACCAAATAATTGCACAGCTGCTTTCAACTGTTTGTGAACCAGACATTCCGACTTCTGGATCGGCAGCCACAGAGGACACACTGTCTTTGGACTGTGTGTCTGCCAATATCGAAGTGCCACTGAATGTGTCAAATAGCACTGAAGAGAGCGCTAATGTCACAGTGCAATCCCTGCTTAAATACAGATACTACAGATTCAAAGTGGCTGCTGTGACCAATGCAGGAGTTGGAGAATACACAAATTGGATTCATGCACGCACTCTAGCAGGAAGTAAGAACAAAACTTTTTCAAGTTGCTATATATTTGCCATATGTTTTATATTTGCCATACAAAAAAGCTGGAGCAAGTTTGATTAGACTGACGTATGGTCTCTAGAATCATGATTGTGAAACCTAAATAATGTGCAGCCCTAGTATCTAGTTTTCCAGTGTTGGGGAAACTACTTTGAAGGCATAGAACTGCAAACCATGCACTTCACACAGGAAATCAATGAACTATAGCAAAGATACTTTATAGTACTTTGTAAAAACAAAGGAAAGTGACATGTTTAGTTTGTCTAAAACTTTTAAGTAAAAACAAACAAACAAAAAAAAAGCAATTAAAAACAAGAAATCAATTACATAACATATGCACCCATCAACAGTCATTAATCACAGAAAAAGTAACAAAATACAATAAATTTAACATAAATGTACACATATATCAACTCATAATACACATTTTGAGAAGGGACAGAAAAGCAAAAGCAAAGGCTTATCTAGTTCGGCCCATTCCTTACTTTCAGTGTCAAATTCTTAACCAAGTAAATTTTCTTCATTGGCTATCACGGTAAAACATATAACAATAAATAATAAATAACTTCATAACTGTCATGTGATATGACATGACATCAAAATTCTTTTTTTAAAAAAGGGCAGAAAATGTCAGTCGTCAATAATTACTGTCAAATGTCATTTAAGTTCAAATGCTGTTTTTTTTTTTTCCTGAATGGAAACTGAATAAATCAGAGGGTAATTTGTGGTTTTAAATAATAATTTCTTGTCAGAACATGACAGTATTTTAGAAATCAAGAGGACAATTGTAATGTTAAAATTTCAACATGTAGAACTGAGGCATTTGGTAAGTGTTTTAAATGACAATGTAAACCAAATTAACCCCGAAGACAAAATAAAAATGTGCATTGTAATGACAACAATATGAAACTATATTACATCATTTGTTATTCCCTTTTTTAGCCCAGTCCCTGTTAGCAATCAACACCATGCAGTTTGTCTCATTAGTGTGTATTGCACACTATTCAGAAAAAGAAGCTATAGGTCTAGTTCCAACAGAGAAACAATGATAAAATTCTTTCCTGTACAATTTGTACATAAAAACATACAGAAAAAGTACTTTAAACCGTAGTTCACTACACCCCACCACCGGTTTGTCATTTGTGTTGTACAAGGAAATGATGTATTCACATACCATTGCAAATGCATTATTGTTTCTCAAGAATGAATAATATAACTTGAGAAGTTGAAATTGTGTTTAGATGTGTGTTCACTTCTAGGTAGCTCTATTAGTGAATTAAAAAACTGTTTATACAGTATTTTAACAGAATTAACAGATATGGTTAATAGCGCATCATGAGTCCTCCAGCTGTGTGTTTGTGTTGTCTCCTCCCTCAGACCCTGATGCTCCTCCCCGTGGCCTCAATGTGACTCGCAGCTCAAACAGCCTTCGCATTGCGTGGGATGCACCAGCTGTTCTGTCTGGACCCACATCATATCTTGTGCAGGTCATGTCATTTACACCCTAGTTTCATTCATATGCATATATGAACAGGTCACTGGTTAATTTAAAACAGATGTTATCTGAACAAACAAACATTTTGCATTGGGGTTCATTAGAGTTTTCTGGATCAGCAGTAAAATAAGAGGAGGTTAATTTGTGGCATAGAAACACTGCAACAGATCTGAAATGACTCCAGCTGTGGTCACACAAATATGTGTTAAAAGTCTCCATGAACTTTGCTGTTTTTTAGGTGGAAGGTCCTGATCTGAACTACTCAACAGTCCGGGCTCCAGAAGAGACTACGACTGTTGTTGTAACTAATCTGATTGCTTTCACCACTTACTTTGTGACTGTCATCGCCTTCACTGGTCCTGTGGAGCTTGCTGCAACAGAGGGAAAGGCCATCGGGCCTATTATGTATCAAACCATGGAGGAGGGTATGTGTAAGTTTACATTGTGTAGAGGCTTTACAGGAGCTGTACACATGATATAGTATCGTGGTGTAGTGTTGTATAGCATAGCATAGCATAGCATAGAATAGAATAGAATAAAATAGAATAGAATAGAATAGTGTAGCGTAGCATAGGATAGTATAGGATAGGATAGTATAGGATAGTATCATTGATTGTTGTTTTTTTTTCAGTATTGTTTCTGCTTTGTCATTAGAGCCCAAAGATCCCCCCAAGAATGTGACGGTATCAGTTGTCCCAGAGGCGGTGAACCGTGTGAGGGTCACTTTCTCCCCACCAGAGGAGCCCAATGGAAACATCACAGCTTACTTTGTGTACATCTACGAGGGGGAAAGGATGGTCAGAAATATAAGCATTAATACCAACAGTAGTGAAAAAAATAAGCTGACTGCAGTTATAGATGGCCTAAAGGGAGGACACAAATACAGTATACAGGCAAGGAGCACACACATATTACACACACACACACACACACACTTTGCCACATTTTTCACACCACAGGAGCTGTTAAAGGAGAGCAGTCAGTCTTTTCAGCATGTCAAAACCTGTGTGAGATTGTTGTTATTCGTGGCGACATTTGCTTTTCTTAAAATATTTGTTTCATTTGTTCTTCTTTCTTCTTTTATTCTTTCTGTCTGATTCAAGATCTCAGCAAAGAATGGGGCTGGAAGGAGCCCACCCAGCCCTCATGTCCAAATAACTACAGGGATCACAGGTAGATCAAAGTACTTCTGGTTCATTTAACTTCTGCACTGTGCTACTTTCTGTCTCGTTCTATCAGATTCAAGACATAGAATTGCCATTTTACAGTTATTACTTAACACAGAGTATCCAATCACACATACTGTTTTCACATAAAAACCTGGGTGTGCATACTCTTCCATGTTCACATGTGCGTGTGTTTCAGCCCCGGCCAAGCCAACCCGAAGACCCCAGGCAATGCTGGGCCATGGAGGGGTTGCTATGGTAACCTCCAGGAGTATCACCATCCAAATGCCTGCCTGTTTCTATAGTGACGACAATGGACCAATCACAAAAATTCAGGTCATCGTGGCCGAGTCAGAGGGTATGACTCTTCAAAAACATTGACAGTCATCATTTTGAGTTGAATGCACCCAGTTTTTGGTTTTGTTTGTGTTTTAAGCCTGAAGAGAAATGTTTTTCTTGGGGTATAGCTTTATTTCAATATGCTGTTTCAAGTGCATAGAACGTCAAAATACAAGCAAAAGCTGAAGGGTTTGATGTCAGCAGAAATTTTACTCATAGCATGTGGTGTTCATTTGTTCTCTATTTTCCAATCCTGATACAGTGAAGGACAATGAGAACATAACCAACTGGAAGACTGCATTTCTTGGTCGTCCTACCCCTTACCTGACTGACAAGGGCTTCCCTAACCCACCATGTTCTGAAAACATGATGTCAAATATGGACACACAGAGTAGAAATGGTCGCAGTTTGCTTCGGCACAACCGTCAATTGGCGCAACATAATCACACTATCCCTGAGAAGTATGAAATCGGAGCGAATGACAGCTGTATGGATGAGAACAACACTGATACTTACTGCAATGGTCGTCTGAAACCCAACACTTTTTATGTGTGAGTACGCCACACAGTTCAACCACTTATATTTGATTTCCTCCGGAGCTTTGTTTTTATGCTCACACTTGGCTGTTGTTCCATATTTAACAGGTTTAAGTTCAGAGCCACTAACATCAATGGCCAGTACACAGATTCTGATTACTCTGAGCAAATCAAAACTGCAGGTATTTATATTGATCCTTGTGGAAAAGTACATCAAATCATAACCTATACAGCCTACAATTTTCTCCGCTCTTCTTTTTGTGTATAATGTTTTTCTGTCTGTGTTTTTGCAGTTAATGGGCTGTTAACCAGAGACAACCAGATCATTATGGGTGTTCTCCTCTCCTTCTTCTTGGCAGTGTTGCTTATTATGATCATCTGCTGCTCAGTCAAGTAAGATGGCAAAAAAATTCATGTATTTATTTATCCACAACTAAACGTTGCACTGATGACAACTGTATCAAGTGTTAACACACAAAAACATACCCCATTTGCAGACACCTGTGTATACAATTTGTATCTGCCTTTTAACCTGGATTTAGTTTTTTTTTTTCTTGAGTTGCTTTTGTTTTTATCTTCACCTGTTATCAACCAATGTGTTCGGCTGATGTGCACACCATGAAATATCAGGCTCCATCGGCGCAAGAAGGAGGGTGAGACTTACTCACCTAGAGAAGCAGAGATCATAGAAACCAAATGCAAACTGGATCAACTCATCGCTGTGGCAGATCTGGATCTGAAGCAGGATAAACTCAACCGGTTAGTCGTTATATCTCCACTCTGTTTTATTTCAATCTAAAAGTATTGTTTTATCAAGTGTAATAACAGCAGCTGAAGCTCAGTATTCCCAACTTGACTTTATGGCTTTATTTATCTGCTCAAGACAAGATTTTAAATGTAAGTCAACAAGACAAGAATCTCCTTCCTGCAGCCAACTTGATCTGTGTTCCTGTCAACACAAAACCTTCTAGTGTTGTTGAGTTTGTGCAGACACTAAAATAGAAGCAGAAGTAGTACGAAACAACACAGCAGTATTATGGCTTTATTGTTTATCTTCAGTTCTCTGTAGAACAGATAATTCAAGCTGTTTGCATTTCTCTAACCATCTCTGCAGCAAATCCAGTGTCTTGTCTTTTGTTTTTCTTTTTCTGTGCCAAAAAAGTGCATGAACAATCAGTGCTGCAAGCTGCTCTTCACTAGCAAGGTGTAGTTTTGCATCAGGAAGAGAAACAAAGTCAAATTTAGCATTTAGTTTTGATATATCGAGGTAACTGTGGACCAAGAAGAAGTTAGAAAGCAAAGAAAAGACTAGCTCTTCATATACACCAGTGGTTCTCAAACTTTTTACAGTGGAGTACCCCCTGAAATATGCTTTTTAAGTCAAGTACTCCCAACTCTCGCGTTAGCATTTTTGACTGAAAAGAATTTGGCAAAATTTGTTCCTGTGCCAAAGGTGTCTGTTTTTATTTTCAAAACTTTGTAAACAAACAACATATATTTAACTGTAATATATATATATATGTATATATATATATATATATATATATATATATATATATATATATATATATATATATATATAAAAATAGCACATTTTTTAAAGTAAATTTTGTGTGCAAAGTATAAACTGAAAAGTGCCCTCTTTCATTGATAAGAAAAATGTATAGATTGGTCATTAATTAATAAATGAACCTTTCATCAACTAAAAATAATTACTCAGCTACTCAAACTCATTTTCAAAAATTCATTCATTCATTATCTGAACCTGCTTTATCCTCACTAGGGTCGCGGGAGCCTGTCCCAGCTCCTTTACAGTGAAGGTGTCTGTGGACATGTCACCAGTTCATCACAGGGATGACATATAGAAACACACAATCACTCTCACATTCACACCTATGGGCAATTTAGATTAACCCATTAACCTATCAGTGCATGTCTTTGGATGGTGGAATGAAGCCGGAGTACCCGGAGAGAACCCACGCAGACACGGGGAGAGCATGAAAACTCCACACAGAAAGGTCCCACCCCCATTGACTGGTGTTGGCATCGAACCCAGGACCTTCTTGCTCTGAGGCACAAATGCTGTCTACTGCACCACCATGCATTTTGAATAATAGAAAATAGAAATGTTCTTAAAATGTTGCCAAAGCTTAAACAAGATGATTGACAATAAAACTATCATATAAATGTATTTATTGTGTTTTATATTTCAGCATTAATTCTCATTATTTATTTTGTATTCAGTACACAATGGTTTATTTAATGTATTTTTCCAAAAAAATTCAAGTATCCCTAGGGGTACACGTACCCCAATTTGGGAACCACTGATATAAGCAAAACAGGGATTTTAAATTTTTAACAACTCACAGTTATTATATGCAAATACAGTTACAGTAAGTCTTCTCTTACCACTTTCCATTCTTGACATGAAAATATCATCATCCAACAAAAATAAAACAAAGCAAAGGGAAAAAAAATAAATCAAAAATAGTGGTTGGTATAAAAAAAAATTGGCTGTCCTCACAGGAACATAAAAAGCAAAAGACAGAAAAGCATTAAATCCTACCTAAAATAAGTCCTTCTGTGAAAGATGACTCCTTTATCAAGTGTAAGGCAATATAACTGCCACAGCTGGGAAAATATTTGTCTGCCTTAACATCAAACATTCTATGTATAGCCACTCTTCACAGTGATGGTAAAAAAGCAGTTTTGAAGATTTTTCTGTCCAGTCATTTTAGTTTCACATACTAAAATTGCCACTGGTATTAAAAGATTTATTGTTAAGCTAAATCATCTGTTTTTAAGCTCAAACTGCTGTCATTAAAACAGTGTGTCTCTGCCTCTTTACGCTGTTGTGACTACTAAGCTGAGATCTGTATGAAGAATAACTTTCAAAGCACAGTTTATGTTAAACAATGCTATTTTTCTTCCCCTCTTGTCACACAAATGGCACAAATGGCTGCTTTTGCATGCAGACATGTGTTAGCCCATCAGAGGATGCCTGGGCTTTGCTTTGCTCATGCTAAATGCTCCTCTCCCACCAGGTACTCATCCTTCTTCTTTAGACGGAAAGAGATATATGTCATCCAGTAAGTTTGGTTTTGTGTGATGTGTTTTGCCAGTGGTTTCGTCTCATTGCATGTTCCACCTGTCACTCCTTGCTCCCTGTGTGCCATCGTCATGTTAACCCTCTTGTGAATCCATCAATTCTGTATTTTACTGTAAAAAAAAAAAAAAAAATACAGATAGGTAATACTTGTGTGTGTTTTTTTTTTTGCTTGGAGTGGCCTCCTTTTCCTCCATTGCAGCAAAGATTGCAGAGCTTTGCTGACACTCCCCTGCTTGAGACCATTTAAGTTTGTTTACTTACTCACTATCTCCAAATTGCTTCCAAGGCTTAGTGGTCTTGGAGGGCACAAATGGCAGGCTTTATCAGCAGCTGAGGATCTGCGTGTAACTACTTCAGTACTGTAAAGAAATCAAAGTCATGGGGGGATAACCACATGCGTCATTCAGATCTACTGCTGTTCACATATTCTTTTAGAATGAAACATCAAAGTCTGTCCATGTTGAATTGAAGTGGGTTTGATTAAAAAAATAAAATGGTTAAATATACAACAGCGTGTTCTCTCTGCGGTGATTATCAGTTTAGATGGGTCGGATTAATGTGTTTATTTTGGTTGATGTTTTTTTTTTCTTGTTTGCTTTTGTCCAGGCTACTCAGCTACAGGAAATCACTCAAGTAAGTCATTCTGTATTCATACATGGGTGATAAGATTCTGGCACTATGTCGGATTTACGGCATGCAGCAATCAGCAAGGGGGTGACAGAGGGAGCAGTACATTATCATGGGCTTTTTTAAAAAAAAAAAAAAAACTTTTTATTTTGAATACCAAAAAAACCAAAAACAAGAAGAGAGAAAAAAGTGAAGAAAAAAAAGTGAAAAAAAAAAAAACATTTGAAAAGGAGTGGGATGAAGTACAACTTATATACTCCCACCCACTTACTCCATCTTTTTCTACAGATCCCAAAGTCCCATGTCAGTCACCTCAAAGTACCTTAACAAATCTTACACGTCAAAATAAATTCTAAACAATCCTGCACAAAACACGAAAAATATACTGATCAAAAATAAACTGTCCATTTCATAACATCATTTCATAACAGTGTTTGACATATCTAAATAAACTGTGTCCATTCCATAGCCATATTACGCATTTAGATAGACTTCACTTCATTCATTTTGTTTGTTTATGGCAAGCATTTACAGAACACATGCAAATTCAAAATTCCCAAAAAAAATCATTCATCTATACTCAAAAAGGAGTGGGAAGAAGAAAAACTTATTTAATCCCACCCCCATTCTCATCATCAAACAACCTAACATAACATTTTAAATACTCACTCCTGTCCTTTGACTTCAAGCCAGAACAATGAACAAAATAGGTCTATACCAAATTAGAATGAACTCATTTGACAGTAATTACATTATAGAACCAAAATATGTGTAAAAAAAAAAATTAAAAAGTACATTCCTGGTAGTGTTACCATGGGTAACAGTTAATAGTTAGTTTACATGATAATGATTACATATCAACAATGGTAAAAACAAAAAAAACTACAATACTACAAGCAGTTCAGAACAGCAATAATTACATACCAACAATAAGAAAAAAAAACCCCAAAAAACTACAATAGCACTAATGGTAAAGGGCAGCACATACCAGCAATGGTAAGAACAATAGCAGAGGGTAATGGACAACGCATACCAACTAGATGAGGAACAACAAGCACATATTAACATATGAGACAGAATATTGATGTAACAGTATTAAGACCCTCCATCTTTATACTGGGACCAGACCATATTTTTATTTAACAGTTTAAATCAGTGGATATTTTGGCATTGCTTGTGTTGGATGTCCAGACTGTTCCAAAGTTTCACTCCACATACCGACAAACATAAATGTTTATGAGTGGTTCGAAATTTGGGTAATGCGAAATCTCCAAAGCCTCTCAAATTATGAGTACTCGCCTGAATTGTGAAGTTTTTTTTTGTATATTACTTGGTAGTAATTTGTTGAATGCTTTAAATAAGATTATTGCTGTATAATATTTTACAAGATCATGGATTTTTAATAGTTTTGACTGAATAAAGAGATTATGAGCGTGTTCTAAAAGTCCAACCTTATGTATGATCCGTACTGTTCGTTTCTGTAATATGACTATTGGATTAATGGAGCATTGGTAACTGTTTCCCCACACTTCAATACAATATGTAAAGTATGGGAGGACCAAAGAGCAATATAAAGTACGGAGTGCATTTTCATCAAGGTATGTTTTCAATTTATTTATGATTGAAAGGCTTTTGGAGATTTTTGTTTTTATGTGTCTGACGTGGGCTTTCCATGATAATTTACTGTCTATTATAACTCCTAAAAATCTGTTTTCATTTACATTTTAAATTTGAATTCCGTCAATCATTATCTGTAGTTCTGAGCTGGTTTTAGAGTTTCCAAACATCATTGTCTTAATCTTTTTTAAATTTAATGACAATTTATTATTATCCATCCACTTTTTCAGTTTACTTAATTCATCATTTACTGTGGTTACAACTTCGTTATGATTATCCCCACTGAAGAATATGTTAGTATCATCTGCAAAGACTATGAGTTTAAGCAATTCAGATATATTAAATATATCATTAATATAAACGTTGAATAGTTTGGGTCCCAAAACAGAGTTCAAACGTAAGTAGGCAAAAAAAATTCCAGATCCAAAACGACACTCCAATATATGGAAATAAATCAACCAAAAAAGAAAACAAATATCACACAAATGTACAACGGTTTCACTGTGACTCGTCCTCAACACTCAATGTCCAAAAAGGACTAGGAGGAAGTTGAGCCTATAGAGTCCCACCTCAATTCCACAAGACCTGGCCAATCAGATAATGGATACAAAGAACAGGTCAGTCAGTAAATTAGAAAAAAAAGAGAACAAATGATTACGTACCATCAACAGCCATCACTGTTGTACTCGCGTTCACTGCCACTATATCTGTGAAAAATAAGGTTTTTATATATCTTTTAAAATTTTGTGATATTTTCACACAGTTTGATATATATATATATATATATATTTTTTTTTTTTTTACAATTTTTATTTCTCATTTTTAGCAGTACAATACAATCTCTTCAAGTTGAGGAGCAGGAAAAGAGCAAAAGAACAGAAAACCAAGCCAATGAAAAGAACAACCTGTGTTGGTGTCAGAATATTTAAGGTCCGTTAATAGATACACTCGTCTCTGAATGTCAGCCATTTTCCCCAGTTTTTCATATAGAGATTTTCTTTTAACTTCAGTTTACACAGTTTGATATTTAGTTCCAATCTATTCCACAAAACCACAACATGAAATGCATATCTTTTTAAGATTTGTTCTAGTGAAATGCTGTTTCATTCCTTTCCATTTTTGCTATTCAGTACATGATTATATTATGAAACACAGCTGAAAATCTCCTTTTGCGAAATTTAAGGCATTGGAATTGAATTAAGATCATAATACTGCAACAAAGTAGGACAAAAGTCATTCTTCTGGGACTGAAATGGGACAGGGATTTTGTTTTATTCTTTTATGGGATTGGGATGGCTCCTGTACAGATCAGCTCCATATTTGCCGCTCCTGACTACTTTTTATTTCCTCAAATGTCACTTCCTTGAATGGGCTTTGTCACATTTGGTCTGTTTATCCTGTCTGTCTGTTAGACCTGTCAACAAGAAGTCTTTTCTGCAGCATGTAGAAGATCTGTGTGGCAACGACAATGCCAAGTTCCAGGAAGAGTTTTCTGTAAGAATTGTCAATACCTGACCTGTAACACCACATACATACAAAAAGTCTGTTTACGATGTGTGAATACTAATGTGTTGCATGTTTCCTGACTTCCAGGAACTTCCAAAGCTGCTGCAGGACCTGGCCACCACAGACGCAGACCTGCCCTGCAACAAAGCTAAAAACCGCTTTTCCAACATCAAACCATGTGAGTATATGTGGAGTAAAGACTGAACTGCTGAAGGATACGTTTGGTTTATTTTGCATTAGTTGTACTGTCTTAAACAAACATACAGCCTGTGGGCCAAAACTGGCCTTCTAAATGGCCCAGTCCAGCCCACAGGATGAATTTACAAACTCCAAAAATTACACATAAAACAATTTGATTAGATTTGATTCGATTGATTCGATTTGATTGAATTAGACTTAATTGAGCCCACAACAGGGAAATTCAATTGCAAGTAAAAATGTACATGCATACAGATAGTGCAAAAAACAAGATAGCACTTAAAAAAAAAAACCCAAACAATATAAAACAAACAATAATGCTTATAAAAACTATACATACTATGTCATATTTACAACAGAGAAGAATAGCAAGAATGCTAGACAGTGAAATGACAGTCAAGGGAGTCTCTGAGTCTTGATAAGTTATTTTGATCATTAAATGCTATATTTTTCAGTTTCAGATAAATGTAACTAAATGTTCTGTGCCTTTGTAGATCCACTACCATAAGCTGAGGCATAAAATTTTTAAGACTGCACTTATTTTTCTTACAAAATTTCAGGTTGTTCATGGATTTTCAGGTTATTCACATTTTTTTTGGTAAAAGGACAGTTTGTAAATGTAAATAAATTTGGACTTTAGCAGCCAAACACAGGTAACACATGATGGAATTTTGCATTATTTTTAAACTAAATTGCACAGTTTGTCACATTAAAGAAATTTGTGTAAAACCATACTTAGGGTAGCGAGGTTCTGGCTTTATGAAGGACAGCAAAAAAAAAAAAAAAGATTTTGCTTGATGCAATTTTCATTCATTTGTATTCAGTTGTATTAAACATTGTGTTCAGTTTTGTTTATTTGACCATTTGTGTTCATTAATTCATTATTAGGGTCAGTTTTATGTCATTTATTGGTTACTTGTGTATTTTTGTTCATTATTTTGCTCATTTGTGTTAGCAACATTTTCATGTTGTAATTTTTCTTTTTTTTTGCCCTAAAACAAAGATTTATTTATGAAATTATGGTATTTTAGTGGTCTGGCCTGCTTGCGATACAATTGTACTGTATGTGGACCCTGAATTAAAATGAGTTTGACACCCATGGTCTAGAAAGATGCCAAACAAACAGTGAAATCCTTCTAACAAGTATTACCATTGAAACAAAAGCCTGGTACATGTTACCTTTGTGTTGTAGAACTACACAGTACAGCGTGTGCCTTCATTATAGTGAACTTGCATGAGGCAGTTTATTTCAGCTCAATCCCACAAACACTGTCCTGAATCCATAAATACAGCAGCAACAAATTGTTTGCTGAAAATAATTCCCAATAGGCATCTTCTGGACTCCTGCTTAAGGAACATTGGGTTTTTTGATTTATGTGACACATTTAAAACTGCAGTGCTCAGCTGTTTTGAGATATTACTTGATGGAAGGGATAATAATTACGATATAAAGACTGTTAAAATTTTAGCATGAACAAATGGGCTCGGGACTAAGAGCCAAAGATGTGCTTAAAAATTCAGAGAGACTGTTAGTTCTGGCACAGTGTGAGAAATTCAACAGAAAAGCACCAGGCACACAAACAAATATTACCAGCATGCCCTGAAAAAGAGCAACACAGAGAAATTAATTAGCATTATCACAAATTTAAGTTTCATTATTAAGAGATCAGTGATTTTCTTTTGTCTTTAAGGTTTGTTTTCTCTACATTTTCTGCTAAAATGCTTAGAAAATGTTTTGATATCATGCATCATGTACTGTATATTGTGAACATTTTATCATAATTGTTTTAAATGATCTACCATTAGATTAGTGAAATGTTCCACCATTTGTTGCTGCCTAAAAGAATAATTTATGACCACAAATAACCATTTTGTATCTTTAACTCTGACTCAGGACCAAATATCCACCTTTAGACTGTCAAGAAATAATGATTTGATTATACTTCTATCTTCACTGATGTGAAGATTTTTATTGCAACAATATTTTTGACCTTGAAATGATGAAATTGAGCATATCTCTGCATCTTGATCAGTCTTCAAGTTGTAGTTCTTGTAGAAAACCTGTATTTTACTGCTACTTAATTAGCTGATTCACATATTTCCATTGCTCTTTCCTCTGTATTCTGTGTCTAGATAATAACAACCGTGTCAAGCTGCTCTCACAGCCGGGCAGCGATGCAGGCTCTGACTACATCAATGCCAGCTTTGTGTCAGTGAGTACAAGCTGTGTCAGCTGCTGAACCCTGGATGTTACCACTTGAGTCACTATCAGCTTATGAGGTGTTTTACACAGGAATCAATAGAGAACCCCTCATAAAAGCATCATTCCTTTTTCTGTTTCACTAGGGTTACCTGTGTCCCAATGAATTCATAGCCACCCAAGGTCCTCTGCCTGGCACAGTAGAAGCCTTCTGGAGGATGATCTGGGAAACCGGGACACGCACCATCGCCATGCTCACGAAGCGTTTCGAGAAAGGCAAAGTGCGTGGGTTTATTAAACATCACACATTATCAGCATTCACAGAACTGTCCTATACATCATGACTTGTTGTACCAGTGGGGTTTTATCTGTAAGCTGAAGTTTTTGTTTGCGTGTGTCTGACATTTCAGGCTCGGTGTCACATGTACTGGCCAGAGGATGATAAACCGATGTCAGTGTTTAGTGACTTGCTGATCTCATTAGTGTCGGAGCAGGTTTTTCCTGACTGGACTGTTCGAACCCTGAGAGTAGAAAGGGTAGGTAATACATTGCATTGTTTGAATTGTACAGTGGTGGAAAAAAGCTTGCATGATATATCGCATTAAGTCAGTGGTTCCCAAACTTTTTTGGCTCCTGACCCCATTTTAACATCACAAATTTCTGGCGACCCCAGACTTTCAAAACGGAGACATTTTTTTGCTAAAATTCATTTGTTTTTGATCCTGTAATAGTTTGCTACACTATGTTGTAAATAAATGTTAATTTTATACGACATTTAGTCTATATAATGTATGTTATTATGGACGGAGGCAGAAAAGCCAGGTGTAGATTACTGCACAAAGTGAGAATTTTATTTTCCTTGGTCAGGATATGTGCAGTCATTCCAGCTTGGATTTGCAAGGCTGCAATTTAATACTGAACAAACAAGAAATAAAACTATGAATTATGAAAGAGCTGCAGCATCTGAAACCAACCACAATGAACATTTGAAAGATAAACAGTACCACGGGGCTTCAGTTTTAGCTTCAGTTTGTCATGTCTTTTATGGATTGGGATTGGGTCTCTCAACTCACCATATATTTTTTATTAGTAAATTTGTTTTTTGTTTTTTTTTTTTCGTTTTTATTTTTTTTATCAATTACTAGAAATTTCAGGCGACCCCATTTGAATTCCAGGCAACCCCACGTGGGGTCCCGACCCCAAGGTTGAAAAACACTGCATTAAGTCATTGAACCATTCTCTAATTCTCCATTCTCTAAACCTACATGTTCCCTTCTGAACATACTCTGTTCCATCAAGGTCAAAACTGGATGATTCAACAAGATAATGAAACACATCCAGGCCATGATGTGATGAAACTGTCAAAAATTTTGTTTTGCTATTTTTTTCTTGTTATCAGTAAACAAAGAAAAACATATGCATTTGTTTTAGTGTCTGTCTGATGTATGTTGAAGGATTTGTTTCTTTATTATTCAATCAAACACTTTTTTTGTTTAATTGAAAAGGGTATTTTTGATTGAAGTGAGTTATTATTTGATTGAAAATAATTTTTTTGACTGAAGTCATCTTTTTTCAGATTTGGGCCATATTATGGGTAGGATATTCATGTCTTTATTATTCATTCCCAAAAAATATCACTTCAAGCAATAAAAAAAATATAAATAGATTACGCTAATAAAGCAGAAAAAATTACAAGATTTACATATATACAATGTGTTCATTTTGATGTTTATTTTGTTCATCATTTTGTGGCATTTTTGTTCATTTCTATGAATATTATAGATTATTTTGATAATTTTTTTTAAATTTTCTGTATTATTTGGTTACTTTAGTGCTTCTTTTGTCCATTTTAATCGAAATAATTGAAGGTCAGTCTTTATTAAGTAGGTCTATGGAAACAAAATGTACCAGTTATATTGTCAGTGTTTATAAATTAGAAATACAGCTCTTTCTAAGCATTTCCAACATGTCTCAAATTGTCTCATGGCTCATCTTTCTCTGTAGCATGGACATTATATCCTGGTTCGCCAATTCAACTACACGTCGTGGCCTGAGCATGGGGTCCCAGAGTCCTGCAGCACCTTCATTAAATTTGTCAGAGCTGTCCGAACCCACAGACATGAAAACTCCACTATAGTGGTACACTGCAGGTACTGTGGCACTCAACTATAGAAATCCTACTGTTGTTCTTAACAGTTATATTTGGGTGCTTCTGTGAAACTCTGGCACTTTGCCAGCTTTTTTAGACCCAATAATAAGAGAAATTTAGACATATTTCCACCCAGGATGTACCTAATGCAAAAAAATAATATGCAAAATAAAAATAAAATACAAAAAATTATCCTCTTACTCTGAGCCATCCCAAAATTGATGATTTTTTAATAAAATGTTGGGGCCAAAAATAGGAACAAAATTGGGACTACCTAGATATCAGTGCATTTGATCAGGAAAGTATGGCTTGAAATGGTCTTATAAAGCGCTATAAATACAGACACTCTGTTAAATTTGATGATCCTAGTGGTTTTTCTAATCCAGACATGCAGGTTTTTCTTGAATCGGCAGTGTCATTCCAGGTTTCACGCGTAACCCATCGTGTCCAGTCGTGTTACATGCAGAACCTGCCCATTTAAACACATAGAAATCATGAATGATTATGCAACAGCGGTCATTTTTGTTAAACACTCTTCCTTGCATAACTAGTTCGATTCCCAGAATGTACCTGTAAGAGAATAAAGAGATATTAAAAAAAAAATAGTAGCACATAATTTTCACGTTCTTTTTACTTTGTTACATGCGGATTCTTGTATGAAAATAAAATAAAAATAATATAAAATGGGTTTTATCTGAAAAATAGTTTCTTTTTTATCTCAGTAAATTTTTATTTTTAATAGACCCAAAGTGCTTCCAAATTTGCTTCATAACATTAGTCTATATCTGGTTTGGATTTTTAGCCCCCATGTCCTGTTTTTAGGGACCAGTTTCATAGAAGCACCCATTTACAACATATACTAGTGACCACAGCAGGCACAACATAAACGTGTCATTTTCAGTGTGATGGAACAGCACATGAAATGATGTTGTGTTACTCTATTTCTGTTCCTCCAGTGCTGGTGTGGGCAGAACCGGTGTGTTTATTGCTCTCGATCACCTCATTCAACATGTCAGAGATCACGACTTTGTGGATATTTACGGCCTGGTGGCTGAGCTTCGCAGTGAGAGGATGTGTATGGTACAAAATCTGGTAAGTTCACATGAAATAAATAGTATAGTTTATTTCTGCGACGAACAACCTAGAGACAAAAAACGGCTTATACAGTATTTCCTCTTAAGTCGTTCCAGTACACTTAAGAATCATCAAAGACACAAATGGCAGTGTATCTGTCCTACTTTTCACTTCATGCCCTGCTGTGATCCCATTCCCATGAGGAATTATTTGGAAAATTCTCCTTTTGACGAAGGGAATGATTTGGCAATGGATTAAAGGCACATGCTGAACAGGATTTCCCCTCCTGAAACAGCATGAACCTATCCTAAAATTACCTTGCTCAGTCATTACTTATGGACCACAGGAGTGTGTCTCGGCATTTGCGTCTGCAGAGACTTGCTTAGTGCCTGCGAGTCCTGTTCTTTTATTATTTCTAGATCTATTGAATTTTTCTTAGGGTCCACATTTTGGCAGTGTATTGTTGGTCAGAAGTGCCTGCTGCTGTAAAAACAAAACAAGTTAAGGGATGTTTCTACGCTGCAGGATTGTTAAATCTGTGTAACACTGTTTTTGTTCTTTTATGTAGGGACAAGAGAAAATGTAGAAGAGCTTTAGGATGCCTTAATGCAGTTCACATTAGTTGTTTAATGCATATTTGACTCACAGATATCACTGGAGCATAGTCACTCATCGCCACCATGCAAATATATTAGATGCACTGGTTTAAAAAATGTTGTCATCATAGGATATGTCTTGTAAAAGGGCAGTTTCACTATAAAATAACAATGAATATCAGTGCATAATTCATTTTTGTCTTCCACAAAAGTTTCTGCTACTTCCCTTCAAACTTTTTCCATTTTAGTTGTTGAACTCACAGAAATGCTCACAATCCCTGGTAATAAAATGTCACCATAAATGCAAAAATAAACCAGTATTAACATTTATATGACTTTTAATACCTTGTGTTTTTGTGTATTTCAGGTTTCCTTCGTCTAATACAAAAGTTTTCTGTGGCAGATCATTACAAAATATATTTCTATGTCACATTTTATCGAAGGTTTGGGCATTTAAATGTAGATGAAGTAACGGTTTTGACAAATTAAAAGCTTTGACTCAAGGGACATAATGTTCCTGAATTTAACATGCTTTTAAAGACACTCACTTTAAGACTTAATGCTTCATGACACAGCAATTACAGGCGGCTTTGGTGTTAGATAATATTAAATAATGTCAAATAATGTGTGTGCATCATCAGGCTCAGTACATCTTCCTGCATCAAAGTACTCTGGAGCTCCTGAATAACAAAGTCAACAGCCAGTCCATCTGGTTCGTCAGTTACTCTGCTCTGGAGAAGATGGACTCTTTGGACACCATGGAAGGTAAGGTAAGGTTTGGAGTATGTTTGACCAAACCAGTGATATGAGAAGCCGTGTGAGTGGATGATCTGACCCAGTGAGGTGGTGTATATGGCAAAAAGGATGGGGCTCAGCACAGAGCCTTGGGGGACCCCCGTGGTGAGGCGGTGTACTGCAGATGTGTGCCCTAACCAGGACACTTTGAACAACCGACCAGTGAGGTATGACTGAAACCAGGAGTGTGTATGGCCTGTAATGCCCATGTTTAAGAGTATGGATAATAGGATATCGTGACTGACAGTGTCAAATGCTGCCAATAAGTCGAGTAGAATGAGTACTGAGTACTTGGCTGCTGCTCTAGCCTCTTTCAAGGCTTCTGTCACAGACAACAGAGCCGTTTCAGTGGAGTGGCCGATTTTAAAGCCAGATTGGTTGATGTCAAGGAGGTTATTTTGGGAGAGGAATTCTGTGACCTGTTTGAAAACCGCCCTTTCGATGGTCTTAGAAAGGTATGGGAGGAGTGAGACTGGTCGATAATTGTCCACTTGAGTGCGGGTGAGGGAAGGGTTTTTGAGCAGTGGTGTTACCTGCGCTTGTTTAAATGCTGTATGAAATGTTCCTGATGTCAGTGAAGCATTAATCACATGTGTGATTGGTGCTGTGATAGTAGGGGCTACAGACTGTAAGAGGTTGGATGGAAAAGGGTCCAACAGGCATGTCGTAGGACGGCTAGAGGAAAGGAGTTTAGACACCTCGTTCTCTGTGAGGGGAGTAAATGAAGGGAATGACACAGTTGGGCTTTTGTCTGTTGAGTTAGTGGTACCCATAATCAGGGGAGAGGGAGGAGTGTATGATGATGATGATGATGATGATGATGACGATGAAGGAGGCGTGCAGTCTATGGGTGGATCGGTGAACTGACTGCTGATAGTAGACACTTTATTTGTGAAAAATGAGGCAAAATTGTCTGCTGTCAAGTTGGTAGTGGGTGGTGGAGGCGGAGGGTTGAGTAGTGTTTTAAAGGTTGAGAACAGTTTCTTGGTGTCAGTGGCAGAATGCATTTCGTCATTATAGTAAGCCTTCTTCACAGCAGTGACACTGAATGAGAAGGATACTAATAGTGACTGGAATGTGATCAGGTTGGAAGAGCTTTTTGTTTTGAGCCATTTTCTCTCTGTGGCTCTGAGGTTGGTACGCAGCGACCGGAGGGTATCATTGAGCCATGGGTGGGACTGGGAGGATCGAGCAGGTCCGGTGGATAGAGGACACAGGCTATCCAGACAGGAGCTAAGTGTAGAGTACAGAGACTCAGTGGCATCATTAACCTCTAGGGAGGAAAATGTGCTGGGCGGAGGGAGAGCGGAGGCTACAAAGGTGGAGAAGTGAGTGGGGGACAGGTTGCGGAGGTTGCGGCGGGAAGAGACCATGGGGGAGGGAGCAGAGTGTTTTTCTGGGAGAGACACACTGAACTGAATGAAATAGTGGTCAGACAGGTGTAAAGGTGTGACTGTGAGGGCGTCTGTGATGCAGTTTCGGGTGAAAATGAGATCAAGCTCTTTACCAGCTTTGTGGGTTGGAGGACTGCGAACCCGCTGTAGCTCAAAGGAGTGTATTAGTGACATGAAATCTGAGAAGCTGGGATTGTCTAAGTGGATGTTCATATCACTGAGGACTAGCATGGGGCAGTCATGCTCTGGGATGGAAGAGAGCAGAGTGTCTAGCCCATTAGGAAAATCACCCAGTTGCCCTGGTGGACGATAAATGGCAACTATGTAAAGTTTGACTGGTGCTGTCACAAGGATGGCATGGTATTCAAAGGAGTTGTAATTGATATAATTGATATATGTGCATGTGCATGTGTGTATGTGTGTGTGTGTGTGTGTGTGTGTGTACATGCACATATATATGTTTCTGTATAACACTCCATCCAATCCATGTTGTCATCCTTATCAGTAATAGTTATCATCATAGTAATAATAGTAGTAATGGTTGCAATAACAGTAATATCTATATCATAAAACTGGAAGGTCTCAGAGCGTGTGTGTGTGTGTCTGTCTGTCTGCACAGTTCTGACAAATTGAGATGTTTTTAACTGGCCCATTTGGTACCTACAGTTGAGGAATAGTCCCATCTCCACATTAAATATCTCAGCAAGTTGATAGGACCAATATTTTGGGAGATATTAGTCATTTTGGAATACAGTAGTGTTACAAGCACATTGCTTAGTTGACAGGAAGCGCAGTACCATGCTGCATGACGGGAAGTGAAGTTAAAAACAGGAATGATGCATTTACTAACTTCAGTCCCTAGATATCAGTATTAATATGATAGTTATAATATAATATCTGCAACAGTTGAAGGAGGAGTAGGGGTCATAAAATATATTGATTTGGTTTTTTGATTCTCCGTAATATTTCCATTAATTCTCTAGCTCTAACACATTTCCTCTGCTTTTAGGGGATGTTGAGCTGGAGTGGGAAGAGACCACTATGTAATGACTCAAAGAGTGACAGCAGTGCCTGAGGAAGATTGACACATGTATTTTTGGGTTCACTGGAGACGGGACCTGTGCACTGACCCCGGACTGGACCTCCTCCATGAAGCAAGGGAGGAGACAGGAGGAAAACAGGAGGTGGCCTGAACCTCCTGAACTGAATGTTCTGTCAGTCAACTGAAGACTATGTTCCTCCACTTCAACCTACCTTTTACAAGTCCTCCCTTTTATCAACCTGTTGACTTTTGAGTGAGAGAAACAAAAGGGAGACAGGGACAAATAATTTCAGATCGACTGGGATAAAATAAGAACGGTGAGCTGTCTGTGAGAGCTCTATCGCTGTCTGTAATCCTACACGTACTTTGCACAAATGTATTTGACTGTGTATTGTAATAACTATATGACGATAACATCTGTTTTTGTAAGATAATTTATTCAGCCAAAAATGTTTTTTCAGTCTCTTTGTAAATCTACCTTTGTCGAGTTGTTAACAGCATTTCTGTTTTGTTTATTCTTTCTCAAGTGTGACTTGCAAAAATAAAGCAACTTGTATTTTTTCCAGTCTTGATTCTTAAAGAAAAACTCCATGTAGCTGTTGCCACACTGTATAATGAGTCTACAAATTACCATCTTACACATCTTGTTCCATGGAAATTGTAGGTACTATACACCATAGTTACACATAGACACATAACACACAACTTGATGTTCCAGAAGTCCTATCAGATGCAGTAATGCTGTGTGACTGGCCTCATCTGCTAATGAATGAGACCAGACCTTGTGATCTGGGAGAATGCAGGAGCACCAGTGGCAGCTGATTTTCCATAAGCTTCTTCATTCTGACTTTCTTCTTGCACACCTGGTGCAAATGCATTCATTAGAGACGGCAGCAGTGCTACAGATGCAGCCGGTGTGGAGACAAAATTGATGTCAATGCACACAGACACACAGGCCGAGTCAGAGTAAAAACTACTTTATTCTTTCATTCTCTTCGAACAAAAAAAGTTAGAAATATTCCATTAGTAAACATGTTGATCTTTAGAAATCTCCTTTAGAAATATTGTGAGGGTGCAAAGATTAATGACAGTGCTCCACAGTGAGGATGCAGATTGGTGCGTCTCCATGACAACCACGGAGAGGGTAAGGGGGGGAGGGCAAAAAAAAGGAGGAAGGAAAATGACATCAATCAACCCAACATGCCCTGACAATAATGATACAAATAATCAAACTCCTCCTATAGTACTGCAAATGAAAAAAAACAAAACAAAATGAGTATCATGCTGTATAGTACAAGTCAGTCAGTTTACAGTAAACAAAGTAGGGTTGCTGACTTGAGAAATCAAGCAGTTTCTTAGATGAATCTAAGCTGGATTTGTTGTCGCTTTGGCAGCTATGTGCATGTCTGCAGGAGTTGGTGTGCGTTTACGTACAGTATTGTTTGTGTGGGGTATGTGTGCACTTAGATATGTATTGTGTATTTGTGTGTGTGAACTGTACGTATTCACCAATACAGCATAGCCCTTTACACACCCTAACAGGTGACACCACCATCTTTTGATAATCCCATAATAATATGACATGGTAATTTAATGATTAATGTAGATCTGTAATAATATCAGTGTGTGTTACCATGGTAACTGCAGTGTATTCTATAAAAGCTGCCTGTTTCCTGTCTTTCATAGCAGTAGGATTTAGGACACCCCCTGATTTTAATGTGAATAATAATAACTATAATAACTATATCCTTTTTTTCTTTTAAACTAGATCTTCTCTGTACAAATACGTAGATACACACACTGGGCAAACCAATCACTTTTGCAGAATAAATCTATATTATCTATTTACAGTATATCCAATATATTCTGTGATGCAAAAGATACAAGACGTGTTCAGTGTGTCGCAGTTGGATGATTTGTGATCTGCTGTACAAACAAGCTTAAACCATCAAGACTGGACAAACGACACGGTGATAAAGTCATTGAGTATTCCATGGACATCTTCAGTTTCCCCCTGATTTAACATTCAGTAAAGGAATGCATCTCTGCTTATATTATATCATATATCCGTGTGCAAGGAAAAAATACTATATGACAGGGAAATGATGTGTGTTAAGGTGACCTTGGTCTACCCTGTGTGAAGCAATTTTTCTTTTTCCTTTTTTTTACTAAAGCTAGGGCAGAGATATTGCCTAAATCCAAGGAAACAACAATATACACTCAACATTAGGAGTAAATGTACAACGGAAAGGCTTCATCTGCCTGTTTTAGCCTTGTCTTTGATGAATTACCAGCCCTACTCACTGCTTCCCATGAGTAAGCAGACTGAGCACACAGTTCACAAGCACACTGCTCTCAGTACAACTCCGAGGTGCAGATATTACATATTACAGTGAGGCAGATCCTTTCCTGAGCTCTGTGAGAGCAAAAAAACACCAAAGATTCACAGTCACACACCATTGTGAAGATATCTGCTCGTACAAGTTTCGCAAAACACACACAGCAGCAGCAAAAGATGCACGTAAATATGATTGTCTTTAGGATATGGTTTCAGATTTGTTAGATAGAAGCAACATTCTTGCTTACTACACTTCACTGTACATGACAGGGTAGAGATGCTCGAGCTTCAGACACAAAAACCAGCATCGTTTACCTTTTTCACCCCTCTTCCTCGTCTTGGAAAATGAATTTCACAGAAAATAACTGAAATAAGCTAGTATTTTTGCTTCGCCACATTATGCAGAGATAAGAAAAAATAATTACAGCGTGGGGAAGGCTCTATTAGCTGTGTGGAAATTATCCCATACTGAGTGTAGCATCTTATACTACAAACCCAGAGCAGCCTGCAAGGAAAACAAATCTAAAGACTGTTTTGTTCTTCACATTTAAATCTTTTCATGTTTTGTTCTTCACATTTAAATCTTTTCAGTGTCCTCTCAAGGCAGCCACAGTCTGATTTTCTGACATCGCCCCTAGGTTTCGGTGACAAAGCTCACAGACACGTTTGATGAAGAGGTGATATTTAAAAATGCAGGGTCACAAAATTTCTTACTGAGTGTGAAATTTAGACAGACAAGATCATCAGTTCCTGGGTGACATGTATGGTTGAAGACAAAAGAAGGAAGAAAAGCTTTCTTTTGGAAATGGCATCAAAATTATTCAATGTTCAAAAACAACATCACAGTTTAAAGACGATGAATAGATTCTCATTGGTTTCCTTTGTCTCTTCATTCAGTATTTTCTTCCTGTTTTTTGCTATGCTTTTTTTCTTACCGTTTGTTAATAAGTAAGTCAGCGAGTGCTCCAGCATGTGTGTTTGTCTGGGCAAGGATCATGTCTGGCCCCCAGGGTCCACAGAGAAACTGAGTTTCAGACAATGCTGCGGGAGCCGCTGGAGTTGCGTCTACGGGTGAGAGGCATGGTATGGTGGAGGGGCATGGGTGAGTCAGGGGGGCAGAACTGGTGGGGGTGGTTGTAAGGGGGAGGAGGGGGTGGCAGAGGAGGCTGAGGGCCGTCCCCCTCTCTGACGCGGACTGGCGTGGACATGGCTGACTGGATGAGCTGGTGGGTGGCCGGACCTTGGCTGAGGAAGGCTTCCATCCGCCCTCGTCCGCTCTGGTCTACAACAATCACCTTGACGATCTGTTGGCACTGGATGAGTGTTTCTGGGCGGAGCTCTCCAGGCTGGACAGGGCTGAGCAGGGCAGGTGGTGCAGTCAGAGCCAGGGGTGCGGACTCAATGCTGGGCTGGCTCAGCTGATAGGTCTGCAGCCTGTTGTGAATTGACACCTAGTTTAGGAACAGTCAGAGAACGCATGAGGAGTTACCAGCCTGAACGCAGCCTCTACGCAGCCCTCTGGTGTGTTACGCACATGGGCATGCAGGCATGCAGGTAGGTCGTATGCAGAGCGAGCGCATGCAAATTACACACACACACTCGCACCTTTTCTCTTAATCATGTTTTACATGATTTTCACTTTCCACAATCATGTCTTTACACACACCAGCCCGATAAGAGAAAAAGGTTTTTGGGTTTAAACGAGACTTTGGTCAGAGGTCATGGCAGGAACAGGTTTTAATTTCTGTGTGTGTGTTTGTGGGCACATGATGAGTGGCAGAATGAGAAGCTGAAAGATATCAGGAGTGTCAGAAGGGGAGAGAGGTGACACCGAGGGCGTGGTGCCTCCCTAACACAATTATTTACAATACTAAAGGACTGTTTGAGAGACGGGAAAGAAATGGGCAAAGGAATAAAACAGAGAGGGAAAGTAAAACTGGAACAAGGACAACAGCTTCTATGACTATGCTTAGTTAAAGGAAGGGCTGGTTTTACAGACACACACCCACACACACTCAACAGACTGTTAATGGTATCAAGCTTATCTGGCTTTGTAGATGGTACTCTAGGAGCCAGCCAGGCTTATGGTGGCTTGCAAAGGCTTATACAGTAAGGCTGGCAAGCATCAGCTGATGAAAGAAGGGATGTTGTATAGCGAGTGGAGTGGCTGCTGATCCACTCATGAGGCACAGAGAGAGACTGTGTGTAGCGCCACTACAGCAGACTCCTCTCAGCGGCCTTTGTATCCTTGGCTGCAAATTGGGGATGTGCCTCAGGCGGAGCTTTTTTACAGCGAAGCATAAAGCAGACTTTCTTTTCAGGATGAGGCACAGTCCCTGTCTAACCACACACACTCACAAATAAAATCACACCCACAGAGCTGGAGATGCAGGAACTTACCTCAGGGATACAACAGTGGATTTGGGACTCACCTCTACTGTATTGTTGTTGCCAGTTTTATCATACACATCCTGCGGACCTGTGGGGAGAAACAGGTCTTTTTGTAAATCGACTGCTACAAGTTAGAGTGATATACAGAGTGTTAAAAAGTCAGAGAAAGATCTTCATGGCATTTTTGAGAAATAAGCATATTTCCTTGAGTGACTGAGCTCTGTCCAAACGCCAGAACACAACTGCTTCTCATTTGTTCATCTCATTCACAGAGAGGAATATAAAATCAGAAATTTGTGGCCTGAATGGAAGTTACGTGCTGCAATCTTTTCCTCCTTTAAATAGAAGCGACAATGACAGCAAAAAAAAAACTTGCAAACCCTCAGACCATTAAATCTCCTTTCTTTTTTATTTTCTTTTTCAGTGGTGAAGGTTTTTTCATGTGCCTCATTTCTACAAAGCTGTCCTATTTTCTAGATCCCCTTGAGTAATGTATGCATTGTTATGAGTAATGTATGCTGTGTTATGTATTTTATGCTGTGCAAGCAAATCCACTACCTGAGGGGGAGCCGTGTCCTGTGTGTGTGTCCACTTGTCCACCATTGGTGTGTATGCCATGCTGGATGCCTTGCTGCCTCTCCAATTCCCCTACAATGAAAGAAAAGAAGATTGCAATGGACTGTGTCTATGTTTGTGTTTGCATGTGCATGTGCTGGAGTGTGTGTGCTCCCATCTTACATTGGATGTGTATCTGCTCCATCTCATTTACTTCTGCGATAGCCTCTCTAAGCTCCTCTGCAAACTTCCTGAGTTCTTCTCCACTCGGGGAGCAGAAACTCACCAGCTGCTTCTTTTCGGAGGTAAATGGACTCAGCATGGTGATGCCATGAGCGTAGTCTGAAGAGAATGCAGAAAAAAAAAAGGCAAAGCTTCTGTTATAATTCTGATTTTAAAAAGACATCTTTGAAACATTCCAGTGGTAGAGTTAGTGATTGAATTTTACTTTATAAAATGTTCATGCAAAGAATACAACCAGAAACTCATACTTCACAGTTACTGGCTGAATGTACTTCTGTTGGCAGCTGAGACTCCTTGAATACCGAAAATTGAAATAATCATGAATGCTCCAGCTGAGTAGTTTTTCTTTTAATTGTTCATTTGATTCAACATTTATTCATAGCTAGGAATAAAATTACTAAGGTTAAAATACAGCCTATATAAAACAGGAATTTGTGGTGATGAACTCCGAGAGTAATGCCACTATTGACGCATCAGAATTTATTTAGAATTCAATATATCAAGTCATCAACTGGAAACAATTTAATCAGCTCTTGTTAAACTGCTTCACAGTTTACTACAGTTTTAGACTGTATCTTATGAATGCTTGACTTAACTAATTATTGAATTCTATTGTATTACAATCTGAAATCTCTAATTAAACCAACAAATGAGATTCTTCTGAGCAATACTTAGCCCTGAACTGCTGCAACGGAGCGCAACAGATCAGACTGTGCTGAAAAAGGCTTAAAAGCAAAAAATACCTTATTCTCATGTGTAAAATCTGCACCCTTATTGTAAGCTCTGTGTCTACCTTAATGCCTAATATGATAAAAATATAATCCACTTTGCTGAAAAAAAAAAAAAGAAGATCTGCAGTGTAGTCATTCTCCTAAAAGATATTTACTGTAAGCTGACAGCAGTAAGTCAATATTGTTTTACTGATGACCCGCTGGAAATGTATTTAAAGTTCGGGTCCTGACCCAGACTTGACAGACAGATAGATGTAGCTGACAGTTAGCTCAGCATATTGAGCGCTAGGGCTGCATTGGACTGAGAATAAACTGCTTCAAAGTGAGATATCATCTTACATTCGTTGCTGAAGAGGTGGAACTGCATTCCCAGAAGACCCATAGCTTTACAGAATGTGTAAGATGCTGAACTTTTCTTCTTGGGACACAGCTTCAGGATCTGGAGACAAAGAAAACATAAATGTGGGGGGGGGTGACAGCAATGTCCCAACTTCGTTATGAGTCATTCTTCTTTCTCCACAGATGGGGGTGAGTCACACACGTCAAAGCAACAAGCCAGTCTTAAGTCTTGACCTTTAACTCCTTGGAAAGCTTGTAGACCACTTGCAGACTTGGGAATTTGACTCAATATTCCACTGTCGTAATGCATATACTGTATGTTAGATGGTTACTTATGTTTCCTGATGTGCATGACTCACTTTCAAAGCCCTGGTTCTGTAACGGTGTCATTAATGTCATGCCATTCTACTGATTTTTGGATTGTTTTTGTTTTGTTTGGATTATTGACTACAGGAAATAATCAATTGCAGCATCAATAAAATAATCTACATACCTGAGACTGGACAATGTGTTTAACCCATAAAGACCCAGTGCTACTTTTGGGACTGTTCTGACTGTATATGTAACCTTTCTTACGTGATTTATCATCATTTATTACAATATTATTCCCTGTATTTTGCATTTTGCCAGTGAAAATCATGTATTTTCTGATATTTAATTTTCTGAGCATGTAGATGTTCATTAAAACTCAGAGTAAATTCAAAGTTTATTAAATCAGGAACAGAAAACTGAAGAAAATTTTACTTTTTCAGCAAAGACATCAATAACAAAACATAAAAACAAGTGTCTCCATCCGCTGTCATTGATCCAACTCCATGGGTTTTACTGGTGAATCAGTGTTGTAGAACATGGTGGTGTTTTCACGTTCACTACAGAACCTCTGCACGTCCAGATGGGTCATTTCTGATGACCATGAAAAGATGACAAACTGCATTTTACACCAGTTATTTACATGTATTGATAGGATTAGTGGATCAACTGGTATTAAACAGTTTAGATCGGTAGATGCTTTTGGTCGCCAGTGGCTCTATGGATCTTTATGGGTTAATTACTAACATGCAAATTATATAAATCAGGGGTGTCAAACTCATTTCAGTTCAGGGGCCACATTCAGCCAAATTTGATCTGAAGTGGGCATAACCCATAAAATAATAACATAATAATATATAAATAATGTCAACTCCAAACTTTTCTCTGTTTTAGAGAGAAAAAGTAAATTTACATTATGAAAAGGTTTACATCTACAAACTATCCTTTCAAAAGATGCGAATAACATGAACAAACAAAAAAAATAAGTGTAATTTTAACAATATTCTGCCTCAGTTCATCATTTACACATGTACATTATAACTTACAGATCACAGTTGGTCTACAAACACACAAAACATTTAATAACAAACAGAAAATTGTTTAAATTGTTCTTACTTCTCTTAAGACATTTCAGGTTGTTCATATTTGTTCAGGTTATTCAAATTTTTTGCAAAATTATACTTTGTTTTTGTGTAAATACATGAAAATATTTACATTTACAAAGAGAAAAATCTGGAATTGTCATTATTTATGTTATTATGAAAGTATTTTGGTCTGAATGTGGAACCTGAACTAAAAGGATTGTTAATATCTTCAGTGTTATTTTTGCATTTCACAAATTCATCCCAAGGGCCGGACTGGACCCTTTAGTGGGCCGGATTTGGCCCCCAGGCCGTATGTTTGACACCTGTGATATAAATTCTCTCTAATTTTCATAACTATTGTCTGTGCTGTGTTCAAATTAACAATCTCCACTTAATTTAGAATCTGCTTGATAGTGATAACACACATAATTTATTTTATATACAATTGTAAATAAATTTGGGCAGGAAGGGGTTAAGACTTAAGCGAGTTCAAAATTTCTGCCGTGAGAATCAACCAAGTCAAGTCGAGTCATTGTTCAGTGTTAGATCAGATCATATGAATTTCTGATGATCTTATATGGAAAGTTGAGCCATCGATTATAGGTCTTCCAGATGGTGAGTGGTGTTTAATCGTTTCCTCATATCTTCATTTATTTTCTGTCTCTTATTAGTCTGTTTTACAATGACTGACAGACAATGCATTAGAAATCAGTCATTTATATTACAGCAATCAACCTAATATGTTCCAGAGGTGGATGATTTGTCAAGTCAACTGGGACAAGTTAAAGTCAAGTCAGGTGAATAGTAAGTCAAAGTCAAGTCGAGGCTTTTGTCCCTACCTCTGCCTTTTTTTTCTCTTTTCTCAGCTTTTTTCCCTCCCATTTCTACTATGCACCAAATGCTTGACTAAAATAATACAAAAATGAGCAAGCATAATAGATATCACAGGCTTAAAAATGTCTCAGTTTAGTATTGTAGTGAGCCAGTGTTGAAGTTTCTTACCAGCAGCAGGTCATTGAACAGGAAGACCTCTCTCTGGAGCTGAGACAGTTTCTGTTTATGTGGCTTGTTGGCGTCAGGCACCTCAAACAGGCGACAGCAGCACACGAGACGTCTGTGGGGAACAGCCAGTATCTATGGGAGGCAAGGTTAAAAAGAAGAGATGACAGATATTACAGAGGACACACACACTGCAGAGAAGTAATAGATGACACATGAAAAAGGAGACAGGGCAAACAGATACAGACAACTCAGTGAAAAAGCAGGAGGTTCCATATAAATACCACTCACAGTTTTCAGACCCAGGATGGACTGCTCCACACGGCTCACATAGGTGACGTGGTCTTCATTGGAGCGGAGCTCTCTCTGCTGAATCCTTTCATAAATACCTGCCACCATCTCCCTGGGGATGTCTGCTCCGTCATCCACACCTGACGGAGCAAAAGGCTTTATCAATATACCATTCATCTGCGAGGCATAGAAGCAGTCTACACAGGAAATATCCACAGTGATAACGGAAAAATGCAGGATTAGGTTAAGAGCATGAGGTAGTAAAAAGGAAAGATGGTCTGATAAAGTTCAGTACAAATCTGGCAAAATCTAAATTGCTTTTTGCTTAGGTACATGAAGGTATATCAATGTGGCAAGCAAATAGTTAAAAGTAACAGTGTGGCACAATCACATTATAGAAAAATGTGTAACGAATATGACATTTTATTACACTGTTGCCCATAAATTTAGATTAAATTTTTTTTGTACCTCTTCTCATGAAATTATTCAATTTGAATGTGATTTATTCTTGATAAAGTGTAACCAGAAGAATCTTTATTTTGTCACACGTTAACATACACCACACCAAAATGTGTCCTCTGCCTTTAACCCATCACTAGATCATGCATAACACACTGCATACTAGGAGCAGTGGGCTTGCCATATCAGGTGCATGGGGATTAAGTGCCTTGCTCAAGGGCACATCAGCCAGCAACTCTCTACCAGTCCAGGGAATCAGAACCAGCAACCTATCGGTCACAAGCCGACTCTCCTGCCATCTAGGCCACAGCTGCCTGGGACTCAGTATGCAATCATTCCACCAGGTCCACAAGGTGATTCGTGGTGTGTATAAATAAGAATAAAAAGAGGAAGTGTATGAAAACAAAGTAATTCCAACTTTACGGGCAACACTGTATTTTTAGTAAAAATGTGCCGCATGATCCCTCTGCTGCTTTGCATCTTTTCTCCATGGCAGGAATTCCCTCTTTCTCTTGGCACTCTTCCCAACAACCTACGTTTGGACAAGCTCCATTTATTTTACATTTTGAGCACTGCCTCTGAATGGTTTTGTTTTTTGAGATTCTCTTGTTTGATCCATTCTCATTTGCTGATTAAATCCATGCACATGTATATTATAAAAGCCAAGTGGCCTCTGTGTGCATGCTTACAAACATGTATGTGTATGTGTGTGTGTCTGGGGATTCACACAAAATCCAGAAAGAGCTGACTGCTGCTGTTTGGCATACTTACGTATTTTTGGTCAAGGAACAGACTAGTGAAAATGGCAAGTTGATAGGACTAATATTTTAGGAGATGTTAGTAATTTTGGAATACAACAGCCTTACATCACGTTGCTATACCCAGAACGCTTTGGCGGTGACTGCTGGACAAATGCGGTACAGCATGCACAAATACACAACAGCATAAAAACTAACACATCTAGAACCTGTGGATCAACGCACTAGTTGTTCTAAGAAACCTCTATCTGTAGTTCCTGACTGCAGCTGTTTGAGTGTTGGAAATTCAACAGTATTTTACTCTCACAAATCCAACATCAAACCATTCTAACCTTATGTAGATTTGTCGTTTTAGAACTACTATTGCCCAGTTTTAATATTTGTTGGAAAATTAATCAAATATGGTCAGATACTTATTTGATTTTGCATAACTAGTAATCTGTTTCCTTCCAAAAACTAATAATTATTAATTAGACACAAGAACCACATCCACAGTCAGAGTGATATTGAGTGGATTGAAGAGCTTTATAGAGTAAATCTCTCACTTCATTGATTTCAGAGAGTGAAGCCAATATCACAAACAGACAGCGCCTTAAACTGGAAACCAAACAGTGAAAAGGTAAAAGCCTATATACCATCTCATGAGTGGTTATATTATTTACAGACGCAGATACTGAATCCAATCATTTTTAACTGTGGATCCCCGAGAAGCAACAGCTACAGTGAAAACTAAAGGGGATCCAGATAATAACCTCAAAGATCATTGATTCTTAAACTGGCTCTACAGGCTCAAGTAATTTTTGTCCAAGACATAACTGGCTAATGAGTTTATTTCATGCAGGGCTTGTAACTGTGAATCAGAAAATGTGCATTTATCCCACTACGTGTGCAGTCAGGTCTATTATCACTGCAGAGCTACTCATACACAAACTGAATAGTTAAACATTACAGAAGTAAGGTATGTAATATTTATTTCTAACTGGATTCTTCCTCTTACTGCAGGACAGAAGGAAAGGTCAAACTGTCCTCCTTCAGGCCCTGGCTGCAGTCAATGTATTTATCTATTTTCCTGCTGTTCTCAGTCTCAGGGAGTGTAGTGCAGGTGATGAGATACGTCCAGAAACCGGAGTGTGTATCATTAAATCTAATGCTAAGTGAGCCTCAATTAAATGGGTTGATGCCACACTCTCTGGAGCAGAACTCAGAGTCAAGGATATCAGGGATCTTCTTGTGCACAGCTGATGGTTTTCTTGATGGCAGCACAGACATGCACGAACCGTCTCTTCGAGTGATTTACTACCGCTCAAGAGGCTGTCACTCAAAAGACTGATAGAGACTTTGATGTGCGGTTGATAAAAGCACGCTTCTTGTAAAACTTTGACTTCCCTCTCCTCTGCTCTCTTTTTCCTCCTTCGTCTCAAACTGTCTGACGCGTGTCTCCAATGGATCACATCAGGCGCGTGCACAGACATTTTAGAGCGAAGGTGCTCAAGCAAAAAAAAAAAGAAGGGCATAATAATCAAGAGTGACTTACAGAATCTCTATAAAGCTGACAACACAGTATACACATTTTTTTTTACTGTTTTCTGACAGAGTCAAAGCATAAACATTACATTAGTAATACACCACAGCATACCTCACCAGACTGTCATATAGTTCAGCTTAAGACCTACCTTCATTTCAATAATTACTATTTTAAAAGAATCAAAACTAGTGAACTTGTCTAATTTGTAGAACAGTATAACTGTCTTGAAATTCTCTGCCTGCCTGTCTGTATCTCTCTCCCTCTCTCACTTCATTAAACATGACAAACACCAGTAAACAGCTGAACTAGGCTTTAAATCACGGATTTTGGGATGTTTTTTTTGTTTGTTTGTTTGTTTGTTTTTTTTGTTTGTTTGTTTTTCAGGAAACTTAGGGCCAGTACTGGCCAGACCCATCAGATATCAAAACACATTTGGGGGAACTGATAACAGAGAGAGTATTTTTTACTCTTAAATATTGATGAATGAAGAAACAGTTGGGCTCCAGCAGAGAGGGCACTTTTCTCCTCCAGGGTAAAAGGGCAGGTGCTTGAGCACTACTAGCGGTCTATTTCTGCACGTGCCTGGATCCCATCATGATCAGCAGGAGTCCATGAGTGTGCATGTGGTTGCTGTAAGTCAGTGTTTTTCAACCTTGGGGTCGGGACCCCATGTGGGGTTGCCTGGAATTCATATGGGGTCGCCTGAAATTTCTAGTAATTAATAAAAAAAAGACAAAAAACAAAAAAAAACTTACTAAAGTGGCAAGGTTTCACAGTGAAAGGATCAATTTTATTATAATGCAAACTTTGGTGCTGCTGGTGGATATACACCGTAGGTGAGCCTCTAAATAAGACCCTCTTTCCTCCTCATTTCAGTTTAACCCCTTAAACACTGGTTTCAGATGTTTGTGGTGCAAGATTTTATCAGTTTGAGAAAGAACAGACTGTACCACACAACTTAAAAAGGGGACTGGGAGCAGTTAATGCAGTGTTTTTTAACCTTAGGGTCGGGACCCCACATAGGGTCACCTGGAATTCAAATGGGATCGCCTGAAATTTCTAGTAATTGCTAAAAAAATTTAAAACATTTAAACTTTCTAATAAAAATGCACATTATATAACCTAAATGTAGTGTAAAATTAACGTTTATTTGCAACATATTATAGTAAACTATTACATGATCAAAAACAAATTAATTTTAGCAAAAAAAATGTCTCTGTTTTGAATATCTGTGGTCACCAAAAATTTGTGACGTTAAAATGGGGTCACAAGCCAAAAAAGGTTGGGAACCACTACTGTAAGTTATATCATTACTCTCCTCTCATAAAAAAAAAAAACCCACACTTATAGCTGCAAATGTTAGAGCTCACACTGAAATTCCACCCATTTTAAGCTCATACATGCACACACTAACCTCTCAGGTTGCGTATGAAGTCATCGAGGCCCATTTTGCGTTGGGGTTTGATGTTGGGTGAGTACATGTCAGTGTTGAGCAGGACCACAGCGAAGGCCAGGATGAAGATAGTGTCTGGGTTATGAAACTGCTGCACCACATCAGGATTACACATACAGTACCTCTGGCTGTGGAGGACAAATAGGACAGAGTTATGGCTTGTAACCTTCAATTCATCATTTCTTCAGCTATATTAAACCAGCCACAATGTCAAGTACCATCAGAAGCACAATTTCATTTAAAGTCATCCTAAAATTTAATACATTGTAAGTCTAGTGCAATAAACTCAGAATACAAAATAGTGATTTGTGTGTTGATAGTGAAATACTAATTTCAATCTTTCCTATTCTAGGATCAATTTTCATATTAAAAGATCAATATCTGAACTCAATAAATGTAGGAAGTAACTATGCCATCATCAGGATCTAGTCAAATACTTGATCAATTTCATCACAACTAATGAAATCAATAACTATCACATTAATAGATATTAAAATCCAAACTACAGTGTTTCACTTCAGCTGATGAGTGTGAGATTTGTATCCACAGAATCTCATCACATCACTTTAATACAACAGTTTTCAGTTAATATTATCATTTTCACACTTCAAACGTTAAAGTCACATTTTTAGAGACAAAATACACTTCATATTTTAATAACAGCTATATATTAATGCCACTGGTAACTACAGCGCTTGCCTATGTTATACTTGGCACCAAAAAGACACCAGAAGGATTCTCAGGCTATTTTGAGTTTAATGGAAAATAACAATGGTGGGATTTGCTGCATCACGGGGTGCTATAGCAAATATTGGGCATGAATCAGTAAGGAGGGCAATTTACATTTAAAGAATAGAATAGAATAGAATAGAATAGAATAGAATAGAATAGAATAGGAACAATGAAAATTTGTTTAGCAGCTCTGTTTTGTTTAGCAGCAAAAACAATTAGTGCCAAAAAGGGACTGTATAAAAAATATCACACAAAATATCACACAAGTACTGAAAAATGTAGCTACAAGATAACAATTAAAGTACAAAACTACTAATATATACAAAAGGCTAACTCTATGCTATATTTGACAAATATGTACAACAAATAAGGAAATATACAGGCAATATAGGATATATACAAGGTAAGATTCAGAAAAAAGGTGCATTGGTCATAAGTAATTGCAGAGGTAAGGTAAATATACCCTACCTCAGCATGAAAAATGGCTCTAAAAATGTGGCTTATTCCTGACACAAGATCATTGAATTCAACTGAATTTTAAGGTTAGGGTTAAGATAACCCATACAAAAGCCATTTTACTCATATATTGACAGAGATTGAAGCTCTACTCAAATGAGAAGAGCAGCCTTTTCTACAAAAATGAGACACAGGAGGCATTTGAAAGTGCAAAATGATTCTGCCTTAGGTAACAACATGCTGCCCAGTCCGCTTTGGAACCAGAGATGCTGCATTTGGACTTCCTCTGCTCCATCGCTGCCTACAGGCTTTATAAACTCTCACTTCCACCCTTCCTTCCCCCTCATCTCCCTCCCTATCTTTCTTACTGTCACTTACGCTTACACAGTGGGCCATTTCAGTGGTGGGAGGCTTTTATCTCTGCAGCCAGGCAGGACGCAGACATGGAGAGGGCCGCTCTGCACCAGAGGACCATGTACTTGTCATAGCATATGCAAGCGAGTAGCCACATCTGAGACCTACACATGCAGAAATCCTTTTCCCAGACCATACAGAGGATCTAAAGCCACATAGCTCCCAGAGTATCAATCAGCTGCAGCCCAGCACAATGGCTTTGTGGTAGAACGCACACTGCCTGGCTGAAACGTTTCTACGGATATAATTAAACCAGCACATTCATAGACACAAAAAGGCACAAATGAGTATCTGGATTCGTCAGATTTATGTAATTCTGCAATGTATTAAATATTTAAGATTAAAACATGTGCATGAGTGTGAGTGTGTAAGTGGATGAATGAATGTATGTGTATTGAGTGAATGAAGTGTGTGTGTGTGTGTGTGTGTGTGTGTGTGTGTAAGTACGTGCGTGCCTGCGTGTGCTTCATTCACACTTTGCAGCACAGCTCTCCTTCTTATGTAACCAGTTTATTTAAACACTAGCTCCCGATCTCTTATCTTCGTATCTGCATATGAAAGTTGCATGCCAGCTGGCACAAACACTGCTTCATATAAAAGAACTACTCATGACAAGAGCACAACATGCTTTAAACAGATGACATAACAACTGTTACGTAACAGATGTGGCATCGGATGTCTGGCCATCCTGAGAAAAGCCCGCATGCTTTGACCTGCACTCATATCTCCAGCTTCAGAGAGTGTGGTCTCACATCGCTGATGAATTTGTAATCTGCACCCCGGGGCTCAGCACGTATGATTGAGTGTGATGTGATTAGCTGATGACCGCAGTGGGTGTTCTGATTGGCTCGCAAATCAGAAGCAAAGGGAGGAAGTGTCATGACTGTTCATTTCGCCTCTCCCCTCATCACTTCTTGTTGGAGTAGGGATCCTCTTTATATATAGGGCAAAGCTAGTGATAGCATATATTTTTCTAACTGTAAACTAGTTTCATTAAAAGAACAGCAATTGATCAATTCTAATTTACTGTTCTTACATTCTGTTTCTACAAGCTATTGCCTGTGTAGCCTGATAAACCACTATTATTGTCTAAAGGTATCCAAACACACCAGTGGGCAAGAATATGGTACAGAGGGTGGCATGCTCATTTATTAGAATGAACATGCAATATTTAATGTTAATAAGAGAAACAAACACAAATATTGGATATGAAATAATGGACTTCAGACTCAGAGCCAAAGCTAAAGTATAGAAAAGTACAGAGAAGCACTAGGATACTGTAGGCTTTGGTATTTTCATTAGATTTGATCATTTGAAACAAGGATCTGCTGTGAACCAGTTTTAATTGAGTCAGGGACGTTTTAATGTCACATATTTTAATATTACTTTTAATCCTGTCTTGTGTAATTAAAGCGGCAGTGGTTGATAGGTTTTGGGCATCACTGGGCAAAAAATTTTTATAATTACCTCTCAAAATATTGTAACTCAAGGGGTCTGGGTACAAACGAGAATTCCACCACTGCTATAGGTTGTGTTTTCAGGCTGCAGAAAATCTACATTATGACGGGAGGCATCAAGGTAGTAAAAGGTAGGAAGTAAAAACACAATCGACAGCTATAATTACTGATCTCTGTTGAAACCCTGTGGATTGAGCTTGGAAAAGAAGCTTCACTTTTCTACAGCAGCGAGAAACAGCAGAGTAACGTACAGCTCTGGAAAAAATTAAGCGATCACTGCAAATCAGCATGTGTGGATGTATGACAGCCGTTCCATTCCTGTGTCTGATGAATTCCAACACAAGCACATCCTATTCTACTTAATAAATACCTGATCCATGTCTTATTTAAGAAGGAGAAGTAAAAACCACTACTGTGGCCACCACTATCTTCCTACATTAGGCAAAAACAGTGCTATTAGTACCGCAAAAGTAATATTGAAAACTACTCGACTTCTGCTCTGACAATCTGAGGACTGGTTTTTCTATAAGGACAATACTCCTGGCCTCAGCTAGGTCAATAAAGGTGTGGATGATGGACCACCAGATGAAGACCCTGTCATGATCAGCCCAATCTTTAGATCTGAACCCACTTTGAAAACTTCTGGAGGAAGATGGATGGTCACAAGCCATGGAACATTGCGGAGCTTCTTGAATTTCTATACCAGGAGGTGCATAAAGTTATCCAACAGCAATGGTGGAGCCAAGACACATGAAAGCTGTCATTGAAAACCAGGGTTATTCCACCGAATATTGATTTCTGAAGTTTTCCCAAGTTACAACATTAGTATTGTGTGGTTTAGAAATGAATATGAACTTGTGTTCTTTGCATTATTTGAGGTCTGAAAACACTGCATCTTTTTGTTATTTTGACCATGTGTCGTGTTCTGCAAATACATGCTCTAAATAACAATATTTTTATTTGGAATTTGGGAGAAATGTTGTCGGTAGTTTAGAGAAAAAAAACAAAAATGTTCATTTTACTCAAACACATACCTATAAATCGTCAAATCAGAGAAAGTGGTAATTTTGCAGTGGTCTCATATTTTTTTTCCAGAGCTGTATATGAGCTGTATATACTCTGACAAAGGAACCTGTATATTTTCACACTGGGATGTTTTCCCCCCGGTTTCATCTCCTGAAGCTTTAAATTAAATTTAATGAAAAATAAGATGACTTATTCCCAAATTAATCACAAATCAATCAGTTGTAGAGATAAAGGAAAATAATTTTGAAAGATAACTGCTGTACATTAACATAAAGTATATATTATACGGTGATAATCCGCCGTCCAGTGATTGAATTACACAAGCAATTTTGGGAAAATGCTTAATGAGTTCAAAGGGCAGTAACTAGAGTTATGTCCTAGTGGTGACATTGTTAGCAGTCCTGAGGGAAAGAGCAACAAGAAAGATAACATGTCCATGGCAATGCAGCCAATTACTCTGAAACAAAAGACAATAATGGTCATTTTTATTGCTTTTTATGTCCTGCGGGAAATTCATAGATACTTCCAGGACATTTCAAGGACAGTACCCAACAGGGGATGAGGTAGGTGTCTATTTTCTGGTCATTTGATGCAGTCTGTTTTGCCTCAAAGAATTTGAGTCAGAATAATAAAAACCCATTTCTGTCCACGGTGTATGTTAGAGACAAAGTTCAACAGTCAATTTAAAGGTATACAAACTAGTGCTGGTCTCTTAAGGTCCTCTTGGTATGGAAATGAGTCTTGTACCACAGATATGCTCATGCATTTTAGTAACTGGAGGGCAGAAGCCGGCATCGACAAAATGAGCAGAAAACCATCTCAACAAGACTAAAACCCTTTGAGTACTAAACATGTGCTTATACATATTAATGCATGAGTTTGGATGGAACTGGACACACAACCTCCAGCATATATGAACAGTCTACAAAACCTAAAGACTTGGCCAGGAAATGCTAACCAGAGCGGTGAGACTGAACATCTATTTTTGTACTGATGGAATGCACTCTGATTACCTCAGCTCAGATATCCGCTATGACTGGCTGACAATCAAACACTGCTGGGTTTAGTCAAAGGTTACAGGCAATCAGAGTAATTTGCTAATGATACAGGGCTTTCATCAGTGCATGTTGCAGTGAGTTAGCCACACCACTCTGCCTATTAGTATGCCTTTCTGGATACGTCTACTACCCCAAGGCACTGAGGTGAGATCATAACATACAGTTTTTTTCTTCTATTCTCTTGTCAGATATGCATGCTGTGTTTTGTGTCATTGCTTTTTGCTTTGCACAGGTGGCTACAGGCAAAAAGGCCTATTCATTTCCAAAAGTTCAGTGTGTCCTTACCAGATCTGCTCAGTCATGTGAAGAACTATTGAGCAGAATTATATTAAAGAGCAACGCCAAGACCCAGTGAGGCTGGTTATGAGTCGAGTTGATAGTCTCACCTAAAGGCTTCGATGAGTCTCTCCACTTTTTGTGCTTCTCCCTGAACACGAACATGAGCCTGGAACTTTCTCAGGGCTTCGTCGAGCTCCATGCCCGAAAAATCCATCTCATCCACAACGCAGCTGTAAATAGGCAGAAAGAGGAAGAGGGAGACAGCGAGAGAGAAAGGAGAGTGAGATGAGATGTGTCACTGTAAAGGTAAGCATGTGTGTGTGTGTGTTTGTGTGTTTGCGTGCGTATGCCCAGTGCTGATGGCAAATCTCCCTTTTACAGTCATACTTCCATTACAAAACCACTGACCTGGAAGCCACAAAGACAGCATATTTGCATGCACGCATGTGGACACAAGCGCACACACACGTACACATTGAAGGGTCTGATGACAGTGTAAGATAAGAGGGAAGGAAAAGGAGGGATGAGAGGGCAAAATAATGAAATGCAAAAAGCGAGGGGGCATAAGAGGGGCGCATGAAAGGCTGAAGACAGGCTCTGGTGATGAAAGATGCATGTGTATGTGTGTGCATGTGTGTGTGTATGTGTGTGTGTTTAGGTGCATAAGTGTCAGTATTAGTGTTCATGTTTGCAAGTCTGTATCTGTAAGAGAAAGTGGGGGTATACGCCTGTGTGTGTCTGTGTGTGTGTGTTTCCCAGAGCAGTGACCTATTTCTACAATCTCTGCAACAACCTCAGCAAAAAGCCTCTCTTTCCGGGATCTCTGTCTACACTGGTTGGATGCAAAAAGGGTGAGTAAGAAAGCATTAAGTAACTGCATGTTTTCATGGATGTGTTGCATTTATTCATGCAAGTGCTGCACGTCAGCAGTGTTTGTGTCTTGTCATGTGTATATGTAGGGTTGGATTGCAATTGCCGGATACATTTGGCTAAAACGAAAAAAGAAAAAGGGGGATTCAAGTTTCAAGTTCTAACAAATTTCCTCCTGAATTTTTTATCTGCTCTATTTCTGTGCAGTAAAAACCACAGGACAAAAAAATCTAAACAGATTGCAAGGAATCCAGTGGGATTTATACTTGACAGGTGGATTTGTCACAGGACTTTTATTTGATAAAACGCTATGAAAACCCAACCCTATGCATTCACTGTGTATATATGTAATGAATAAATGTCACCGTGATTATTTGGACTCACTCCAGGACGTCTCTGTTGAATTGAAGCTTGCTGTTTCCCAGAAATTCTCCAATCATCTGTCTGCTCAGGCCCTTCCTCTGCAAAAGGAAGTGAGCTACTCCAATGGCCGTGTCCGGGACGAAGCCACGGGTAATCAGGAAGTGGATGCCTCTCTCTGGATTCCTATGCACACATAGCCAAAAGCAGCAAAGCAGACAGTGTTAAGAGTTAGCAGCGTGTATATGATGCTTCTGTGCACTGAAGCGTACAGATGTGTGGGACTGAGTGAGAAGAAAAGGCGTAACACTCCACTTAAATGTAAGTGTTAAAGTGTATGTGCAAGAGAAACTGTGTAAATGTGTGGATGTGTGTGTCTAACAGCACAAAGAGGAGAAAAAAAAGTAAGGAAATGTGCACTCATGCGTAAAAGCTGTTCGCTCTGGACCCTTGGATCAGACCCGCTGTCAATGATGCATATGAGTTAATTTACTTTAATTTGTATTTAATAATAAGTGCAGGCCAACCGTGGACTCTATTTATAGGAACTGAGAGGCTTTCACATTGTTCATGACCTCCTTGGCTGCCTCTTCTCTTCAAATTCATTCTCTCTACTTTCTCTCTTCCTTTTCCTCTTCTCTTTGTCCCCTGTCTCCTGTTTTTAATCTTTCTTTTCATGGACATCACAACATTGCAAGATAGCACCAAATAAGCAGCTTCTTCCAAAAAAATCACAAGCACTAATGAGCGGTTGCTTAGAGCAGTTTTGGAGATTTGTGAGACATAAACATTAAAAAGAGTACTTTGAACCCAGAGCCACAGGGTGCAGAAAAATGTTGCAATTTTCCAATTTTTCATGTGTGTACGTGTTCTTTTTTGTGTACAGGTGCGTGTGCGTGTGTGTGTGTGTGTGTGTGTGTGTGTGTGTGTGTGTGTGTATGTGTGTGCGTAGTCTGCAAACTCACACATTGAAGAGGTTTAGTCCGATTCGGTAGAGGCGTTTGCGGTGTGTGTCTGTGGATAAGGTTGGCGAGCGGCAGGAGGCCGGATCCTGGCAGCGATCCCTGGGCAGAGAGACAACCAGAGCCTGCAGGGCCTCAGGACTTGGCCCCCCAGGCATCTGCTGAGGATGTGTATAGTGGTACTGCTGGTACTGGGTGTAAATCTGGGCGGGCTGCTGGTTAGATTGAGCTGAGGTGGAGATCGAAGTGGAGGTAGAGGTAGAAGTGGAGGTGGATCCCAGACTGTCTAAGCCGCCCTCAATCTCCACCCCTCCTCCTCCTGGAGCTGGCACCGCTGAACCCCTCCTAGATCCTGGATCAGCCATTTCCAACTCCTCGCTCGGAGGAGGTGCAGGGAACTCTGGCTCCTCTGCAGATTGGCCATCTCCTCCCCCAGGGCCCCCACTCACAGAAGTCTTCCTGCTGCCCGCGTTTCCCAGAGAGGTGGTGGTAGTGGTGGTAGCAGACGAGATGGTGTAGGAGCTATTGCTATCGATATGAACCGTGACGTCTCTGAAGGCCATTAGCAGTGAACTGGCGCTACGGGGCAGACAAGCACTCTCAGCTGCTGCACGAAGGGCCCCAGGGTCCATCAGTAGCCCCTTCCCCTCTCCACCTTCTGATAAGCTCCAACCACGGAGGGCGTCATCAATTGACTGAGCCAGCGAATGAAGCTAAAAAACACACACACTTTAAAAGTCAATAATCATGGTAAAAACATAAATTAAAGTTCATACAAATGTGGGCAGTATGACCATAAAAACCCCTCATATCTCAGTATGCTAAATAGAACTGGATATGCAAAATATATAAAGTTTTAAGTTAAAGTATTAGTATTTATCTGTAGTACCAAAAACACAAAACCTCACAATAAAAATATATTTGTTATGCTACTTCCTTCAGATGCAATGTCACTACAACACAATTCGTACAAGACAGACAGTTCAAAACCCACGTTACCATTACTGCATATGTGCACTGTTAGTTAAGGCACCCAGGTTTTACTACAAGACACTGCCATCCACTGAAATTAAAGCTAACGGGAGGTGTAGCGTTGTGTTTCTGTTACCGTATCCCATAAAACTCTGGCATATTCTCAAGTCAAAGATGCACCGCAATATGCACATCAGAATCAAATCATGAGGGCGGTGACTATTCACAGCTATGCTTGTTAGACACTGTGTTTTGTTCTCTTGAATGTTTTTATGTTCTGAGGTGGGTCAAAGATTCTGCTACTGTAAATATGCTGCTGTTTATATTATAGTCTTGAATAAAAGGGAGTTCAGAGCTGCCTGACTGCTAGTATTAACTGATGAAAGAGACGTGCAGTTATACGGGAATCACTGATGGAATATACTTCAACAAAACTCCATTAAGACCAGTAATAATAACAATAATAATAATAATAATAATAATAATAATAATAATAATAATAAGAAGAAGAAGAAGAAGAAGAAGAAGAAGAAGAAGAAGAAGAATAACACATTTTGTTTATGAGTGTCTTTCTTGGCACTCAAGGTCACTGTACAGGTAAAAGCAGAAATTTATCCTGTCCTGGTATTGTTGGCTTTTGGGGAAATATGATCAAATTGATGTATTCAGTTTTTGGTGTTCATTTTGATATGTCATTGGCTACTTTGTTTTTTAGCATTCACCCAGAGGAATTATGTAAAAGTGATGTGTATCTGTTTAGAATACTGCTTGCCGCAGCCAAAAAAGCCATCACCAAATATTGGTTAAAAAAGGATCCTCCCTCAATCTCCTAGGTGATAAAAATTGTCAATCATATCTGTTTAATGGAAATAATGACCCACAAGCTCCACCTACAACAACACAAGGATGTAAACTATTGGAAAAAAATGGGACTTTTTTATCCAATCTGTGGACAGTAAACAGTATGTAAATGTCTGAATGTACCTGTGACCATTTCTATGTTTGTTTTGTTCCTTATACTAAAAAGATTTAAAAAAAAAAAAAAAAAAAAAAAAAGATACAAAAAAAAAGAGCGGAAATTTAAAGAAAAATACAAAATACAAAGGTCGGAATACTATGGTTGGAACATCAACTGCCTACACCACCTGTAATAATAATAATGGACTGGATTTCTATAGCACTTTTCAAGGCACCTAAAGTGCTTCCCATTATTGCTCCATTATTCATTCACTCTCACATTCATACTCTGGTGGTGCTAACCTACATGAGTACCTGTACAATCACCTGCTGGGATTTGAATTGTAGAAGTGAATCAGTATTGCAGAGGTCAGGGGGAAGTAGGAGGATCCAGTGAGACAACTTATTGATTAATAATTAAACCTTACATACTTTATTAAGATGAATGGGAAAACAACTGACAAAAGTGCTGGTTAGCTGATGTTTTCAATGTATATGATAAAGTATTATTACACTTATACTGGTTTATGTAGGTTTATTCAATAGGTTTCTAAATCTTCCGCAAGAAAAACCTGTAAAGTGAATGTATTGTAATGCGTAGACTGTGTTTTGAAGTAGATCTAGTAGCTTTGAGACAAAGATTCCTTTTGAGCAAAACCCATTCTCTCATTAATTCTCAGAATTTTACATTCTGACCCAAGACTGTATCTTGGAAACTACAGCCAATCAGCATTCTTAACTTAATCTTTCTACATTAGTTCTGGAGGCATTTTAGTTGTACATCAGAGTTGCAAATGTGTTTGCTTTTAATTTTTCAGTTCGTAATAGTAGTTTATTGCCAATTTCAATAAACTTAATTCTTGTCCTTACTGATAAATCCCATATTTCCTTCTTCTGTTGCTATAAATGTGTTGGTATTTATTGTAAAGTAGGGTCAACCCTCAGTATAGAATGCATAGAAACTCACTTGTTCTGAGAAGCAGTCCTCTAGCTGTGTGAGTGTGGGTCCTGGGGTTTGAGGCGGAGGAGGAGCTGGGGCAGTAGAAGGAGCAGCAGATGGAGCCGAGGCAGGAGACGGAGGCAGAGAGGTGGAGCGACATGGAGGTGGAGGGGGAGTTTTTGACCGGAGCGGTATCTGCCCTCCTCCGGGATGCAGACTGTAACTGTGTCTCTGAGTTGAGTTCCGGTTTCGGCCTGACGGGCTGGGATGACGCAAAGAAATCCGACGTGGCAGCTTGCTCTCTGACAGAGAGTTTCGGATCTTCTGGAAGTTTTTGCTGAGCTGGTACTGACGGAAAGCTGTCTGGATGCGACGGGCTGCACGCCTCGCTATGAGATGACCTCCATACTTCTGTTCCAACTCTTCTATCTGGGGAGAGGAAGCAAGTGAGGGGGAGTAAATATCAAACATGTTTACAAGGCTTTGAGACTCACTGAAGAAATTGCAAGAGTGTTATTGCAAAGCACAGAGCAACCAGTGAAAAATATTTATTCATCCACTTACAGGCAAACACCACGTTACCATTTTTTTGTCCATGTCTACAAAAGATCACAAGCATGTGAGCATAGCCTGAGTCACTCACACTCACATCTTTCTAAGAAGTATATTTCCAACTTATCCGTCCACTCTTTCAACACTAGTCAGGGATTGTGGCACTAGATCCAAAGTAAACATCATCTATCATCATTCAACAGCTAATACTGGCTGATGGGCCAAGGGAAGGAGGATGGATGGGGTGTGACAAAGGTGCACTCTAGAAAAAAATTATAGAAAAGTAAATACACAAGCCTATTTCTGTCTGTTTGCTGGCAGAGTGTCTCAGCACCAAAACCTCAGCATCCCTCTGAATTTTGCCCTCCGATATTTTCAGCGAGTGGGAAATGAAGGAGGGGGGAGTGGGTGGCAAGGAAGAAGCGACAGAAAGAGAGAAAAAGGAGGACAGCCACACAAGTGCCTGGGTGTATGAGAGTGTGTCTCCTCACACAAGCACGCCTTCAAAAGCATACACACACACAACACAAAGACACACACACACACACCCGTACTGCAGCCCATGCACTACAGCCGCAATAGCAGTAGCAACAGCAGACCCTTCAGCAGTTTGCTATGAGAAATAAAGACATCTCCAGCCGCCAGAAGCAGTTATTAGCTGTTACCATGACAACCTAGCATCTTTCACGTTCCTGTTGCTGTGGCAGTGGAATCGCTGGTGTTTGTTTTCATGTCAACAGAGACAGAAATAGATCTGAATGGGATTTTTTTTTTTTTCTCACAAGACTCAGTGTCAAATGATCTTCAATCCTGCCTTCCGGTTCCTACTGCACACCTGCCCACCTTCTAGTAGCAAAGTTACCATTCACTTCGACAAACCATGTGCTTACGGGCCCACGCACACGTTAAGATACATACCTGTTTGTTTTTATTTTCCAGGCTTATCTCATACTCGCTCGGTCCCTCCCTCTTGGTCCCCTCAACTTCTTGTCCACAAGAAGACGTTCCATCCTCCAGGCTCAGCATCTGTCCACTGCCATGGAAATAAGGGCAACAAGCAATGAGTCCTCCCTCTTGACCTTCAAAACTGTCTCATTATCTCAGTAGCGAGCAGCAGGGGAAGAGGATGGTGTATGTGGTCAGCTTTTTGGCAGGTTGTAGAAGTGAAACTCTGCATATGTGACCAGAATGAAACTTGATCATTTGTGCTTCATTCCAAATCATTATTTATTATCCCATGCATATTTAAAACTCAGTAGATCAGTGTATATTAAAGCTGTAATCCTCAGTATATCTACTATTGATCAAAATGTTCAAAAAAGTGTTTTGTTTTGGGGGGCTTTTTTCCCACAAATTTTCGAGATGCAAACCGTTGTGTTGAGTTTTAGTTCTGGCCAAACAATTGTTCAAAACTCAGTGAAATTTAAATTTAAATCCTAATTAAACAAAAGCCAGAAAATAAGCCAACCCTTACATTTTCATTAGCAGAAAACAACAAATCATTAGCGTCACTCTTTTACACTGAAATGAACAGGTTGACATTTAGCCAATCATTTCATTGACTTGCTCTTTGATTGATACTCTGTTTACTTACTGTATAATCTAACACCCTCTGAGCTGTTTTGTTTAATTATTTTGTGTGTGTTTGTTGAAGCAGCCTTGGAGAAAAATAGTTCAAGTTTAGATATGCCCATGTCTCTTGAATGTCAAGAGGACTAGGAGCACTTATAAACATTTTTTTTTATCCTATCTGTATTCAGTGAGGAGGATATATCAGTGATGTCATGAAAGCATTCAGAAACACTGCAAGCAAAGCAAGATAACAAAATCATCACACACTCAAAGTCAAACGTGACTTGCAGAAATGAAAGAGAAAAACTTATCTGAATCCACTGATATTCCAACAGCAATCATTAGAGCCTCTGCTACAACATAGCAGAAGCTGGAAGCAATGACAAATGTAAAACCATTTAAATCTAGCTTGAAGCTGACTCAGAGCTCTCACTATTTATTCCAACACAGTTTATTAAGGATCAGAGTGCTCACTGCCACTGTTAAAGTGGCCCATCCTCCTCACATAATCCGAGGTCCTGTCCGCAGATGGAGCACTGTTCTGTGACAAGACAGCATTACAGATATTCTCTGAAAACGATGTAAGCCTTACCAAAGCAATTTACAACCGCGACAACACAGTTTACAGTCAACTATGACAACACATATAAAGAAAGATGACATAACAAAATAAAATTCTTTAAATTTTAGTTCTGTGGGTGATGACATAGGTCTTAGAACTGGGTGCGTCTATGAAACTGGGTTCATTTGATAACTGGCACTTTTCCAGCTTTTTAGACCCATTAATAAAAGAGAAATTTAGATATATTTCCACCCAGAATGTACCTAATGATGACCTCAGATAAATGCAAAAAAATTATATTCTTGCTCTGAACCATCCCAAAATTAATGATTTTTTGATAAAATATTGGGGCCAAAAATAGAACCAAAACTGGGACATGAAAATCTACCTAGGTGTCAGTGCATTTGATCTGGAAAACATGGCTTGAAATGGTCTTATATAGCGCTATAAATTGACACTGTGTTAAATTTGAGGATCCTAGTGTTTTCTCTAATCCAGACATGTGAGTTTTTCATGAATTAGCAGTCTTATTCCAGGTTTCACGTGTAACCCATCATGTCCACTGGCGTTACATGCAGAACCTGCCCATTTAAACACATATAAATCATGAGTGATTTTGCAACATTGGTCATTTTTGTCAAACACTCTGCCTTGCATAACTGGTTTGATTCCCAAAACGTACTTGTGAGAGAATAAAAAAATAATCGAAAAAATAGTAGCGCATCATTTTCGTGCCCTTTTCACCGTGTTACAGGCAGATTTTTGTATAAAAATAATATCAAAAATAATATAAAAATGTGTTTTATCTGAAAAATAGTTTCTCCTTTATCTCAGCAAATGTTTATTTTTTTAAAATAAACCCAAAGTGCTTCCAAATTTGCTTCATAACATTAGTCTACATCTTATTTGAATTTTTTGCCCCCATGTCCTGTTTTTAGGGACCAGTTTCATAGAAGCACCCAACTGTTTACTTCTATAAATTTGGAAAAAATATCTAGTGTATCTGGACTATCTCATCCCATTGAATCTGTATTGTATGGAAAGAGTAACACTGACATTCAGCACATTTTATATGGCCAAGCCAGACTGATGTCAGCAAAGAGGTATAATCAAACCCTAAGAGGTTTTATAATGGCGTGCAATTATGATTGCGCTTGTAGATGATGCTTTGTGCTTCTGCAATCTTTCTTCCACCAAGATAATGCTTACTCTAATAATTCTTACACGGAGGAGACCAGTACTAAACAAGACTAGGGGAGAATAAAAAGCCAGCTCATGCTTAAATAATGAGTGCATCACTAAAGTTCCTCTTTGTTTTCCTTGATTGCTGTGAAAGCAACTATTCCGCATCCCCAGCCAAAAGTCAGAGATAGGGCCAGTGAAGTCAGTCCTATCTTTAAATGAGATAAACTGCTTGAGTCTGTATTTGAAAGAAAGTCAAAGAAATAGAGGTAAAAAAAAAAAAAATGGATGGGATTGGAACAAGGGGAAAGTCTGTGATAGAAATAGAGAGAGGAAACAGGAAGATATGGAGAGAGTGTGTTGGTGTGTGCATGCTGGAGGCTGCCTCTATCAGAAACTCTATTAAAACACTGCCATGCCCGAGTGCTGCATCAGAATACATTAGAGTACATTAGAATACATTAGAGGATTTAAAAGCAGTTGTGCTATTAATGCATCTGGACAGCAAAAGCCTCCATAATGATATGGGTGCTATACTCTGTCTGCCAAACACCCACACACGTGCTGACGTGGGTGACGTCACAGTGGACAAGGAATGAACATCTGTCAAATTACATTGCTCAAGAGACCTACTGTAAAGCCAGGGGAAAACACACAAACACATGCATACAGAGATACAGAGTGGAGGAGAGAAAAGGCACAACAGGTTGGACCAGAAGTAGCTCTCATGGCACCCCGAGGGACTTTCATATCCTCCGATGGATTCGATGGATGAGAGTCTGCAAATGTAGTTGTGTAGGTTTGCAATAACCACTGACACGGCAACAGCACATGATGATAATAATGATGTACAATGCTGCACATCACTCTGCATTTCATCATCTCAGCTGGCTGTCCACTACTGCTGTTCCATTATTGGATCCATTCGGGACTACGTGGGTGCGGAAGTTAAGTCATCAGAGTCGAGAAAATAGAGAGATTCTACACAGACAGACAGACAGACAGACAGACAGACAGACAGATGGTGATATGAATAAGAACAGGACGAGAGGACTTGATAGGGAGAGATGAGAAAGAAATAATAGTTGAGAGATGATTAAAAAAAATGAGGTCTTCCAGGAGACAGTTAATTAATGAGCAGAGATGTATAAAGAAATAAACAGCACGAGGGAGACAGATTTTACAGCAGATGTACAGGCAGGAAAAGTACAGATGACAGAAAAAAAAAGACTAGATTCAGAATGACAGGATTAAAAGATGGGAGGAATACTGGGGGAGGGGAGGCAAATACTGTAGTAATCATTGAGAAACATGAAAAATAAGCTTTTCAAAGTTGAAACCAGAGTTCCATTCACTCCGACATTCCCAAGTGAAACGTCATGCATTCACACGCCTCCACACATAAACACGCATTGAAAGAAATTCATACAACAAACAGAAACCCTGCCCACACAGAAACACATGGCCAAAGAGTCTACAGTAAGGTCTATATTTCGAAAGTCAACACTTCTGTTCATCGGTTACTATGGTAGTGGCAGCTGATGCGTCATTGCCGAGCTGCTATGGGCACTCTTCAAGAGGCAATATCAGTTTATACACCCCCCTCTCTCCCCCCACTCCTTTGTTTTGCACATTACCCTTGAGGCTAGGATAGCTATAGGCTTCTAACAGAGCATTTAACTCTCACATGTATCCCAAGCACTGTATCCTCTACATGTGCAAGCTTCACGTGAACATAAGCACAGTAATTCGCACTCACATACAGAACTACGCACAGACAAATAAGCGTAATGAAAAGCCTGGTCATACACATGAATCATTCAGATGACACACATGCACAGATGATGTGCATATACAGAAACTTTCCAGTGCTTGACAGAGCTCACTGTAAGACCAGTGTTAGAGCCGTTTTTGTCACAGTCAAAATGATGTTCATGGTGTGTATCATATTCTGTATTGTAGTAACTTGCTAAGGATAATGCGCAGTGTCTCATGCTTGATAAAAAGGATCAAGAAATGTGATTTGAGCCTAAGACTTGCTGAAAATATCCTTGTTTTGAGAGAAGCTCAAAGGGAATATTGTTAATTTAAGCTTGAATGGATGAATGGACCTGCTGATCTTTAATAAATCATCAAAAACATTTTTTGTCCTCCCACTGAAATTATGGAATAATAGTCACATTTTGTACTCTGAAGGAAAATTAAGGTTTGGCTTTATTTGGAGTTTTACACCTTACATGAATTTTATTATTATACAATATTATTATGAATGTGGTCAGTGCCGTCTTCTGATCAGTTGTGAAGCTTAACAAGCTACTCAGAAAGAATTACAGGCTGAAGAACACTCTCATTTTTGACCTTGTTATATTTTTCTATGCTTCCTTCAAAGAATCTTTTTGTTAACCTTGAGTTTTTGTGACAGAAGTTGTGAAGAACATGGATATAGAGAGGCGTTATTGAAGCACGTACCAGCTTTGATTCTATAGTGCAAGTGGGCATTGAAGAAATAGATGGAGCTACATCAAGAGGCAGGATAGGAGTAAAAAACATTAACTGCAGAGAGAAAGAGGACAGGAAAAGGGGTTTGGGATTGGTGGTTGAATGAATCTTACCCTGATGAGCCAGTAGTGTCAGCCTCTGGATGCTCAGGGGCGGGGCAACAAAACTGATGCAGCACTGTCTCACTCCTGCAGGACAAGTGAGAGAGAAGAAGTAAGCAAGGGGAGAGCAAAGACAAAAGTGCAGATGGAAGGGGAAGGGCAGTAGAACTGGCTGTGGATAGCTGTTTGCCTTGTTTCCATATTCCTTCTTATGTTCATTCTTAGTTCAGCATCCCAAAACAGCCTGAGGATGCGCTCATTAGATTCCTCTGGATTATTTCCTCTGGTTCTGTTTACAATTTGGCAGTGATCTCAGTGTAAATACCCTTCGTCAAGTCAAGGCTGAGAACGCTTAGAAAGTCAGTGTATTTATGTGTGTGTGTGTGTGTGTGTGTGTGTGTGTATGTATGTGTGTGTGACGGATGCCCTCCAACACATCAAATCAGTGGTGATTTAGCAGAATTCCCAAACCCAATCTGGACAGATGGTTGTTCCAGCTCTGTTTCCTGCTTTTTCTCTTCTTAAGTTCACTTCTCTCATTTCACACTCATATATTTTACATTTTACATACATATTTTAGATATTTTTCTGGTGCTTTTATCTGGAGCAATTTGGAGCGAAAAAGACTAAAAAATAACCATATCACATAAGCCCCTTCACACGTAACAAGTCGGGACATCTTCCCCCATCAGAGACGTAGAAATTAGCATGATCATGACCTGAAAAAAAAGGCTTAGGGGTACATTTTTTAAGATATGTGGGAGGAGGAAAAGGTCCTATTAGGTCATTCCACAATAAGCTGCAAGCATTCACTTGACAGTAAATTTCTTGGCTACGCTACAGTAAGTCCTCTGACCTGGGCTTAGCATATTGCTCCTGACACAGACCCACAGTGACAGGCAGTCAGAGTCTATTCAAGACTCAGACTGACAGCACAAGCTATAAAAAGCTACCTTTTCACAGCAACTTCCACAGACTTAAAGGGACATAGTTTTTTCTAACATCTCAGTTCAACACTCCTCACACTGCTTCTATGAATAATACTCCTCCGACTGTTGTAACACCTCACACATACCTCAGCGATGACAACTCTTAGATATACAAACAGCTAAACAGATATTTAATTCTTTGCTTTCATTTTAGCACCTTGTATGTGCAATGTTCTCGATCCTGGTGTTGAAATGTGAAGAGCTCTGCAGATGCCCACACACACCCACAAAGAGCAAAGACTATTTTGCGTTATTTGTAATAATTTACAATTTTCTTCAGAAACAATATTTTTGTAATAGACCTGTTTTCAGATAAGCATAACTGTTATGAACTTATATCCCTAAGTCCAGGGGGCTTCCAAAATCCAAAAGTGTCAGTTTTCACTATTCATTACAGTAATTTTTTTGTTGCACTGCTCAGCTGTGTGTCAAACAAAAGGAGCAGAATATCCAGTGACAGTGAAGTAAACTTAAGCACACCATCTGTAATCACTCAAGCTAATGAACACCAATTTGTCATGGTGATGGCAGTTTAGCGGGCAATTAATTGTTAAAAATAATGGCAATTAATTATTTAACTGTGTTTTGTTTTGTTTTTTTGCCACTTACAGCTTGATTCTAAAAGTAGTTTATTTATGCAGTAGAAATGATGGAGAAGCACATCAATTCTTTAACAACTGACACTGGGACAAATAAATGAAACAAAAAAACTTCCATTTACTTACTTCAGGATTTGTAATAAAATTTTGCATATGGCACTATGTGACTTTTCAAAGAACTGTCAATACTGAGAAATGCAAAGAAATGACAGGTGGAAACAGAAGTTAGATTCATTAGGAGGACTTCATCAGACCCAAACAGCCACCAGTGACATAAACCATCTACTGATCTAAACTGTTTAATCCCTGTTGATTCACTAATTCTATCAATACATGTAAATAATTGGTGCAAAATACAGTTATTCATCTTTTCATGGTCATCACATATGACCCATTTGGATATTCAGAGGCTCCATAGTTACCGTGGAAACACCACCACCTTCTACAACACTGATTCAGCAATAAAACCCATGGAGTTGGATCAGTGACAGGGGATAGACACACTGGGTTTTACATTCAGTTAGCAATATTTTTGCTGAAAAAGTAACTTCTTCTTCATTTTTCTCTATTTAAATATAATTAATTTTGAATTTACTCTGAGTTTTCATGAATATCTACATGATCTGTGAATTAAATATAGGAAAATACATGATTTACACCAAAAAATGCAAAATACAGAGGATAATATTCAAAAAAAAAAAAAAAAAAAAAAAAAAAAAGAAGATGATAAATCAGTTAAGAAAGATAGAAAAATAGAAAAACTCATTTGGGAACTGCCGCAAAAGTAGCACCACTGGGTGTTTATGGGTTAAAAGGGAATCTCAAACTGAAAAAGACTATCTCAAAGCAGTGATGAAAACTATATTTGTGTGAGTTTCATCCACAGATGAGTGATTATCGCAACCATTTCAAATAATTACAGTTAACTGTGAGCATCCTAACAGTCACAGAGCCTGATATGTGTTTATAAAATACACTTAAAGTATTGCGTGTTTAAAACTAGAACATTTTGCCAGAAGTCTTAAATGTGTCCGTTGCCGATTTGCCCTCATACCACAGCACCCCTTTCATAGATTCATAGCTTCATTCAGTTTAACAGTTCATTTAACAGTCATCCTGGGTGTATTGGTTTCTATGCACACCATAGCCATAATAAACTCACATAGCACAATAAACTAATGAGAAATGAAATAGTGGGAAGAGTTTCTGTCCCTTGTAGCACTTCTACAGCTGTCTTATGTTTCTCCCTCCAGGTTGCCTGCAGCTTAATAAACTCTTAACAGAATTTCTCAATTACATTTTCATATTTTTCCTCAAAGTCCTTAAACTGTAATTTCTATAACAATATACAAAGCTTCAAAACCCATTAAAATACTTAAACATCAGTCCATCACTATTTACACTTGCATTTCTTCTCTTTCTCCTTCTTTAGACTGAACCCATAAATGTGTTGCTGTACTAGTGATTCATAATAGCTTGTGTTTGTATCTTGTCACATGATTTCAGGAGAGGTGTCCAAAGTATTCGCATTCAGTACTCAGGTAGAAATACAGATACTAGGGATTAGAACACTTCTGTAGAAGTTGAAGCATCAGCTAAAGCTTTTTACTCAAGAAAAAGTGTAAAAGTACTGGTTTCATAACTACTTAAAGTATAAAAGTAAATGTAAGGTGAAAAAATGCCATTTGGACAAATGCTTTGTAATGGTGCAAAAAGTCAGGTGGGATGGATCGCATACAAACCAATAGGGTGTCAGAACAGTGTATGTTTATACTTATCATCCAACCACAATCAAATTAATTTGTCTGGATAGTTTTTTTTTTTTTTTTTAACGATGACAAGCCGGAATGAAATAGGAGTAACGAGGCTATTTTTAAAATGTAAGGAGTAAAAAGTACAGATCATTGCATGAAAATGTAAGGAGTACAAGTAAAAAGTTGGCTGAAAAACAATTACTCCAGTAAACTATAGATAACCAAAATTTATATTTAAGTGAGGTAGCAAAGTATTTGTACTTTGTTACATGACACCTCTGAATTTCAGGGGTCACTTGACTGAAACGTGAAAGCAGTGGACTATCAGAGCTAAAAACTGGAAGGTAAGATGCACAGAATAAGAAGCCTAAATGTCCCTGTGAACATCCTCATACTTGCAGTAGGTTCATCCACAAGACACACATAAAGGCCATTGGCCTCCAACAACGCTTACAAAAAGAACAGGTGAATATTTTAACAGTACATGGCTCCTGCTGTCGGGCCATGTTGTCTCTTTCTCTCTCTCTCTCTCTCTCTCTCTCTCTGCCTCTGTCCTCTTCTCCCATCGCTCTACTCTTTCCTGTTTTGTAGAAGTACTTTAAAGCACAATGCTTTTCATCATCCTGTTCCCAGAAAGGAGTGTTCGGAAAACCGCTGTAGGCCAAGGGCTGACGTGCAACAAGATCAGCTGCATTTGGGCTCAAAACGTTACTTGTGCATTTCGTCCACTTTTCACTGCGCCACGCGCTTCCACAGTCCATCACCTATCATTGCATCAGCAAAGCAGAGAAACTGAAAAGAAAGCTATACCAAAAGTGCTGTTTTCTATGCCTCCATTTCTCATTTTTGGTGTTTCAATGTACCTGTCTCACTCTCTCTGTTTCCTTCGCTCCGTATACTGACCCCCTCCTCCTCTCTTCTCTTATTCTGTTGTCACCACTTTCTTTTATTTTTCCATCTCTCACAGCCGTCTTTTCTTTTACTGGTCCATTCCAGTGTCAGCCTCGAGCTCCTTCCTCTAGACACCTCCAAGGGCTCCATCAAAGACAACTGAGTGTGCATCTCTCTCTCTCTCTCTCTCTCTCTCTCTCTCTCTCTCTCTCTCTCTCTCTGCCTTTCTCTCTCCTGAGAATGCCTGATTACTGTTCGCTCCATGGGCTAAGTGGGGCAGATAGGAGGCTCAGCTGGAGAGAGAGAGAGACAGGGAATGAGTGGAGGAGAGGATCTTTTCTCTTCCCCCATAGGCGCATCCACGTGCAGTGGCACCATCAACAACATGCAAAGCACACAAACGCATACAGCCAACCCTACACAGAACAAAAGCCCACATGTCATTTATCTGTAGGGCAAAAAAAAAAACTGGGCTCTGTGTTGTGTCAGATGAACATACAAATACATGCATGCAGTAATCTAAGATGTCTGAATGAAAGCAAGCAAACATGCACTTATAGTGACACAGAACACAAAAAATGCTCACACACATTGGGGTTGTAACACAAAAATATGCTGACAAAACCGACATGAATAGCAGAGGGCAGTGTCCAGTCAGCTGCAGACAGCATGCAGCAGACAATGACAATGAAGTCCTCTCCTCCCTCCCACCTGCTTGGCCTGCAAAGAGCAGAGCCAGAAATGAGGTGTTAAACTCTTATTCAGAAAGACTTGCAATCAATAAGCAAGTGGGGAGGTAATGCTGCATTCAAGAGCACCCTTCAGGAGAAACAGAAAGGACGTTTAAACCACTCGCCCTTTCTGCAGCCTGTTCAACGGAGGGATGCCCCCAAGCTTTATAATAACAATGGACCTGTTTTAATTTGTTATTCACCAAACTTTCACACCAAAACTAATTTAAATGAAAATTCAGAGGTACAACACTGATTCCTGTCAAAGTGCGACAAATTATTGCCACAGGCAAAACTCATAGAGGGCACAACTCATGCAAGACGATGTGAGGAGAGCAGCAGATATGGTCACTGCTAGAGCAAAGGCATTACAAGACCAAATATGGAAAACTGGATTTAGTTACAGAAACAATCTGAATAGGTGGTAAAGAGAATGCAGATTCATTCCTAAAATCAATACAAATACTCAAAGGGATTGGTTTAGTAAAGTCTGCATTATTTTCTCCAGAATTTAGAATGCTCCACTAATTTCCCCTAAGTCCCTGATTTAATACATCCAGAAATGTAGTGTATAGTAAGATATGTCAGCAGTGTAGTTAAACTGTCCACAGACAACACAAGAGGACAGAGCTGTCAGTGTGCGATGAAGTTTGCCAAGTTTGATGGAACAGCAAATATAAGTTGTTATTTCTGTCCTATCTTCTTCATTTATATCATTCTGTGGGAAAACAGAGAAAGTAAAAACTACAGTTTCTGGTGTGTGGTTGTCTTCCTTTTTAAAACACAAAATGTCATACTGCTTTTATGTTTATGTATCAAGGGTCTGAATCAAGTATACATTCAGAGTGACTCCTGGGTTCTGTCCTCTTAAGGTATCAGCATTAAAAAGTTACATTCTCTAAAACTGTTAATGCAATACTGACATAAAACAATGTTGAAGTAATTCAAACTATTTAACATATGATACTTTGAGTGATCCAATTGAATATGACACAAACTACATTTAGGGCGTGTCAACTCTCAACACTGGGCACCTAGAGAGTTGGAAATGTAAGGTGTGGCAGGCAAACCATTCACAATATTTTAATATCAATAACTCTTATGTATGCATCCCCTACTGCTCCTCTTGGTTGCTCTCAACTCCTTCTCTTTTTTGTATTGCTCCCCTCAGTGGGGGTGGAGTCCCAGAGAGACCAATCAGGACTCCTGCTGGGATACAACTTATGAACAGAACACACACACAGACAGGAAACAGGGAGAAAGATGGGGTTTCTCTCATTAGGTGAGATACTGATGTACTATGAGGCTCTGGTGCCAAGTAGGGGGTGGTGATGCACGTGTGTGTGCGTGAGAGAGAGTGTGTGCGACTGTGTGAAAGTGTGTCTTATCTAACACAGCAACATCAGAGGCCTAGAGGTCCCATGAGAGTTCGCAGATCCCGTGCAGTAATTAATAGAGAAACCAGTAGCACCATGGACAGCGACTCCAGTGTTTGGTATCACCCGCTGACAGTGACCGCGGCGCGAGAAGTCTGTTTCCATCCTCAGCTGCCAAACCTACACACACACACACGCACGCACGCACGCACGCACACACACACACACACACACATACACACACACACACACACACACACACACACACACACATATAGGCCTACAGCTGTTTGTTATGTAATGATTCGGTGATCGCGATCTTAAATAATCCCTCTCTTCCACTTCTGGCACAGTCCTTATTCGACAGACCACTGTTGAAAATTGGAAATTTGCAGGCGACTTCCTCGTTAATTAAACGCCTCTCAATCTGCAAGACACGGACCCGCGCGCGCGTGCACGTTTCCAATTATACAGCTTGCACGAATGCAGCACATATCGGATTGTCCAATGTTACAACCAAGGTAAGAAATAAACAGCTTTAGAAAGGGTGAGATAGCACGGATATTACTGTAGCCCTGTAACCTAACACATTGTCTACTGTAAGTCCCTTCTGGAATATTGTAGAACACACACACACACACACACACACACACACACAAACGTATACATTCAAGTGCAAACAAGCGTTATTTATACTTACTCAGATTTCCTTGCCAGGGCCAAAGACCGACAAAGGGTTGTCGGGGTCATCGGAACCAAGGAGCGGCAGCTGGGACAACTTCCGCCGTTTTCTGGGTCACTTTCAACCGGAGAAACCAAGGATGGGTCGGCCGGCACCAACTGCATGTCCCCGGGGTCCATCGGTTGGGGAGGCGACGGATGGACCCCTGGAGCCGCCTCGACGGCTTGTGGAGAGACATTATCTGGCCCCGTACTTGTCTTGAGCTGGTGCTCCTGGTTGTGGTGATGGTGAAGGCAGCTGGGGTCGGGGTGATGATGGTGGTGAAGGTGGTGGTGGTATGGATGCTGCTGTTGTACCCTAACGTCCCGCAGGTGCCTGTTCTCGCCAATGAGCTCGTCCACCCGCCGGTCCAGCTCCTCTATCCGGGCGCGCTGTGTCTGGATGAGACTTTGCTGGTTCTGTACGATGGTGGTAAGCTCCCGCAGGTACAGAATCGCCTGCACCGGGTTTTCCAACAGGCTGGAGCTCATCATACCCAAGACAAGAGGAGGGAGGAGAAGGAGAAGAAAAATAAAGCCGGACTTACAGATGGAGGGCAGAGGAGATGCAAAAATATCCTTAAGTGCGGATGAGAGGGTGTGATGTCCTCCTGTCTTCTCCTGGATTCTGCTCGGTTGTGGATGAGGCTGCACCGACCGAGCTAGCCTCTGCTTCTCCGGTCGTTTCCCTCCCTCCCGCTCTCTCTCTCTCTTACTGCGCTGAATGATGCTGATGAGAGGAGCCTGATCCAGATGTGACAGGAGGGAGGGGGAGGAGAGGCGCTGAAGCACTAATGCGTCATTACGCACAGGCAATAGGATGCTAAACGCCAGAGCAAGGACGCACCCTATAGGCTATAACACGGTGGTTCACCATTTAATCTAGTGTCCACTGTATGACTATATATGTCAAGGTGCTTACTGTATACAGCCCTTTAAGAGTGTTAAACAACCTGGCCTTTACACAGGCAGCCTAAGATAAAAACAAACAAACAAGCAAACAAACAAACAAACATTTAGGCTATGAGTCAAATGTTGTTTAAATTATTACTAAAGACATAAACTATTAGAAACTGTTGAATTTCCATGGGCCTATATGAAATAAAAACATTGATCAAGCTTCTAAATATAAAGGCTACATTATGTAGACTTACAAACCATAGCCTATAGATTGGAAACTATAGCTATAGCCTACAGGAACAGGAACAATTGCATACATTGACATGTCTAACCATGTATGTGGTAGGCTTCATCACATAGTACATTTTGAATATGTCAATATACAAGAGTTACGATGGTTGAGTCTTGCGTGTAGTCTAAATATAGGCTACATTTTCATGTAGGCTACCTGGATGATGTAGCCTAAGTGTCTGTATGGAAAATTTGTGTGTCTGTGGGATGTGGTTACGAGTCCAATTATAAATAAATAAACAAGTAAATATTTAATGAAACATTTTAGTCGTGCCTAAGCGTGAAACGTAACAAAAAATTACCCAAAAAATCGTACATTGTAAAAAAAAAAAAAAAAAAATGTTGGATGTCATTATCTATGTCTAAAATAAATTCCAAATGTAGAACTGAAGTTTGTAGCATAATGTTTGCATCTTTATATCTCTTTTGAAATCATCTACCTGTCATGAAATGGTTGGTTTATAAATCCACTCCACTTCATATCGAAGAAAACAATGTCACTTCACTTAGCCTTCTTGGCAGTTGATAGCCATTCATATTTGGATTTTATATTCCTGGAACCATTTATCATTACCTTGGCGTCATGCCCGCCGGCTCTTCTAAAGTGGTAAAGTGCGCGGACTGTCATCATTTTTTACCTAGCTAAAAATAAACGTGACGTTCAGAAGCTCTAATATTCGACGTTTTTGAAAAGCACGTGAAGGCAACGTTTTCCCAAGTCGACTTGGTCACGTGTCAGGTTAATACGGAAGTAGGGTAGTGTTTTGCAAGTAGCTGCTTCGCTAGCACGACAAGCTTAACTTATTTTGATCATCTATTATCTCCTGTATCGTTAACAATTAAACAATATAAATGGTCAGGTAAGACTATATATTTTCTTTACAAATATAGGCTTTGTAGCGTCAGTAACCGAGCATGGCCCCGGAAGCTATATACATATGTGACCTAAAGCGACGATTTTACAGAAACTGTTCAGCCAAACCGTTAGAATCCTGGTTTGTTGGTATTCAGCTGTTACGTACACATTTTCAATGGTCTTCTACGTTGTCAGATAGCTAAGCACAAATCCATATTGCATTGTGCATAGATCAAAGTTGGTGTTTGTGTTGCACCATCGTCAGGTCATGTGAGAGTCAGCTGAGGACGACACATATGTCAAATATCTAAAAGTACTTTTGTGGCGTTGAAGTATCACTCGTATCTAGTCCGAAATAAGATGAACATTAAAAACACATATTCACCTGCAAGTTTTCTCTCATCTTAGTGAAGACTGATAACATTTTTCTGCAACATGTAGTGATTCCAGTGTCAAGAATGAACGTTTATAAACATATAAAGTTGACTCTGCCGTGTACATCCTCGTTATAAATATCAGAATCTGTTGCTGTGTAGGATGACCCAGAAGCACTGCCTGGAGGGCCAGGTATACTCAGTGCCTCTCATCCAGCCCGATTTAAGAAGAGAGGAGGCTGTACATCAGATAGCAGATGCATTAGTGTACTTGGAATCTATATCTACAGACATCTTCCGAAGGTAAGATTGGAACTGATATGGGTATTTTAGCTGCTGAAGCAGTTAGGTGGACTAAGAGAGCACCTTTATTTTATCTACATATTCAGACATTTACTTCTTCTTAGATATATTTACTCATTGCATAAAATAGTACTATTAGGTTTAACAGATTATTATTATAAGTAGTAGTAGTAGTATTGTCTTTGAGCTTGTTATTATTAGTATTGCTACTAATTATAGTGGACTGGCATTGTTAAAATGATTTGGCATTATATCAGTTAGTTGCCTGATCAATTAAACGATAAAATAACCCACACCTAAACCTACTGTGAGCTGAAATTGGCTTGTCTGACATTTGGAGTTGCATTTGAAATCTAAAAGTTTAATGCTGCTTCATTTGGTTTAAGGAGGGCAGATGGTGCTGTCTGGCACAGGGAAATACACTATATTGCCAAAAGTATTCGCTCACCTGCCTTGACTCGCATATGAACCTAAGTGACATCCCATTCTTAATCCATAGGGTTTAATATGATGTCGGTCCACCCTTTGCAGCTATAACAGCTCCAATTCCTCTGGGAAGGCTTTCCACAAGGTTTAGGAATGTGTCTATGGGAATTTTTGACCATTCCTCTTGAAGCAGATTTGTGACATCCTACACTGATGTCGGACGAGAAGACCTGGCTCTCAATCTCCGCTCTAATTCATCCCAAAGGTGTTCTATCAGGTTGAGGTCAGGACTCTGTGCAGGCCAGTCAAGTTCATCCACACCAAGCTCTCTCATCCATGTCCTTATGGACCTTACTTGGTGCACTGGTGCACAGTCATGTTGGAACAGGAAGGGGCCATCCCCAAACTGTCCCCACAAAGTTGGGAACATGGAATTGCCCAAAATCTCTTGGTATGCAGAGGCAAGAGATTTTGGACAATTCCATGCTCCCAACTTTGTGGGGCCTGCACAGAGTCCTGACATCAACCCAACAGAACACCTTTGGGATGAATTAGAGCAGAGACTGAGAGCCAGGCCTTCTTGTCCAACATCAGTGTGTGATGTCACAAATCCGCTTCTGGAGGAATGGTCAAAAATTCCCATAAACACACTCCTAAACCTTGTGGAAAGCCTTCCAAGAAGGGTTGAAGTTGTTATAGCTGCAATGGGTAAACTAACATCATATTAAACCTTATGAATTAAGAATGGAATGTCGCTAAAGTTCATTTGCAGGTCAAGACAGGTGGGCAAATACTTTTGGCAATAAAGTGTATGAAACAAATAGAAGGAAAGTTCTCCTGAAACTTTATAGTGACCTTTATGAATACAGAGGTTTTATGTATGTAGAATTTAGAGAACAGAATTGTAGTACAATATGATCTCTAAGAAATGTAAGGAAGGTCCACCAGTATTTAATGGATTAGTTCTTGGAATTTGGCACCCTACATGGTGTATTTAACCTCATGAGATCCAGCATGTATTTTTGTCCTCTGTAGTGGACAGAAGTTTCACAACTTTACTTTAAACCACAAGGGACATTCCATAAATAAATAATGTGTCTGAGAAAAATGTTGCATCATGCTGTTTCCAATCAAGGCGATTAATTAATGTAAAAACACCAAAACTTTTACTTACTGGGTCTCAGGAGGTTAAGATATAAGTATCTATATAAGGTTGTTAAATGTGGTTTCATACGTATATTCCTGTGTGAGTGCTTTTTCAAGGACATATTGTGAACATGTGTATTACTTCCAGGGTGTCTGAGAGTGTAGAGCAGAACCGCCGGCAGTTGCAAAGCGTCACTGACCGGATCAGACTAGCTCAGGCCCGAGTGGACAAGATAAAAGGCAGTAAGAAGGCCACCAAGGTAACGCAGCACTTTCACCTTTAAAGTCAACCGTATATGTGAGGATGATACACAAGGTGATAACATGAAAATAAATTAACATTACCAGATTCTCCCTAGGTTTCTAGAGGGGTTTGCTACACTCAGGATTCCAGCATATTCATTAAGTTTTTGGACAATTTAGGCATGGGTTTGGGGTCCCTACCACAAGAAAATATAGGAATTTTTTTTTCAACGTGGATAAAATGTATCGTTTTACATAATTTTGGATTATTATCACCACATATGTGCACAAAAATGTTGAAGCTAAAGCAGATGATAAATATACAGCATAGTTTTTGCTTCTTACCAGGTGCCTGAGTGCTGCACCCATACCTTATATGTAATAATAGGGATTTATTACTGTTAAGATAATTAGTTATACCATGTATCCATGTTATATTTGTGTATGGTTTTTTTTTTTTTTTTTTTAGGTTTTCTCAAGTGCTAAGTATCCAGCCCCAGACCGACTTCAAGATTACTCCTCTATCTTCAGTGGGGCTACCGACCCCTCCTCACAATCCCATCCTCGTCACAGAATACAGAACAAGCTACGACCGTTTGATGAGAAGGCCTTGCAGGTGAGACAAATTTGTTAAATATTTAGATTTTTGACATGAAAACATTTAAATTAGTAAAGTATAAAAACTCTTGAATATTAAATTTGAAGTATTGATTCAGAAAATCCTCAGAAATATTTATATCTGCCCTGATACTGATCTGTCTAAATGAATAGAGGCATGACATGACTGATTTTCATGTAACTGTTTATTTTTCATTTATTCCATAGCATTATTATATGTACTCTGTAGGTATATTGTTATTGCAAAGCTGCTTACCTTTTATATTGGCATAGTTGATCCGTTATCTGTATCATACATGCTATTGGTGCAAAAAAATAATGCCTTTCATACTTCTACATATTGTGCTGCTGTAAAAGTTTAAAAACCAGTTACAAAATCTTGTGTTGTCAAGTTGCATTTGAACCCAGAGCATGCTCTTTCTGTTCAGCCAGGCAGTTGAAGTTGTCCTATACTGTACATTCATATACTATCATATTCAGTGAACATGTATGTGTCACTGAGCCTGAGAATAGAGTGGTAAATGTGTGATGGCATTTTTGTTCTAAAGTAGATACTGTGTGTGTTTGCTTCAGCACAAGCCCCTCCATTATTTAGAATGAGGTTTACCATCACCATCTAAGGAAACTTTATATAAGCCAGCATATTTTCTGCGTTGTGTGCTTAGCTGTGTGTTGTTTTATTGTGTACATCTATCTTTGTGGTTTTTAGAAAGGGAGAAAAATGAAAACAGTGCTGGCAATTTTCTCTGGTGCAGAAATGCATTATTCAATAACCCCCAGAAGCAATGTCCCCTACCATAAAAATCCGTCTTGGAGTGTTTGCGTGCAGCTGCGTGCAGGGGCACTTTGGTGGCATTTATGATTTACGTTATTCAACATTTAGCTGACATTTTACAGATCTCCCTCTCACTCCTTGTCTGTTTGTGTTTCTTTCAGGAGAAGTTAATGTATTTTCCAGTGTGTGTGAGTAATAAGAAGAAGTCTGAGGACGAGACGGAGGAGGGGCTGGGTAGTCTACCTCGCAACATCTCATCTGTCAGCTCCCTGTTGCTCTTTAATACCACAGAGAATCTGTGAGTCTGTTCAGACACACACAAATGCACACAAATGCTGACAACACACTTGAGACTGTATTCATCTTCCCTTTCTTCTTTTCTTTCTGCCTTTGTGTTTTGAAGATATAAGAAGTATGTGTTCCTTGATCCTCTGGCGGGAGCAGTGACAAAAACACACACGACGCTGGAGACAGAAAAAGAGGAGAAACCGTTTGATGCACCATTGTCCATAACTAAAAGAGAGCAACTGGAGAGACAGGTACCTCTTTTGCTGTTAAAATCATTGTCTTCATGTAGACATGATAAATATTTCAAGCATTTGGGAAAATGTTTTTGGATAGGATAAACTTGTTCATCTTCTTTTCTTGTCTAACATCTCCCCAACAGACAGCAGAGAGTTATTTCTATGTGCCAGACCTGGGCCAGGTGCCTGAGATCGATGTACCATCTTACTTGCCTGACCTGCCCGGTATTGCAGATGACCTCTCATACAGCGCAGACCTGGGACCAGGCTTTGCCCCATCAGGACCCACACACAACATCCCTGAGCTGCCATCTTTCTCTGTGGATGGCAACACATCTGGTATACGTGCAATGATTTCACACTTCATAAGCTATTTTCATGTTTTTGCTTGTCATATCAGGAATAGCACAGGTGATAATAATATTGTGAATTTTGGCTTCATTCTAATTAACTGGCTCAAAAAGACACGGAGGAGTGACAGTGAGACAATATGAATAATATTACCACCTTGAAACCAAAGTAATGATGTCTGTTATGGACATTTTCCTTTACATTTCAGCCTTTCATCCACACATAACCAGAAAACATACAGAGGTTTTTTTGTTTTTTAATGCCTTAGAAAGAGAAAACTCCAGTTTATATGCAAGTGCATGAACATGTAAAACAGGGTGTTTTGGAAACAATAACAGAACACCTAAAATCACACATGCCCATTGTTGCTTTGTGTGATGTGCATGTACTTCAAACCACCGTAGTGGTTCTATTTTTGTGTCTTCATATTTGGTTGGTTATATTTGGATAATTGTAATTTCCACTGACATGTCAAAGCCTCTCCAACCTCCTGTGCCTGATTTTAATTGGGGGTCGGCATTTGTGGTTTTGAGCACGCCAGAGATTTGTTTGAACATTTAGAATCATGTATGGAGATATTTTATCAAATGACTGTAATGTGGAAAGAAGTATTTTTCAAACAGATGGGGAAAACATCCACTGACTAAAATATAAGTATTAGAGTGGGTGAGACATAAATAGATTGCAGCCGTATTTATTGTAGTATTTACGTTTTTTTTCTAGTCATGTCTACTGCATGTTAAATTTCTTGTTCTTCATTTCAGGTTCTCAGCTCCAACCTAATGTTCCACCTCCTCCGCCACCTCCCCCTCCTCCTCCTGAGCCTTCTTCTACTCCTGTCATTCCTCCTGGAGCTCCCCCTCCTCCACCTCCTCCACCCCCTCCCCCAGCTGAAATCCCAGCAGAAGTCTCTCGAGCGCCAAGTTCAGGTTTGTCAAATGCACGAATTTTTGTACAGGTTCCACACTGAAGGATATGATTAGGCTTGAAATTGTATAAAAAAGTGATGAAAGCCTACTCCTTCCCTATGCACACACACGGAAACACAATCCTCTTAAATTAGACTGACCTAAAAAGCATGAATGCATGGAAAACCGACTGTCTCCACTGTCTGCAGGACCGGTGTCTGGTGCTCCCAGCGAGGTGGTTCAGCCATCTGACGGCCGAGCTAGTCTCCTTGAGTCTATTCGTAATGCGGGAGGCATCGGCAAAGCCAAGTTACGCAACGTTAAAGAACGAAAGATGGAAAAGAAGAAACAGAAGGAGCAAGAGCAAGGTGTCAAGAATGTTTGAGTGGGGACGTGGCGCTGCTCATGTTTTATTTATTGGCACACGATAGAGCTTTAACAATGAGAAAGTCATGCAAAACGTGATCAGCACCTAGTTAGTATTCATGCATGGGTTTGTGTAATCTGTCACACTGCACGGCAAGGTGAGAGTATTTATGTATACATCTCACACCATGATCACACTGCCATATCTCTGTGAATTACATCTTGAATATAAATGCCGCATTGAAATTTGGTTAAATTGCAAATATTGAACATGATATTGTATTATTTTTTTCTATTTGGCTGGTGGAGTCATGGCCTACCATTACATTTTAATTGACAACTACTTGCACAAACCAAATAGAAAAAAAAGAAGTCTGTTTGTAATTATAGGCTCCACTTTGAAGTACAGCACTGGGCATGACTGAGTGTCCAATAGTTTGTCACTAATTAAAAATATAGTGATTACAGGATCTTTAAATATAGATGTGTTTTGTTTTTCAGCAGTGGGAGCAGCAATGAGCGGTGGAGACTTTATGTCTGATCTCTTCAATAAGCTTGCCATGCGCAGGAAAGGTGAGAGATTCCTCTTGTGTTGAGTCAGATTAAGAATGACATTTGTTTTGTTAATTTGCATGCAGTAAATAATGCATCCTGTCCTTTTGTTTAGGCATATCTGGAAAGGGTCCAGCAGGTGGAGAGTCGAGTGATGCTCCTGGTGGTACTGGTGGTGCATTTGCTAGGATGTCAGATGTTATCCCACCCCTTCCTGCCCCTCAGTCAACAACAGACGAGGATGACTGGGAAGCATAACCCAGTAGACTGTCAGACAATGAACACCTGAAGCACTGAAAACCTTTTTCTAGTCCAGTACAAAAAACCTAAAAAATATTCTAATGAAGTCTTGCAGAATTGAAGTGGAAAATAATTGTCTTCATAGTACCCATGGCAATGTTTTCTAACCACGTTATAAAAAGAAAAACAGAAGTGATATAACAAATGTATTGATATTCATATTTGTTGTGAAATATATTTTCATAAATATAGAGAGAATATATCAAACTCACCCAGTGTCATTCTCCAAGACAATGAACTATTACACTAACATATTTCTACTCAGTAAAAGTAATTACATAATACTTTAAATGGAATGGCTTAAATAAATGTCTTCAATGGTAAATGCATCAAAGTGATGTCTTTGTCTCTGTGTAGTAAGAGTCACTCTTGCTTTGGACCATAAAATACTTTTATTATTCTCTAACTATTTCCTCCAACACCAAACCACATATTAACAAAACAAAAGGAGAACACAAGTAACAGACAAAATGTTGAAACTGAAATGTAGGAATGCCACTGTAAAGCAGTGAAATTATAGAAGTGACTTGGTATTTTTATTAAGAATGCATTGATTTTGTTCCTGCATCAGCAAAGTGAACACTGCTGTACCAAGATCTTCCTGAACCATGTCATCAGTCTTAAAGCAGTGAAGTTGACTTAACTCCTTGTTAGACTGGAATTACATTGGCCTCTGCTTCTTCTCCAGGAAGAACTGCAACAGAAGAACATTCATGAAGAACATGAATGGCTTTAGTGTGATGTTGGGATGATTGGAAGTGTGTTTACTTCTTACCTTGCGTAGAGCAGCAAAAGCAGGGCCAAAGGATGTGTGTGTGCTAGTACGATCTTTAATCCATGTGGGAAGTTTAGAAAGTGTAGCAGGTCGTGAGTATCGTCTGTCACACAGCACTATAGATGAATAGTCACCACGGTGACGGATAGCTCTTCCTATGGGTGGACAAATCCATATACATAAAAATACTGTTCATATTACCTCCACAAGAATGGACTAAACACAATATGTATATAGTCCATCATTACCTATGGACTGGTTGACAGCCTTCATGCAGAGGTTGTCTATGAGTGCTTGTCCAGGACTTCTCCCTCCACTGTGAGGCTGAAACACATCACACGACATTCAGAAAAAAGCTGCATCTCAGTACTGCTCCTATATTACATTTATCTGCTCAGGTTTATAAGTCTGTTAGAACAAGAGTCTCACCAGGTGTTTGTCCAGATAGGACATTTTTTCCAGTAGCTCCGGTGATTTGATGTTGGGATACGGCATTCCCACCATCACCACACACCTGTCCCGGAAGAAAGCGTTTAGTATAATTGTACTGGTGAAATAATTAAACAGGTTAATTCAGGGTTCATACACATTTTTCAAGGTCAAATTCAAGAACTTTCAAGGGTCATTTTAATTTTTTTCCAGCACAGCACCTTAAAAAATACATGTCTACAGAAATATATAAACTATAGATTATTTTTCAGTTTTTATCACAATGATGTGCATTGCATTATGCTATCAACATCTAAAATTATGTTTCATAATAGCAAAAAGTTTAGAAATTAAAGGAGAACACAAAATTTTATCTAAAAAAAAAAAAGGGAAGCTACTTGACGTTCTTCAGACACACTCAGACAAATGTACTTGGATTCTACCTGAGATCACCCACTAATTTTCTTTTTTGGCATAAAGTTTGGTTTTTCAAAATGTATCACCTCTCTGTAAGAAGCTATGGTTAAAATTGCAAGCACTTTCAAGCACTTAAACTATAATTCAAGCACTTTTCAGACCTTGAAAACAATACATTGAAATTCAAGTATGTTCAAGGATTTCCAGCACCTGCACAAACCCTGTAAATTATACACACCTTCCCAGGTCATCAGAGAAATTGATGCCCTCACTCATCTTTCCCCCAACCACAGAGAAGAGCAAGGCTCCTGTGAGACTGCCGCCATCCAGAGCACATCTCTAACCACGGAAAAGTAAGACAAATGATCATCATAAGGAAAGTCAGTTTATTATCATGAGCTATGTGGCTTGTGTTATGAGATGAGGGATGTGTCAGCAGTGCCATTTTTACCTGGATACAACGCGAAAAGTCACTCAGTACCTGCTCCAGCTGATTAGCTTTCTTTGGCTCCTGGAAGATCTAATGAGGCATGCGTGTTCATTTAGAGACTGTACAGATAACACTGTTAAAAGGATATAACCTCATTTTCTAAACAGATCATGCATATAAAGCACCTTTTTCTTGTTGCCTAGACGAGCGAGTGCACCACTTGCTTCCCAGTGAGAGATAATTCGCCTTGAGTACTCATAAGAGGGGAAGAAGCACACAACTCCACCTGGTACCACATTACAAATGTTGGAGAGAATGCGGCCTGTCTCATCCATCTGTCAACAAACGGATGAATATTTGCAATGATGTCACTATGTTCAATTAAAGAACAGACCATTTGTTGGAATATTAGTTAATTTGTTACCATGCGTGGGGAGTCTCTGTTCTGGAAAGTGAAATCCAACTCCTGACCAGATGGGCCGCTGCAAAGGACGATGGGAAGAATATTCTCAGGAGGAATTACATGACCTACAGACATCCAGAGGAAAAAGAAAGACATTCTTTAAAAAATAAAACAATAGCCTTTTTTTTTTTTTTTAAATGATGTTTGATTATGTATCAGATTTACAAAACTGGATGCTGACAAGTATTCAAGTTAGTATTACTTATATTGTCTGTCAATTACTATTTTGTTATTTACTTTCATTGCCGTTTCAAAATTCAGAGGTGGTCTTGGGGGGTGGCTTGTAGTTCTGGGGGTTTATGCTCAGGGGAGACCCACATAATGTTACCAATTCATGTTAGAAAAGATATGTAATGTGTTGAAATTTTCATAAAGATATGTGTTAAAAAGAAAAACCCAGCCTTTTATATGAAAACATCTGACTGAAAATGGCATGATTTTTTATTCCGTATCACTTCATTTTATTATTTCCAACAAACCAGAAAAACAGATAATCATGTCACCGAAACAGAGCATTATGAACCCACAAAAAGTGGAACTCTACAGTGTACTGTGGGGTTGTAAAGTGGGCCACTCACCACAGGAAAACTCTGTGATGCGTTCCTCTCCCACTCCAGCAGAAAATAGCAGCTCTTGTTTGAAGTCTGAAACCTACATATACACGTCTTTTAGATTATAAAAGTTAAACTGTCAAGGGAAGTTTTTGTGGAGTTAAAATAACTCACAGGCTGCATGGTTCCACCAGCAATGATGACTGCTCTGCATTCCTTGAGCACCTGAGCAAAGTGGACCGCTGGATTCAGCAGCAGGAATTTGACGCTGCTGTCCGACACAGTAACTACACATGGAAAGAGGATCTAAGATGGAACATTCTGATTTCAACATTATACTTTATTTGTACTGGGTATTGAAAAGGGTACCTTGTCTGTGCACTACTACTCGGCCATCAGTGTTGGTGTTGGTGAGAGCCATAAAGAAACCCTCCACCTGCATCATGGGAGATGCAGACAGCACTTTCTCTTCCTCTACAGACCCCTGCTGGTCTGCTGAAGAAACTACACACAGGGGAGGAAAACACATCAGAGAAATAGAGAAACTAAACATCTTTTACCAGGGTTCCTACAGGTTTCTACAAGTAAAATTTAAGCCTTTTTAAGACTACTTAGAACAGAATTTAATGCCCATTTCACAGCCTAGTATTTTGCATACTGGCAAAAATTTGTGACTCCTAGAATTTAGGAAAATGTATTTATTTACTCCAACACCTTGATATCCACCATCCCGAGTCATTTCTCACCAGAGCTGCAAAATTAGCAATAATTGGTTCCTAATTTCAGTATGAATTGTCAGGTTGGAATGGGTGGAACTGAGTCGACTAACGTACTTTCTTTGCAGCTTGGACATTTAACAGACACATTTAAACATAATACAGCCAACAAGTTTATGATAATATAACTTAAAACCTACCATATCAAATTTAATACCTTTTAAAGACTTTTTAAGGTATTATATGAAAATTTGTAAATTCAAGACTTTTAAGACTTTTTAAGACCCCGTGGGAACCCTACTTACAAGCAGTTGATCAGAATCTCCTTCAATGCATTTGGAAATGTGAAAAATCAGATTGCACAAAAGGGTCTTCCTCTACTCAAATAGCCTAAAATACCTGGAGAGGTGATCTGCTTGTTCTGCAGGGTCTGAAGGTAGAGGTTTAAACCCTCAGTGCGTCGGTTCTCCTTGTTGGAGCTGCTGTGAGTCTGCAGACTCACACCTGAACCTGCATACTTCTCCACAAAGCCACTCAGCTGCAGATAGAAGACACATGTGGCATATATTTCATTTCACAGGATGTCACACTGAACACCCATACCAAATTTACAGTCACTAAAAATATTTTTTTACTCAACACTTACTTTCCTGCTGATCATGCTCTTCTCAAAGTATCTCTGCAACTGAGGTGAACATGATAAGCACACACAGAGAGACATAGTTAAATAGAATAATTAAATATGCTATGACTGTGATTTAGTATGGTTAAAAAACAGGGCTGACCAATTAATCACTTTCACATTGTTACTGCGATTTGTACAGTACATTCTTTATAAATATGCATGACTAAAGAAAATAAGTGTATTCAGTCTCACCATGCAAACAAAGGACCAATCAGAAGCAATTCTGAGCCAATTTTGGATTAATTATTGTCAACATGGTGGCAACTGCACTGTTAATTTGTTTAACTTGTGTCAAATCATCATCACTGTATTGACAACAATGTTAATATTTACTACACATTTTCCTCAAATCATGAAAGCCTTACTTAAATAACTAAAACTCTACCTTGAACAAGTTAATGTTGTCAATCTGGGCCTTGAAGAGGAAGTTGTTAATGGTAAGCATTTCTGTTCCTATGACAAAAATGAAAGAAAAAAGAGAAGCTTCTGGTTACAAAATCCAGATGAATGTTGTGTTGTGTGAGGCTTCTATTAAAGCATGCTGGCTGACCTGCTTGTGTAGTCTGGGTCTGTGGATTCTGCCCCACTTTACCTGCAGGGGTCATATGTACACCAAGATCAGAGTTAGTGTCCAATCACTTCCTTTAATAATGTTCATACAGCTAATATTAAATAAAAAAAGAAAGAAAAGAGAAAAAAAAAATCTCACCTCCCAGCACCCTGACAAGCCCCTCAATCACAAACAGAACCTGTTTGATGTACATCAGGTTCTTTGCCTTCAGTCTGCTCCTTTTGTTCCAAACACAAACATTAAGAGAAAAAAATAGTTTACAGTGTGTTTACAACACAAATTATTACACTTTGTGTGTCTGTGCATATTCACCTGTAGCGGTCTGCATACTGGCTGAGTTGAGAATGGGCACGGCAAAGCTGCAAAAGATTCCAATTTTAGTATTTCACCTTGAACATGTATATTAGTTACAAATAATTTTTGCACATGGTTGTTACCTGGGCTCCACTGAGCTCTGCACTATGGATACAGGAGAGGGTGTCACTGAGATTATGAGCTTCATCTATAATCACCACCTGAAAAAGAATTATTGATCTGAAAAGGTTGCTGGTGCATAATTTTACACTAAGATTCTGTTAAAGTTTAAGTGATTCCTAATTCTGATATTTCAATGACCAATCAGAGACTTTCAGTTCTTACCTGTCCCTTTAGGTGGATCCCTGAAGCATGTCTGGTGGCTTCGTGAAGAACCATCTGGTAGGGCAACACCACCAACTAAACCACAAAGGATCACTATGTGTCAAATTTACAGTTCAGCCAAATGAAATCAAGCAGAGCCTCCAAAATTTTAAGACACAGAGATAGGCGTTCAGATTACAAAAACAGTTGTGTAACCTGTGCAGGGGGAATGGCGTGGCGTGTGGCGTAGTAAGGACATGAATGTGTTTCCCTGCCCAGCTTCAGCAGCTGCTCTATGTCGTGGACTGTCCCCAGAACTTCATCCCTCATCTGCTGCATTGCTGAAGCTTTATAAAAGGGACACACACTCTTTGCTGTGCCACGCTTACGTTTCACACCTTCCTCAGACTGCTGCTTCTCTACAAAATAGAAGACAGAGTCTGAAGCATTCAAGACACTGATTCAAACTTAAAGCTGAAATGAAATACTTTCTACCAGTTCTTAAACTAGTGAGTATAAGTCTCTCACCATGTTTGTTTTTCTGCATCTCCAAGCAGCGATCATTGATGCGCTGAATGCTGCCCAGACGTCGCACTTCTTCATTGATACACATATTCTGCAGGTCACAATGTTATGTTTAATGGATAAAGAGATGTGATGAGTTTCAATCATTTTTTGTTTAATTTATTTGGTACTTAAATGAAATTCCACAGATATTCTTTTATGCGGTAAGGTCCAGATTTAGATATAGATGCACCATTGTGTTAATAGGCATTCTAAGTAAATCACAACCCATGTTATATTTTCCTAATATCCTTACATGAAACAATCAGTAACAAAAGTATGAATGAATAAATACCTGTTGATGACTTTATGTTTTTATCTCATAGGTAGTTCCGTTATCTTTGGTAAACTGCTGCTTATGCATATAGTTAGTAACCTAAAATGTCCCATACACTCTGTTTTATCATCAAATCAGAGCCAGGGTGGTTGTAAACTGTAGACGTTTGACAATTAATTTGTAATTATATCCAAATATATCATTACGTACATGGTAGTATACTCAGTACTGTTCATGGATGTGGCATTAATATCAGTAAATAACAAAAATTATAAGGCAGGCTTAGCTAGCATAGATACTATTACCATATGACCTAAATGTAATATTTCAGTTACTGTGTGTGTGTGTGTGTGTGTGTGTGTGTGTGTGTGTGTGTGTGTGTGTGTGTGTGTGTGTAAGTATAAGTATGGGTGTGTAAACATACCTGACGTGAGCCCAGTGTCACCAGACTGATGTCCTTGCTAAATGGGCTCTTTTGAACTTCATGGACAAACTGGGCCAACTGGGAGTGAGTGCGACTACAGTAATAAATCTGTAAACATTATACAATGATGTTTCACCACTGTGTTAGATATAACAACATTAACTCAGTTAAAATGTAAAGTTTGTCTTAAGTGCACAGACCTTTGTAACATGTTCTTCCACCAGATCTTCATCTTCATCATCCTCTGCCCCACAGAATCTATAAGCATATAAGCCGAGACCCTCCACAGTCAGTTCCTGTTTATGCCTCATTCTTACAGAAATGAATAGATTTGAAACAGGTGGGATCTAATAAGGGCAACATGCACCTGCTTTTACTCTTTGACTCATCATCACTCTCATATTCTGCAATTATAAGATCTTCGTCTTCTTGATTTCCTGGTTCCTCTCCTGGTTCTTCCTTACTAAGCTGTAACAACTTGAATGCCTCATCCTCTTCGCAGCTCTACAGACACACATGAATAAATACCTTGATTCAGTTGTGTATGGAAGATTCATCACAGGTGACAAAGTGAGTATACAGTAGGTTGTGAATATCTGTGTGTGCAAGATAGCTTACTTTTCTTTTCATTGCATACTTTAGTTGGACATTATTTCTTATCATCTCTAATCGCTCTTCTCTTTTCTTTCTTCTCAGCTCTTCCTCCTGTCACACAAAGACACACATTATTATATGAAAAGCTATAAAACATCCAGACTTCCACAGATCTGAGTGAAGATCACATTTGAAAAAAATCTCCCTTTTACCTTCAACTTTGACACCAAATCTCGTTCTGCCTTTTTTTGAACAAAGTCTGTGATCCAGTCAGGCTCTGCTGAGGAGCTGCTTGTAGAGGCCTGTGCTGTATTAGTGGACAGAGCTGCTTCTCCATCCTGGAGCAGAGCAGCTGCCTCCTGTTTTTTCTTCTCCTCATGGTCAGTGAGCCAGCTGAGGGCTCCACATATCAGACTCAGTGACTTCCCCTTCATGAGAGGATATACATGTTAAAACCTCGCAAAAGTTAGCAATGTTAACATTTACCAAAAAAATTAGGATTATCTCTGGACCCGCTGCGGTGGTCCTGCCTCTCTCCTGCCTTCATCATCATCACTCACTTATCCTCAACTGCCTCCATGTGTCTCCCCCTACTCCCCCCTTCTCCCCCAGTCTCTATCTCTCTCTCTTTTTCTCTTTCTTTACTCTCTCTCCTTAACTCCAACTGGTCAAGGCAGACGGCCATCCTCCAGGAGTCTGGGTCTGCTAGAGGTTTCTTCCCGTTAAAGGGAAGTTTTTCCTCGCCACTGTCACCAGTCATAAGTGTTTGCTCCTGGAGGATTCTTTTGGGTTTCTGTAAATTGGCTTAGAGTCTGGTTTTGACCAACTCTGTATATAAAGTGTCATGAGATAACTTTGTTATTGTGATCTGGTGCTATATAAATAAAATTTAATTAATTGAGTGATTTGATTGGTTTTCCCCTGTAAGTCGCTTTGGAAAAAAGCGTCTGCCAAATGCATAAACATAAACATAAACATAAAATACTAGTGTCTTAACACACCGTTCCAGTAGGACTCTCAAAGATGCCAACTTTTCCCTGGTCCAGGGTGGTGTAGAGAGCTTTCATAAACTGTTCCTGGATGGTATAGGGCTGGTAGGGAAATGGAAATGTGCTCCGGCCAGTCTCCATGGTCATGAAACTCTCTGCAAGATCACATCAGTTTTCTTTGCCTCATGAAAATGATTTTAACACACAAAATAATTCATGACCTCCACATCCACCTCTAGCACACCTCTGTCAGAGCAAAGTTGGAAGTTGGTGTTGGATATGACACCTTATAAACATTTCCAGTCTGAATATCTTTTTTTTTTTTAAATTGAAAATATGGCTGAAATCAAACCAAACCTGTGATCACTGACTGGCCTCCTCATATTATTTTTAAGGGATTTTTATTGTGCTTTGTTAATGAATTTGTCTGTCACGTGTTGATGCATATGTTGCATTTGAGACAGTGGTGTGTTATGTACTATCTGTCTTGTATCATGTACTGTCTAGGTGTGTTTTACTGTGTCCTCTGCTCAGGTGAAAATTAGCTTATGGCTAACTGGCTTAACAGGTGCGATGTGCACGGTCCCTGTTAAATAAAATAATACACTAAACTAAACATACAATACTTAATTTCATGAAATGAGCACACATCAGCTCAGTGAACAGAGTAGCAGAGTGTGTTTAGACTGACACGTATGAACAACACAACCCACAGTTGACTTGATATGGATGTTTAGTCTTCACTGACACTGATAATCTGTCACTGAGTCTACAAGAAGTTAGCGAGCTACATAAAACACAAAACAAGTTTGGAGTTTCTTACATTGTTTTAACACTGAATAAATCATCGGAATACACTTACCAGTGGATTTGCTAAAAGAAAGTTCCCTCTTTATGTCATTATTTTCAACCAAACGATCGCGCCAACAGAGAGTAGTGTACACTGAGTCTGACCAATAGGAAGGAGGATAAGACAAGAAGCGCCTGTTTTACTATACGGCTTTGCCCGTATAAGGGCGGGTAGTTTTTACTTGGTTGGTACACTGTTTAGTTACTGTTAAGTATTTGAATAAGATACAGGACTATATATATATATATGTGTGTGTGTTGGGGAGATTTTCTTGGCAAACGCGTATTTCTAGTACATTGTAACTCTATGAGTAGTGTTCTTGGTTATATCTGTGGTCCTAATCCTTGCACCGCCTTTTCGGAAGGTGACTGTGGAGGTGGGGTGACGACATCAGAGCGGGTTCATCCCCTGGTTCCTCCTAGAATGTCTGGAAAGTTCTCTGCCCTTATTTAAACGGCGATCAAATCCCAGACAGCGAGACAACGTGGACTTGAAGTAACCCAAAACGAAAGCTCAAAGTCTGCTCGGACATAATTGTGAAAACTGCACAAGGAAAGCAGAGTCTCATCATAGCTACTTGGAAGCTTTAGTGTGCGTAGTGTTTACAGTAGCACTAACAAGTAGCTTAGGCCAGCACAGCTTTATACTGCCACAGTTAGCTAGCTAGCGTTAGTCAGGTTGCTTCTTGCTTCACTTGGTACTGCACTCGCCGAGGTATAAACATTGTGTAGCTAGCTTTAGCAAACACTGCCAAGTTAGTGTCAGTTCGCTTTGGACTGTGCTGCAGGTCGGAGTGGGAGGAGGAAGAAATTTTCATGACTATGACTGCAGAGGAACAAGCAAGTGAAGGACAAAACACAATCCCAATGGAGGGAGAGGACATCACACCAAAGAAAGATGGGGGTGTTTTGAAGGTAAGGGACAGCACTTGGTCTATATGTTGATTCAGCTAGCCGAGTGGCAGCTTGGGGTGCATGGTGTTTACGCTTTCGGCTAAGCTAATGATAGCATGAATTAGCTAGGCTACTGCCAATAAAAACAGGTCATGTAAAGGACCATCAGTGTTAGAATCACTGAAATGCCGTTTTGTTGGCTTTGCAGTTAACCTGTCAACACTGACACTGAGTTAATTGTTACAGTATTTCACATTTTGCACAAGAATGCTTTGGAGGAAGACTACATGCAAACACTGTTTCATGGCTATGGCGAGATATATTAATAAAGATCATATTTCAGAAAGTAAAATCCCCACATTTGCATCTCTTATAATCTCATGACGGAAGCTTTTCAAGTATGGTGCACTTCATATCTTCATAAATTATGCTTCAATAGTTACACTGCCCTGCTACTATACCATTCCAGCATACTTTGTGCTGTTAAATCAGTCAGATGCCAACACTCTAAGCTCTTAGAGACTTTCTAGCTATTTACTAGTTTCCACTGTTAACCTTTTTACATAATCACCTGGATGACATTTGTTTTTCTAATAAAATGAATGGGCAACTCCTTCACACCCTTTAAGATTTTAGTGGTTCCATATTGTTTCACCTACACGCAAAACTTAAAGCCATAATGCTTTAGTAACTGTTAACTTTTCCCATGTCTAATGCTGTTTACGTTAGTTCAGTTTACGTTAAGGAACAGAAACCTCTGGCCTCTCTACCTTCAGCTGTTCAACTTTTAAGAAAAATTTTCTTCACAAACCCCCAATAGCTTCCACAAATTTAACTTCTACACATCATTTATATGTTCCATCTATATGTTAATTAGTTTTTGAGATTTTTTTGAGCCAAAAGCAACAAGTGATCCTTTCAACTCTGCCATTATCTGTATTGTCATTCCAACTCAAATACTTTCAAAAACTGGAGATAAAACACACAGTTATAGAGTTTATAACTTATGAAAATTTACTCTTTTTTTTCAACAAATAATCCTGTCCATTTTGATAACATTTAGTGATATCAATCAGTAAACTCTGTTGGTTCAGACCCATCTATTCACCTTCTACCTCGTAGACTAATCCAACTTTTCAACTATTAACTGTATTGTTTCACCAAGGTACCAGTCAGAATGTGAGGCATTTGGATTGGTGAATGGTGCTTCAGCACTTCCTTCTTTTGTTCTGATTCATATTTTATGTGTAAGCAATTTAAGGCAGTTTGACCTGTTTATAGATTGAAACCTAATGCTGTGATCTGTTTGACTCACAACTGAATTCATCTCTGTCTTAACACAGCCACAAACACAACTTCACTGACTGTTGTTGGCCTTCAAAATAATGTGTATGAGCTTTTATAAAGTCACAATATTGTGTGTGATTGTAAAAATACAAGTCTCATGAAGCGACAAAAGATGACTGATTGTTGGAATGGCAAAATGTTAAAAATAAAAGCATGCATGAGTTGCTCTGAGCATATTTCTTGCCCTGAATTTGAAAACAAATGCTTAGTAAGTAACTTGAGGTAAGAGAAGTCTACTTTAAAAACATAAAATAGTTTTCATTATATTTCTTCTTTTGCTGTTACTACACATTTCACAATTTTTTGAAGATTATACATTTTCATGCGTTATAGATTGGGCTGCTTTGACCTCATTTTAACCATTTCATATATTTACACAATTTAGACTCCTCATACTCCATTTTTCTGTGTTGCCTGAATCTATTTCACGTCCTGATTCAACTTCATTGATTTCACATTAACAGTATTTTTGTGCTTAAAGCAATTTCAGCTTCTCCTTCAACTTGAACAGATCAGTTATGTTTTGGCTTTCAATAATGATATGCAATGTCTGTACAGATTGCAATTTTTGAAGCTAATACTCATTTTTAACATTTATTTATATGCTTTTTTTCAGTTAGTGAAAAGGGAAGGCGCAGGCATCGAGCTGCCTATGACTGGTGACAAAGTTTTCGTACATTATGTGGGCACACTTCTGGACGGTACTCATTTTGACTCAAGCAGAGACAGAGGAGAGAAGTTTTCCTTTGAATTGGGCAAAGGTTGGTTCATATCTTGAAGACAACTTGACCTGCTACAAGTGTATCATATATATGCACATATATATATAACATATGTTAATAAGTGTTAATGAGTTTTCTTTGTGTTTAGGCCAAGTAATAAAGGCATGGGACATTGGTGTAGCCACGATGAAAACAGGGGAATTGTGCCAGCTTATCTGTAAACCCGAGTACGCTTATGGGTCTGCAGGGAGCCCACCAAAGATACCCCCCAACGCCACTCTTGTATTTGAGGTAAGATAATAGATTGTAATTTTATTATGAAATATAGGAGTCTGGTCACAGAGCTGTGGGGGCAATACAGTATGTACAGGGTTGGTGTGTGTGTCATCAGTATACACAAGGATTTAATAACGTTTGGACACAAAAGTTGCGGCTAGCAGACTACGATTGTTTTTTGGGCTTTACAATAATTTTTGTAGCTTCTGCTTTACTGTTTCATGTTTCATTGGCTTACATGTTTCATTGGCACATATTACTTTGCACCTGCATATCGTTCAAAAATACTCTTGAACAGTTCCTGAATTATTCTCAGTGTTATTGCTACAGTGTCTATCATTGGTAAATGTCACTATCATGTAATTGCCCAGACCTAATTTTAACTGCATCTTGAGCCTTTTGTGATGGAAATTCTCCAAGGGCATAAATATTAATATTTGTATTCCCTCAGGTGGAACTATTCGATTTTCATGGTGAGGACTTGACAGAAGATGAAGATGGGGGAATCATTCGCCGCATTATCACCAAAGGCCAGGGATACTCCAAGCCCAATGAAGGAGCTGCAGTTGAAGGTAACACATTTGTTTGCTGTTGCTTGGCAATTTCAGATTTTTAATTGTTCATGAATTTTTACAGTATTGCAAGTTCACCATCATTGTTTAAATGAAACGCTGTAGTGGGATTTAATTTGAGCTTCGTAAATAGGCCTCTACTCAGAAAATGTGTGAGAGCTTAGGATAAAAAGGACGATGACTGGATACAAGTCTTTTGCTTTTGAAGAGGTAACAGTTTGATTGGCAGGCTAATCAGCAAATGGAACAGGATGTTGGGTTAAGTCTGTCATTATATTGAAATTTAAGTTTATTCATTTAATAATTGTCACAAAGAATTGTGAGTAACAATATTATTTATATATTATTTAACTTTTTATCACTGTGGTATGAAGTAATAATTTATTTATTCTTATTATATCAGTAACTACCCATTATAGTTATCCTAGTTCTCCATTGAATTCAGCAGAAGAAGAATTGATTGCAATGAGATATCATTAAAAGAGTACTGGTCAAAAACTGGAAATAATAAAACATGTTATATTTGTTTCACCCAAATATTTTATACAGGTGAATGGATAATCACAGTTTGTTCAAATAATTGCAATGATGCAATTACTTTGTAACTGTAATAGTTTTAGTTGGAGATGCATTTAAGTTGGCAATTTTACAGAATTCGGTAAAGCAACCTTCATATCATATTATTTTCAAACTGTGTTTATGTGTCAAGGATTCTGCAGGGAAGTCCTCTCAGCATATTTTGCAGTATCGTCCTTTTTGTGTGTTCTATGAACATGAGTGTATTCAGAGGAATTTAAATTTACAGTGATACTTTTGACACTCAAAATCTTGGCTTTAAATAATATTACTTGCAACAGTGTTTGTATGTGATAAGCTTTCAAAATGGACTTCTGGTTTCGTGTTTCATCTTTTCACTCATCTCTGTGTACTTGTAAGAACATGCCAGCAGAACGGCTTGTGATAGTTTTGGCTAAACAGTGCAAATGCCTGTTCACAGGGTCAGTGGTGAGAGACAACAGTTGTTCATGTTTTTCCCTCACGTGTGGGAGAAGGATATTTGTGAAGCACACTTGTCTTGTGTAAATCCTGCCCAAGGAATAATTTCTACTTCATACAAATAGTTGTACTGGGATCAACTACCAAGCCAGCAATTAATTATAGTATGTCTTCTGTAGAAATTATTTTGTAGGCTTTATGTAGAGACCAAAGCATTTGTCATTGGCGGAATGGAAATTGCATCACGTGCTTACAGATGTCACTTCTTTAAAAATGTGTCTTTTCAGAAGAACTCAAGTGTGCAATGAGAGATAAATGTTTATTGAGACTACTGTTAGTAGCAAGTAAAGAGGCCCTCACCAGCAAATGTATGAAAAGATTGATATTGATGAAATATATACATTATGGAGAGAATCACATTTAAACTGAGATGTAAAATTAATATCTTTGCTGAAAATTGGTTAAAATGGCTCACTTACGTTTCAACTGTAAGGCCTGATTTTGTATAATAACAACATGCCTCTATGGGGAGCATATCCTCAAACTTTATAGCAAAGAAGAAAATTACTATGGGTATATGAGCATAATGATGTGTGTGGACTAAATGTTAATTGAATGTTGGAATCCCCCCTCTACTGTTTGTTCTATTACCGTTTGTATTTGTGTTATGTTTAGTTAAAAACAAAAATAAAAAGTAAATTAAAAAAAAAAAAAAAAGAGAAATGTGTCTTTTCAATATTTTAGCATGTTTGCAGTTTAAATTGTACCAAGATCTAATTCCAGTCTTTTCACTCTTTCAGTAACTGTGGAAGGCACATTTGAGGGACGTGTGTTTGACCAGAGAGAATTAAAGTTCGAGGTCGGAGATGGGGAAAATCTCAGCTTACCAGTAGGAGTAGAGAAAGCCATCATGTCTATGGAGCAGGGAGAGGAAGCACTCATCTCTCTTAAGCCTAAGTATGATCATATATTTATGGTTTCCATGTGGTGATGTGTCTTATTATATTTGTTGTTGGTTTTTGATAGGGATGCTCTTGATTGAGAAATTGTGTGGTGATACTGATGTTTAAAATGTCAATTTGACCTGTAGTTTATAAGTATGTTATCGTCTGTTTATTACCCCGACCCCCGAAGGAGAAGAGAGGGGTATTGTTCTTGGTTCGGTTTGTTTGTTTGGTGGTTTGTTAACACTCTAGCAGCAAAACTATTGGTTGAATTCATACCAAATTTGGTTTATAGATTGCCAGTGACCCAGAATAGATCTCATTACATTTTGGGAAAAGTAGGTCAAAGTTACAATTTTTATGAATTTAAAAAAAAAAAAATCCCCATTTTGTTATAATGGCCGAAATTTCATGTGTGTAGCAGCAAAACTATTGGTTGAATTCATACCAAATTGGCATTATAGATTGCCAGTGACCCAGAATGGATCCCATTACATTTTGGGAACAGTAGGTCAAACTTCAAATTTTTTATGAATTTTTAAAAAATCTTCCCATTTACTTCTAATGGGCGAAATATGTGCGAGGGGCAGGGTTTGTCATGCCTGGCACCATTTGTTTTGTTATTTATCTCCCACCTGTTTTAGGAAACAAGTAAATCTTAATTTTAGATATATAGGTAGAGGGATAATAAGGCCTTTAAATGAGCCCGAACTAGTACGTATTAAATATGCATGGATGTCCGTTAGGTAAATTAAGTTTTTTGGTATCATGTTCTGTGTAAATAAAACCATGCAGCATTAATACTAATGAAACATTAGGCTATTTCTCCAACAGAGTCCATAATATTTTAAATTCTAGCATTAGAGCTGCTACAAACATTGTATGTCTTACTCTAAATTACATTATAACAAAATATATAGTAACAATTCTATAATGTTTAGACAAATTTGAAAGGATTAATGATAGATGTTTGTGTTTTATAGATATGGCTTTGGAAATGCAGGAAATGGAAAATTTAACATTCCTGGTGGTGCAATGTTGCAGTACAAGATCAAGCTGGCAGCTTTTGAGAAGGTACATTGGACTTGACTGTGTGTGTATAAATATCACTTTGGCTGCATTTGTTTATTTATGCTACATTTGAACAATAGTGGGCTCTCCTTCATGAAGTGATGGTATGTTTTGTTTTCTTTAGGCTAAAGAGTCCTGGGAGATGAACACAGTCGAAAAGCTGGAACAGAGCGGCATTGTCAAAGAGAAGGGAACACAATATTTTAAGGTAGGAGGGACTCTATTTAAGAAACACTTTTTTTTTTTTCTTTTTTTTTTTTCCCCATGCCTTTATTCAATGACTTCATGCTCTCTAGGAGGGGAAATTCAAGCAGGCATCAGTACAGTACAAAAGAATTGTGACATGGCTGGAACATGAAACAGGTCTGCAAGAAGAGGATGAGAAGAAAGCAAAAGCATTGCGACTGGCAGCACACCTGAACTTGGCCATGTGCTTCCTTAAACTGCAGGAGCCAAACCAAGCTCTAGAAAACTGTGACAAGGTATTTAAATGTACTGTTTATCCTTTGAATACACATTTGTTAATAATTTATCACAAATTAATACATTGATTAGCAAGAGCATTGTCTTTATTCTTGTTGAAGAATTTAGTGAAAATTTTAGTGTAAAGTTGTTGTTTTTTATTTGGTATCCATGTATTTATTTAGTTGAAAAGAACTTAAGACTTAGACAAACTTTATTGATCCACAAAGGAAATTACTTGGTCATAATAGCTCGGTTGCATACTAAAACACTCATGAAAAACATTAGCAAAAAAGCAACAAAAAAAAGAAGGAAAGTAAGTTAGTTTCATATATGCTGTTGATGACCGTAGGCTCTGGAGTTGGATGCCTCCAGTGAGAAGGCATTGTTCCGGAGGGGAGAGGCGCTGTTTGGTATGAAGGAGTTTGAAAGAGCCAGAGATGACTTCCAGCGAGTTATTCAACTCTACCCTGCTAACAAAGCTGCCAAGAGCCAGGTAAAATACTGTCTCTTAAAGGGTAATTCCAACAACTTTCATCTCTCAATGTCTTTCATTAGTTCACAGCTGGTTGTTACCTCCGCCAAGGAGGTTATGTTTTTGCCAGGGTTTGTTTGTTTGTTTGTTTGTCTGTCCGTTAGTGTGCAACATAACTCAAAAAGTTATGGACAGATTTGGATGAAATTTTCAGGGTTTGTTGGAAATGGGATAAGGAAGAAATGATTAAATTTTGGTGGTGATCGGGGGTGGGGGGGCCCACGGGGGGGGCGCAGACCAGAAAATTTCATCAAAATCTGTCCATAACTTTTTGAGTTATGTTGCACACTAACGGACAGACAAACAGACAGACAGACAGACAGACAAACAAACCCTGGCAAAAACATAACCTCCTTGGCCTCCTTGGCGTGGGGGGGCCCACGGGGGGGGCCACTGATCAGCCTTGGCGGAGGTCTGCGCTCTCCGAGTGCTTCTAGTTTTAAAACTGCTTTTGAGGTTTGTCACCAATTTCTCATCAAATCTGTAAAACCGGAGTGATAGCCCAAGTATCACGAATCTGTTAGGTTTTCCGTGATTATGGACCCGAATTACTTCCCTCACGGTGAACAACTTCGAACTGTACTCCACCACAAACACTCCATTTGTTTACATACCAAACCAAAACCTAAATGAAACCGTCACTCTGTTTTGTTTTTTTTGGGTTTTTTTTTTCAGAATTCCACCCAACCGTAGTATGGCCATAGCGGCAACAAACATGGAAACGGCTTCATTGTTTCTTACTACTGCGGCTGCGTGGAATCCCGAAAAAAAAAAAACCCAACTGACAGTTTCGTTTAGGTTTTGGTTTGGTATGTAAACAAATAGAGTGTTTGTGGTGACGTACACTTCGAAGTTGTTCACCGTGAAGGAAGTTATTCAGGTGTGTAATCACAGAAAGACTAACAGATTCGTAATACTTAGATTATCACTCGAGTTTTACAGATTTGATGAAAAATTTGTGACGAACATCATATGTAGCTTTAAAACCTTGTTACACAAGCTTTAATAGATTTAAGGTCTTTTGCACTGATTGGCACAAACTAATACCCACCTGGTAATTCTTAGTTGAAACATTATGTATCATCCAGAAAGTACACATTTACATCGCAGGTGCATTATTATGACACTCTGACAAAGCATTAGGAGATGCTTTCAAATGATAAGCATTCTCTATGTCTTTATTTTTACTTTTAATTTATCAATGGACAAACATAAATTATGCACATTTCTTACTAGGGTAACCCAGAGAATCACTGTACAAAGTTTTGATGTTTAAGTGTATCTTTGGAAAATGTCTTACACCTCCTCCATGATAAATCCTTTTAGGTGATTCTCTGTCAGAAACGTATTAAGGAGCAACACGAGAAGGACAAGCGCATCTACGGCAACATGTTCCAGAAGTTTGCAGAGAGGGATTCAAAGGTAAAGCGTTGTATTTTCGACAACTACCACAAGAGGGCGGGCTAGACAGACTGACAGAAGTGTAACTTTGCTGATGTGAGTCTTTTTTTTTTTCTCTCCTTGAATAGAAAGAAGCAGTGAAGGTGAAGACTGAGAGCAAAGAAAACGGCAGCGAAGAGATGGAGGTTGAGAACGGGGAAAAGGAAACAGAGAGAGAAGCAAAGTAGTAAATGTTTAAGACCTAGATGTGACTGTAATTCGGTTCATCTGTACTTCAGACTTTTGTAACTTCAGCCATTTGTGTTTAAGGTGTGACTGCTTGTACATGAAGTGTGTGTGTGTTGTGGGGGGGGGGACAGAAAGATCAAGTAATGTTTGTAAGAGCACTGACTTATGGGCGTATCTGTGCTGGCTTTCTTTATGTCTAAGCTTTTTTTTGCTGTGGCAGCTAGCCGAGCGGGTGGAGCTCTCTAGCGGATGGCACTGTGGGACATGGTTATATTATGTGAAATGTCTGCCACCACCCCACCCTGAACCCTTGCAACCCACAGCTTCGAACTGTGCATGTAATTTCACAGCGTTTTGGGTAGGAAAAAGTGCATCCAAGTGTTATGTGCAGAGTTTCAAACCCTCACCCGTCAAGGGCTAGACCATATACCTTGCACTACCTTCTGTCTTGCTCCCCCTTGTGTTTTCGCTGTCCATCCAACCCTTCTATCATGGGCCTACTGATCAATTTTGGAGTTGTGATGGATGCGTTACAGATTTCATGTGTTTGAATGTTGGAGTGCCTGTGTTCTAAAGTACGTATGTAGCGGAACTGTGGAGTAATAAGACATTAGCCTGGAATAGCTGTCAGACTTCAAGCTTCTCTCTCTGTCTTAAGCTGGAGCTCCCCTTTTAGCCCCCATGGGTACAGGACTGTTCACCTTTGCTTTGAAAATATTGATTTTTGTACTTTTTTTCCAGTGTTGTGCTTGTGATTTCTGTATTATTCTCGAAATGATAAATACAACTTACTTAACTGGAATATGTGCGTTTAAAGCAGCTAGAAAGGACATTAATTAGCTTTTACTGGACATACTCGAGTAATAAACAAGTCTTAGTCTTAATTTACTGCAAAAAGTACATGTGTAAATGTGTGCAAATGCGGCTCGTCGGTTTCATGCTGTAATAACCAGAAGAAAACATGAGCCCTGTTTGTTTTCAGTCAACAGCACCTGATGAGAGGCAGAAATGTCACAGGGGGACTAAATTAAAACAGGATTGTAGGTGATTTGTTTAGTACTGAGTTTATGTTTGTCTATTGGAATGGTCTCTGCTTGGTCTGCCCTGACAGAAGGATATAATAAATAATAGAGACAACCAGATTGTGTGAAATTCTTGATTATCATGTTCTTGTCACTGTCTTCTCATTTGTTTCTTGATATTGTGGCATATGATGTGAGACACCCAAATGTGGTGCATAAGGAAAAATCTAAACTAGGCTCAGAGACGCCTGAAAACAATACATGATGCAGAACCTGTTCTGCCTGTTTTACAGAACATGAAACCATGTTGAAACCACTTTGCATTAAAATATAGACCCAGAGCAGTGGTTCCCAACCTTTTTAGATGTTAATAAAATAAACAGTAATTTTAGATGATATTTAGGCTATATAATGTATATTATGGACGGTGGCAGAAAAGCTAGGTGGAGATTACTGCACAAAGCAAGAATTTTATTTTCCTTGGTCAGGATATGTACAGTCAGTAGAGCTTGTATTTACAAGGCTGACAATTAATACTGAACAAACAATAACTCAAATTATGATTTATGAAAGAGCTGCAGCATCTTAAACTGGCCACAATGAACATTTGAAAGATAAACAGTACCACAGGGCTTCAGTTTCAAAATATTTTTTATCATTATTATTATTATTATTTTTTTATTTTTTTAAAATCCATTACTAGAAATTTCAGGTGACTCCACAGTTTAAAAACACTGATCTAGAGAATGGTCTCATCCTGGAGTTGTATTTCAGAATATTTAAAACAATTGGTGGTAGTATTATGATCATTAACGTGACAAAGTACTAGTACCCAACTGAAAATACTCAAGTAAAACTAATGAATTGTTATACTAAAATTCATGATTGTGTTGAATTTATATTAATGCTACATCATAGAATTTGTTGCATTTTACACCTGTAAATGTTTCAGCTTGAGCTTATTTTAACTATTTTTGTTGGCGGGTTTTATCAATATTGTTTCAGCTCCGTGACTGTGTTTTCTAGTTAATCCCTGAGGGTTTTCCAAATTTGTTTAGGTTAAGGATGAGTTCCTCCAGTCCAAAAGGGAATATTTAATCCTGTGTTTAGGCAAATCAGAGTACTTGGAAATGCACTGTGTGGCAGATCTTTCAATAAATGTCTTCACAACTAAATAGAAAAAGAGGCATCTGGGTGTGAAGACTTACTGTAGTTCAACATGTAACAAATAGTTGGTTTTGTATCAACTATTTTTTAATTTACTGACTTAAATACTTTGCCTGTCTCTTCCTCCTATTCATACACACTCCCTTAGTTATGCTTTGGATAACCACATTTTTTGCATGTCAGCTGGACATTAACAGGTATCAGCTGATAGTCTCTGCTCATAGTGACACTGATCTTCATATTGTATGTATCTCTGATTGTCCAGGACTTTCCATTAGGTAACTCTTTGAGAAATCATTGGTAGTAATACACTCAGTGTCACCTCAAGTTCCTCCCCATACGTTATACTTTTTCTCCTCATCATTTACTGTCATATCAAAGAAAATGTTACTTTAAATCACACATCATGTGCATTTCTTTAGTAGCCATTACAGTGAAAACCACACACTGTATGACTAAAAAAGCCTCAAAAAAATTCAAGCCACTTTTCAATTTTGTGTAAATACATTTCCCAGCAAATCCAAGTGTATTTTTAAGAACTGAATTAGTTTAAGAGGAAGTATAATTTTCTCAGCACATTTGGAGATACATATGGTTTTCACCAGACAGGAAAGGGGGTAAACCGTAATCTGAAAAAGTAACTTGGACAAATGAAACAAACATTGTAGTTTTACAGGAGGAGTAAAAATACAGTACAGTATTAGGATGTAGAGAAGTACAAAGATACATCAAATAGAAGTATGTGTAGGTGCCTACCCAATGATCCACCGACGATCAAAATCATCTACTGATCTAAAATGTTTAATACCTGTTGATCCATTAATCCTATCAATACATGTAAATAACTGGTGTAAAATACAGTTTATCGTCTTTTCATGGTCATCACATATGACCGATTTGGATGTTCAGAGGCTCCATACTTAATGTGGAAACACCGTCATCTTCTATAAGATTGATTCAACAGTAAAACCTATGGAGTTTGATAAATAACAGTGGATGGAGACACTTGGCTTATGTTCAGTTAATATTATAATAATTAAATTAAAATAATATAATATCATTTAATGATATATTTTACCCCCCAAAAAGTCACTTTTTCTTCAGTTTTTCTGTTTCTGATATAATAACCCTCAGCTTTAATCTGGGCTTTTATGGATGTCTGTATGATCAGTACATTAACCCATAAAGACCCAGTACTACTTTTGTGAACCTTCCCAAATGCTTTTATCTCTCTATTTAACCTTTCTTAAGGGATTTGCCACCATTTAGCATAATATTATCCTCTCTATTTTGCATTTTTTTTCAATGAAAATCAGGTGTTTTTCTATATTTAATTTGCTGATAATGTACTTTAATCATAATGCTGAGATTACATTTGAGGTTTATCATACCACAAACAGTGAAAACTTGACCAAAAGTAACTTTCTCAATAAAATCTATTATTAACTAAACAGACACCGAGCATCTCCATCCACTGTCATTGTTCAAACTCCATGGGTTTTACTGGTGAATCAATGTTGTAGAAAATGACAGTGTTTCCATGGTAACTACGGAGCCTCTGAACGTCCAAATGGGTCATATCTGATGACCATGAAAAGATGACAAACTGTATTTTACACCAATTATTTACATATATTGATAGGATTAGTGGGTCAGAAGATATTAAACATTTTAAATCAGTAGACGCTTTTGGTCACTGGTGGATATTTGGGTCTTTATGGGTTGAACCGAGGAAAATACCTTATTTTTACTTAAAAATACAAAATACAGAGCATAATATTAGAATAAATGGTGATAAATCAGTTAAGAAAGACTCAAAATAGGGAAAAGATATCATTTGGGAACTGCCACAAAAGCAGCACTGGGTTTTTATGGGTTAAAATCCCCGAATAAAGACAAGTAGTTATATTGACAATACTATATAGGGTGAGTTGATCAACAGGTTTAAATATGAATAATTTTTTCTAATGATGGCATGTTTTCTTTTTTGTTTTGTTTTTTTGGTGTTTTTGCAATATCGAAAGTAAGAATCAGTAGATCATTGGATGTGTTGAGCTCAACTCTACTGATAAATTATTTCCACCATCCTAAAATATTTATGATAGCAGGTATTAAGCAAAGTTTAGACATACGTGTGTCTATTTTTTTTTTAAAAACTAACTCCAAAGTACTAATTTAAAAAAAAAAAAAAAAAAAAGAATCTAAATGGATGGTTTGACCCGTGTGTACTGCAGCTGTCAGGAGGTCAGAGCCTTCTTTTCCGGAGGACGCACTGATCTGATCTGATCCTGCGGCTCTCTCTCACAGGGACACCGGTGTCATTTTACGGATGCGCCCTGCTATCACTCTGGAGACAGACCTTGTTCTCAACGAGGAGCTTTTAATTATTTATTCTAGGTATTTTATTTATTCTGAATCACATATACTTTACAAATGATTTTCTTTAGCTGAGACATACACTGAGGCCACCAAGCCTACCCCACATTAAACAGTGGCCTGGGGGAATCCCTGTGTGACTTGCTTTCATCAGGAACCATTATCTCTTTGTGAGGTTAGACAATGAAGCTAAAGGTGAATACATTCAATAACTCCATTATATGTGACCTTTTAGTTGGTGGCGATGTGCTGAAAAAACATCATAACAGTTAAGGGTTTATTTTATAGCCTTTTTTTTTTTTTTTTTTTTTTTTTTTTTACTTTATTTTTCTTATTTTACTACAAACATGGTTAAATATACATTACACAAATAGAAGGATCAGGGAGTAACAACTTACATAGAAAAAATAATACATAAATACATAAATAAATAGGCATTCTCACACAGTGTAAATGTGTATATACCTAGCATTGTTGAAATTACAGAGCTAAGAAGAGGGTACCTATTTGTGTTTTGTTTTATTTTTATCACCTCTATTTTATTCATTTGTTTAATCCTTTTTTTTTTTTTTTTTTTTTTTTTTACATTTGGTAACCACACGTGCCTATGTGTTATTGTGCAATTTGTTTAAGTAGCTAATAAATAGAAAACGTTTCTCACTAACATCTGTGACGACGTCAAAACCACCGTTGTAGTTAATGCTGACAATCTGTTATTACAAATACATTAAGCAAAACAAACAAACAAACAAACAAACAAACAAAAACTCGACGTGCTTAGGGGTTACCACTTGACTTCCTTCTGGGAACCTGTTGAAGTTGGCTACATTTGAAGTGTTGAGTTCTAAACGCCTACAGTAAAAGCTGACTTCATAACATAAACATGTGAAAATGATTGTATCGCAAAAGGAAGTAGTTTACCTGTGGGCTACCTGTCCACATTTTAGAGTTAAATCTCAAGGTGGGCGCTGCCTGTTTACTCCTCCCTCCAATCTTACAGCAAAATGGATTTAAGCTAGCTGTAATTCATAGACACGCTTCCTGTATCACATTTCAAAATAAAAACTTTGCAACTAAATGATGGCCAGATATTTTTGAAATGTTTGCCTCGTCAAATAAAACATATATAATGACTCTTAAAAAGTAAATAAAGTAAGTGTTTTCATGGATTTGCTGAATATCAAAGCTATTTTCTTGTCGTAACGGTTTTACTTTGAAGGCACTTCCGGAAATGCTCTGCTGTGTGTTTGTTATTCTCCGTCCGTGTTAGTGAAGTTGTGTGGAGTAAATCTGGTGTGAAATTTCACTGTTGAGTCCGTTGTTTGTGTCGTGCGCCAAAGCTGGGCTATCAGGAGCAGAGGTCGGCACGGCAGCAGGCTCACTCCGCTTTGAGGAGCAACGGGAAACCTCTTCAAACTTTTAGATGGTCGAGAGTGTTCAGTTTAGATTACCGGCTTTCTCGGGTCATGGTGGGATTTTTCGCGGGATGAGAGCCACCGGGGGCCGTGCGCACCGGGGACAGCCAGGGCGCCGGTAGTGGGCACCCATCGGCGGACAGGGTCGCGGTCGGATCGGTCCCCCCCTGACGAAACGAGTGACCCGACAGATGAGTGAGTCGGGAGGACATTTTGCCTGGGAGCCACGATGATCGCGACGTTTTTCCCCCTGAAGAAACTCCGGCGTAATGGCAAATGTCTTCTGTTCGGGGCGATTCTGCTGGTCGGTGCCGTGGCTGTGTACCACGAGATGGTTGCAGCAAAAGCGTGGACTGGTGATACCGGTAAGTCTGCGACCACAAGTTGTCTGCGAACACTGTTACTGTCACGTCCAACAAGTGTAGCGACTTCTTTCAACTTTAATGCAAGAAATACATGCAGGAGACCGCACCTAAACTTGTAAACAACCTGCAACGGAAACAATAGTACAATGGAAATCCAAAACGTTATGTATGGGAAAAGTGAGACAAACTGGTAGATTAAGTACAATTCAATGTGTCTAACAGCTGTAGGCAAAAATGCAAAAAAAAAAAAAAAAAAAAAACACAGACTTTTTGCTTTTCTGTGTAACATAGGATAAAAGATGAGATGAGATAAGATATACTTCATTAAAACAGTCGTCAAATACACTAGAAAGACAAAGAGAAGATAAAAAGATTTTTTTTAAAAATGTTAAAAGTTATAAAAACGTATGCATTTAATGGTGATAGATTGTGTTTTTCAGTTATTCTGTTTCACCCACTACTGCTGTAAATGCAACCACAACCGCTGATTTAGTCTAGATCTTATTTCTCTTACATATTTACAATTCAGTGTGGCAACGTCTTGCATTTATGAAACATTATTTCTGCTTTTACTGGTCACTGATTGTGTTAAATGCACACATAAATATCCAGGAAAGTATAAGTGCAGGCTTTTTTATACTAATTGCCTTGAGTGGAAACAGCATGATGCAATGGTTTTTTCAGATTTTTTTTTTTTTTTTTTGATGGGACATTCTTTGTTGTAGAAGCTGTGAAACTATTGTCCCATTGAAGGATGTACAAGAACATTAGATTACAATTACTTTAACTACTCTTACTTTTAATGAATAATGTGTCTTGGATTTGCACAGGAAACCTGAGCAGACAGCAGGTGAAACAACAGGTCGATTAACAGTGATGGGGTAGTATGTGTGAGAAAAGAGAAAGGGGGGGATGGGGGTCAGAAGGTCAGATTACATGTTTACACACAGAAGGAAGTCAAGTCTCACACTGGGTGACCAAACTTCCTGCCCTTTACCTTATTTACACCTCAGCTTACCATCTGTTGCATTGCAGTCTCTCCTGAGCATAAATAACATTGCAGCGTCACCACCACACTGGCTTGGATGGAGATAAAAAGAGTGAGATTAGTCAGTTTGCATCTGCCCGCTAAAGCAAAACAGCAACACATGACACACACACACAGTTGGAACAAAGCCTGACGTGTAAACACTTGCCTAAGACCTATATTACAGGGCTTGCCTATCTACACATTCCTGTGTTGTAGCCCCCATGTCACAGTGAGAGAAACTATATACAGCCTTAAAATATGAACGCTGAAAGAGCAAGTCAAGGTCTAAAGATGTAAAAGATGAATGTCAGGAATGGTTGAAGAAGCCTCCGAGATTCTATGCATTTACAGTAGTTTAGGATTTTAGAAATAATTCTTTAGATAGATAGATAGATAGATAGATAGATAGATAGATAGATAGATAGATAGACAGACAGACAGACAGACAGACAGACAGATAGATAGATAGATACTACAAACAACTTTCAAACGATTAATTTTAATGGGAAAGGGTTATCAAAAGTTTATGTCATCTATCCTTTCTTGAGAGGAATGACTATTATATGATATTTAGCTATTTGCAATTTTAGTCACTGTTTTTATTTATTTATTTATTTTTTGAGTTCCAAAAGCTAAAAATCTAATATCTTCCTGATTGTAATTCACAGATATTCACAATTCACAGTTAAAGTTGTGTGAACATAGTGATATCAATATTGAGGACAAACAAGAGATTGGTGGTGTGTGTACACTGAGTCAGCATGGAAACATTTAACAGGGTGTTATTAAGTGTAAGTATATTATATTACATAAAACCTGAACTGTTTTTAATTGTCGACTATTAAGTGGTCCATCTCAGTTATTATTATTATTATTATTATTATTATTATTATTATTATTATTACATAGTAATTGTCAGTATACAGACTAGCAGCTTTCGTTTTCCTTTCCCTTTTGTGCAACAGGACAGAAGCGTATGTGTCAACCATCTTTTGTGTAACACTGGTGACAAAAGTTGCCAGAGGAGTTCCCTAAGCCTCAGCTCTGACATATGAGTCTTTAAGGGATAACTTGTTTTTCCCACATGTAAGTCACATGGGCACCAAAGATTAGACTGTAGATCACATATGAAGGGCTGTGGTTAATAAATGGTCCAGTGGAGAATTGGCTGTTAATACCCACCCTATCACTGCTTCTTTCATTCCCAGAGAGAGTATCTCATACGCCTCATAAAGAGTATGACTGCAGACTGTTTGGCATTCTTGACTTGGCTTTACTCCACCAATTTACATACAGGTGTCTAAAATCCTTTTAAATCTATGAAAACAGCTTCATCTCCAGCAAGACTGAAAGGAGGATAGAGGAGCTGTGATCTTGGCTAGTGTTGTAAATATACATAATTTACCAAAATAATAATAAATACACCAGCTAAGCTATTCCTTTTGTTTGCATGATTCATTCAAACTCTGAGTCACTGAAGCTCACAGAAACCACTGATAGTAATTTATATGACTAATTGGATAAGTTATTGTAATGTTCTTTGGTGAATAATGTGAGGAGAAAGCAACAGAAGATGTGACTGGAGAGCAGTGGGTCTCAGTTATAAATACCCCTCTTTTTCTTTTCTTAACCACCACTCTAGAATTACTCACGTTGCCAAAATTGGCTCCATGTCTCAAGGGTCTGTGTTTGGAGATCTCCACCCTTATAATGACAGGCTCTAAATCCACAAGCACTGCAATCCCAGTTAACTCACTGACAACATGAGCTCATAAAAACCAAACACGGAACTCCTATTTATTTTTACAACACAAACCTATCATTTCAAATTTTATATTTCTGCATAAGCTCTTCCTTTGCTGGACTTCTAAGGATTTTTTTTCTTCAGTGTAATCCTACCAATACCAGTTACCAGCAGCTCATTGAAGGCTCTGACTGAGATGAGTTTCACTCAGTGTATGGCAGCATTGAATGGGGAGCGGGTGGGACTGTGATGGGACACTACACTTCATTGTTCATGCAACATAAGTCGACAAAAACTGTTAAAAATGCATCTTGCATAAGAAAGGAGCTCGATAACACTTTTAGTGCCTGATCTACTAATAAGCTTATCAGATATCTATCTGTTGTTATCAATCACATTGACACTGTTTTTACAGGAGTGGTACTAAAAGAAGGTTTTGTGTTTTGCGTTATCATAAAACAGCATCTCTCCAAGTATTCAACACTATTGTTCAATGTAGTAGAGGTTGTCATTTCTATACTGACTGCAGGTGTGTTTTGCTCCATCTCAACTTATGCCAGTGGTTCCCAGCCTTTTTTGGCTCATGACCCCATTTTAACATCACAAATTTCTGGCGACTCCAGATATTCAAAACAGAGAAATTCTTTTTGCTAATATCTATTTGTTTTTTATCATGTAATAGTTTGCTACATTACACCATTATTAAATCAGCCATAATGAACATTTGAAAGATAAATGGTACCACAGTGCTTCAGTTTCAGCTTCAGAGTTTATCATGTCTTTTATGTATTGTGATTGTCTCTCTCAACTCACCATATATTTTTTTGTATAAGTTTTTTTTTTTTTTTTTTTTTTTTTTTTTCAATTACTAGAAATTTCAGTCAACCCCATTTGAATTCCAGGCAACCGCATGTGGGGTCCCAACCCCAACTTTGAAAAACACTGACTTGTGCTTTCCTCAACATGATTTCATTTTAATTAGATCCCTCTGTTTGCAGGTTGGAATAGACTTTGCATGGCTGATTATTATTCATTCATTATTCATTATTCCAAAGTAGGAAGACAGCTCAAGAATAATAAGAGTGTGTTCCGCCGAAATTATGAGACACCTTCACATATGTAAAATGTGGTGTGACAGTGTGGTCCATTGGCAGAGACTCTGCATGTTTGTCAGTCTTGGGAGGGTTTGATTGCTTTTATCTTCTCTCTTATTCTTCCTCAGGCATGATGCCCGCAGCCGATGACAGTAACTGGAGAAGAGCCATGTTTGATGGAAAGGTAAGGAGTGGCAGAAGAAAAATGTGGTGATGCTGAAGAGTAGGCAGAAGTGAAAATAAAGTCAGCTTTTCTGTGTATGTTTTTTTTTTCCAGGCCAAAAGAGACCAACAACATGACTCTGTGGAGGACTTGACCGTCTGGAGATCCAGTTATACTCCACAAACTTGGAAAACAGAGGTACTGTAGGTGTGTCTGTGTCCACAGTAACTGCATGTTTAAGTAATCTCTTACCTCCTTTGAACTGTATATAAACCTGCCCAGACCTGTCAGCCCCCTCCCTCTTCAGTGCGTTTGCCTGTGTGTACAGTGTTTTCCATGCAGCAGCGTCTGCTCAAGCAGCCTTTACTCTTCTCTATTTGAGTCATCATATTTCCACTATATTAAGCTTGACTATGCTTGAGCCAGCTGCTTACGTCTCATATTTCATGTCTGCTGTTACTGTGTCTGATTCTAATGACATGTGTAACTAAACTTCACATCAGCATTGTAAAGAAGCCTGTGGTGTTTGTCATACTGATGTGTGTGTGTGGAATTCTTTTTCAGTAGGATGTTGCCGTTATTCGTTTATGCTTCAAAGACAATAGTTTAACAGCAACATGGGGTATAATCACCCTTGTTGCAGTTTATCTCTGCTTTTTCATATCTCTTTGTTTTGGTTCCTGCAGTGTTCCAAATTACTGTAGAGTTGACAGATTCTCTGTATTACCTTGATTTTCCAGCACTAAAGTGATTATTATATTTATAAATATTCTTACAACTGATGTGGCAGTTCCTAGCTCATTAGCAAAGCAAAGCATATTTACATTGATGTTTGAACTAAGTTGTTTAGCAATTTGTATTATTCCTGATAAAAAAAGACTAATGTCATGCAATATCCTTTTTCACTTATTGTTGTGATAAAGTATTTGTTCACTCTTATGACCAAGCATGTTTAATGTATCTGAAGTGTTTGTTCACATTAAACATTGCAGTCGGGTCACAAGAAAGAATAATTATTACATAAAATTACAACCGGTAGCATTAAGATTTTTACAAGAGAAAATGTCAAATTATGCAGTGCTTGTGGACCAAATGAATTGAGGTAATATTCCTCAGAGCAGGTGCAGCTGAAGTGCAGAATGTGTAGTATACGACAGCTCCATTAACAGAGACATTAATCTGACCATGCACCTGTTTAATTTTTAACTCCACAGTGAGATTGAAGTAAAGTAGAGTACGTGCAAATACCAAGGAGTGAAATAAACAAAGACTGGATTTGAAACAAATGTGCTTCTCTGACTCCTGGTCAAGTGGCCTTTGATCATTGATATGGAAAATAAGAAAAAGAAGCTTGCTAAATATTTACAGGCAGCTGGAACATGCTAATTGCCTGAGTCATTATTTTACTGCCTTCTGTCTGAATATGAGCCCAAGTCATGCTAACATTTAACTGACTGTGCTGATGACAGCAGTGTTTAACTTGACCCCTAATGAAATACGATGGGGTGTACAATAGAGCACTGCTAATGAGTGTTCTCCTGCTACAATCATACGCACAGCTCAGATAACATGGCCTCTTTGACCAAATATTAGAGGTGTTTGTTTACAGGACGTCAGGCCCTCTGCCTATGCATGTGTGCATTCAGTGTTCCCTACTGACTTACCACGAAAACAATGGAGGTGAGGAAGACAAATTTGGCTGTGGTTCAAGTGTCACCCAGTTCTTTTGATCCACCCCTCAATCTGTATAAAAACCAGTCCTTAGAGTAAACATATCTTCCTAAACCATCAGTTCCCTTGCGTTACCTGAAGACTCTTTGTTATAAACTGTTCCATTTTGTCATTTGCCCATGCTAAGTGCTACTCAAGTCTCTGAACTATATTGGAGAGAAGTCACCTGGTCAGGAAATGCTACTTCATGAAATTTCAGCTTCCTACAAAGTATTTGTGTCTTGGTATAAATAAACAGATTCTTTCAATATATTTGCACTATATACTTTCCAAGTCAGTTGAATCTGCAGCTTTGGAAATTATTCTTAAACACCTGTGATTTTCTTTAGATACCCAGTTACCTTACATACATTAATATGACTTTCTGATATTTAGCTCTTGGAATATCAATAGTTTCTAGATAGTTTTTCAACTTCAGATGCACCTAATTTATGTCTTACTTGTTATTGCTGGCCTTACAGATCAAATTTATGACATGTTGATATTTTTTTCTTTTTTTGGCAGTGGTCCAATAATTATTTCCAAAGCTGTTTGTAATACAATGATTGCATTGTCAAGTTGTATTTAAGGAAGTCTGTTCTGCTGGTTTTAGTTTGCAAAAGAACTGAGGCCAGATGGTTAATTGCCTCGCTGCTGACTGTCTGCAGCACAGACACTTTTGTATTTGCAGCATTATCATTGCTTGCTCTCCTCTACCTGCAGTATAAAGGACAGGCCAATCTGCATGTCTTTGAGGACTGGTGTGGCAGTTCTACAGCTGACCTCCGTAAGAACATGCACTACCCACTGTACCCTCATGTGAGTCATCCTTTTAAGTTTTAATTTACCTTCGTTTGATGATTAAAGTGATACTAAACAGTGAAGAATTTTTTTTTAGCATTTGGGTTAACGTGCAACAATTTATTTTCAATTGATTTGTCACATATGATGCAGTGTTTGTATTGCCCAATTTCTACAAAACTCCAAATAAACAAAGGCTGGAAAAAAAAAAGCATTTGGGTTAACGTTAATGAAATGCATTACAGCCTTCCTGCTGTAATGTTGACACCATGGTAGTTGTATTATTATATTCTATAAACCTCAGTTACTGTCCAACTGGTTGAATCAAAGCTGTTGCATTGCTCTATTGTGAACCACTGGAATCAAAATCCACATTGGTGTGTGTCTTAATCAGTTAACCGTTGGAAATTAAATACTGCTGTTTGCTCTTTGCTGTGATTAGAGCATTTCAGGACTTCAGCTTCCTATCTGAAAGAACAGTATGACAGTAAGATAAAGCAGCAAATGTATTCTGCACACTTAGTGATATTAATGTACAAAAAAGTACAAAAACCCAAAATAATGCTCTCTGACCTTCATATGACTGCACATTGGTGTCATGTGATTCTGTGGGGTGCAGGTGTCTATGAACAACCCCTGTGTGTCACATATACACCTGCCCAGTCCTCCCTCCAGTCCTCCTTGCCCCACTCTCACCTTCTTTCTTTCTTTGTAGTGCTTATCAGAATCATGTAGTAGGCGGAGTTCTACCCAGAAGGGGTAAAAGTACGCTTGAAATGTATTTCCTTGTGCAAATCCCTGATTAGGGGGCAGATATGATTTCATACCTTACTTTTCAGCTAGGCTTTTCAGCTTTATCAAATCATGATGCAGCACAACACTTGTACCGACACGTTTAAAGAGTAAGACTTTCATTTTTCAGCTTTTTGAAATGCAGCAAGTATTTTCATCACCGTACACGCTTTGCCTTAAGCATAGACACACAAACACATACACCTTGGTTTTCACTCAGAGGTACATTCAACATCCACATGCTAGAGCCTCAGGTCCTTGAACTTGATATGTGTTTGACTTTGGGTAAACATCATGACTGAGACTCTGTGTTTCCTTTGCTTCACACTTTCAGTCCAGAATCACAGTACAGAAACTGGCTGTCTCCCCTCAGTGGACCAACTACGGGCTCAGGATATTTGGTTATCTACACCCCTTCGCTGATGGTACAGCATCTGCTTAAACATCTCTACACTAAACGTATAGACTGTCGACAGACTCAGAAGAAAATACCTGATGGGAGTGATATCCTCCAAGATGACAAAGCCTATATGACATGAAGGGTGACTGAATGGTTTGATGAGTATTAAAATACTCTGGAACGTATGCTACACCTTCAGTCACTGCAGCTCACTCCAATTGTATGTTTATTTTTTGACCTGCAACATCATATGTATTGTTTTTTTTTTTTTTTTTTTATTGGAACCACAACTTTTTTTGGTTTTTTTTCGCACTAACAAGAAATAAAGTTTGGACTTTAGAACAAAAAACAAATAATTACTCAATTTACCCATTTCTCAAGACAAATTCATGACAAAACATACAAGGGTTCCTGCTGAACTCCTATGGCAGATGTTTGATGTGTTAAACAATGTTCCACCACCATTATTTAATCACCTAATATCTTGCGGAAGAATTGTGTCTACTCTCTTCAAATTCAGACTCATAAAGTTAAGGCCACGGTGCACTGAAGCTGTCAGTGGCACATGGTAGTAAGATGCCTAAAAAAGACACATTTTGTCATTTTTTCCTTTAATTTTCCATCCCACCCTGTGACAAATATAATGGCTCTCTTTACCTCTGTTTTTTTCTCTACTTTTCTTTCTGTCTGTCAGGAGACTTAGTGTTTGCTTTGAGTTCTGACGACAACTCTGAATTTTGGCTAAGCACAGATGAGTCTCCCCACAACTTGCAGTTACTGGCCTGGGTTGGAAAGGTATGTATGTTATCTCTTGTCAGGGCGAAGAGTAGAAGAGGTTGCATCATACTTGTCACTTTACCAAGTGTTTGTGTGTTCTTTTTTTCCCCATTTAGACTGGCAGAGAATGGACAGCCCCTGGTGAATTTGAGAAGTATGCCAGTCAGACCTCAAAACCAGTTAGGTAGGTGGTCAACATAATCAATGTTATTGCTAGATCATCAGTTAAGGCTGTCAAAGTCAGCGGACGAATCATGATACTTAGTTTTCACTTTCTAAAAGGACTGTATTTGAGATATGTTGGTCCAGACCCAGTGCTTTGTGTATTCCACTTAATATTTTATTTAATTAGTGCATTTTCTAGGATGCCTTAAATTACTGGTAAAAGCATCAGTAGTAGTAGCATCAGTGACATGATGCTAGTGAGTGTATTACATAAAGTTTCTAATAATGTATTTTTTTTTTTTTTAGAATATACCAATTTAGAGGCCATCATAGACATAATTATATCAGAGCTGTGCAGATTTAATTTAGTTAATTGTTAGTTAATTGCCTGGGGATAGTTGTTTTGCTCAGTAAGAAGTAAGAAAAGGCACAGGGCAGTGAATCATATTCACTCTGTTACTGATTTTTATTTATTTTTTTAATGTTCCAAAGTAGGTTCCCCACCTCTGCTTTGGCATCTCATGTGGTCACAGTCATTACTGAAATACATGGCAGTGAATTTTTTGTTGCCAGACATAAAGAAGAATTAGAAAGGAGAAAACTATGAAGCTTTGACGATCCCATTTGTTTCATTCTTTCATCATATGGCCAAAGTACTTTTGTTTCTGTATGAGAAATCTGAATAAGGTGCCAAAGTCTACATACTTAATAAGACTGCATTACTTTCATTAAACAGCAATCAAATATAAACTTAACAAAGCTGAAAACCCTTATGCATTATAGATTCAGTTTGCTGCCACTGGGCAGGAAACTATGCATGCTACTCTTTGTGGCATTGCTTTTCCATAAATCTAAGCTGACACAGCCACATTGCTGATATGCGCAAACACAACTGTGTTTCCATCCCTTTAGGGTAATTTGCATTGACAATAACTCAGCAGGGAGCTAACCATAACCTCATTACATCTAAAGTTAACACTAATCTCAAACTTAATAGAAATTTACCATATGACTGATAGGATGAGTTTATAGTGGGAACTTGAACTTTGTCTCTATCTATGATTGTAAACACATATGCATCCCCATAATACATAGGTAAACTGGACAAATAATACAACAAAACTAGACAACAAAAGTAAACTAAACAACCCTTGAGAATTCAAGTAGGCCAACGGAGTTTACGTGTATGTATGCTATCAGTAGTTTCACAGAAATGATCAGCAGTATACAAACAGGAAGTGTATGTACATAGAGCTTAAATTAGTTGCAGTTTGGAAGATGGGTACTCAACCTCCCTCAAGAGCTTCAACAAGTGAGACATTGGTTTGCAGATGTTTATCAGGTCCTCCGCTGCTTTTATGTAGAGCTGCGCAGTCAAGACTGAACTTAAAGCTGATGTTTTGAAAATAATTATTGGACCACAGAGCAGTGAAAAGTCAATGTTCGTCATGTAGAAATATGACTTGTAAAGCAATGGAGGTTGCAGATGTGAGATGAAAGTCAGAACACATGAAATGTATACTTTACACATTTAATAAAAAAAATAAGCTGTGTTTAGTGACTGTTGTAATGAATGTTTTTCCATATACATTAATGTTTTGCAGTCACTGTGAATATTTGCTGTCTTATAGGTTGTCTTCACAAAGGAGATATTTCTTTGAAGTTATCCACAAGCAAAACGACAAGGGAACTGACCACGTAGAGGTGGCAGTAAGTAGAGTTAAATAAAAAAAATTATTTCTTTAAAGGAGTGGTATTTTGCTTTTTAAAATGGAATTATGCATTTTAAAACATTTCCCTGTGGTCTACATAAACTGTATATGCTGTGCTTGGGTCTGATTTCTTCATTAATTAAACTCCACAGGTCTATCTTCAACAATATTTCTGAGTAATGACACCAGAAAGGTCATTTTGAGCACTGGCCCTTTAAATGCAAGCGAGCCACTTCACACCCCACCCCCTCCTGGTTGTTGGCTGTGCACTCTGTCCAATTCAGCCACTTGTGTTCACTAATACAACCAACAACTGAACATTTTAGGTAATCGGCTCGAAGTTTGGACATATTTTCAGCATGGACTACAACCGCTGCTGCTGACAAACAATTATGCTGTATTTGGAGAAATGTTCGTCGGAAGTCTTGACCTTATATGTGCAAATGTCATGACGTAACAAGATATAAAGCATAACTAATTAAGAAGGAATTGAAACGGGTTGTAAAAATCTCCTCGATTTTTGCCAAAATAAATATAAAGATAGCTTTGCAGCACCTGGAGGGTTCAAATTCAAACTTTTGAACTATTAGGGTCCAAATACACAAATAAATGTACCAAAGACTAATAAAAGTGGGTTTAGCAAAATATGACCCCTTTAAGACTTGATTTACTTTCTATGTTGCTATGTGATTGTCTGCATGCATTTTCATGTTCACTGTAACTATTCATATGAACAAAATGGGCAATGTTTTATACTTGTTTGCACACAGTGGCAGCTCCTGGACCAAGGATTTAGGTTCATGGTTATTGAATCCAAGCACATATCCCTATACATTAGTAAGTACACAACAATCTGATCATACTGTGATTTTCTTTTATTAGAGTCTTTAGGTCAGGTTAAATCTCAACCACAGTGTCCCACAATTAAGCATAGTTAGCAGTTTTTCTCCTGTAATGTTCAAACCTGTGATCTTAAAATTAAACCAAGTCAGTGTTTTTGTTGAGTATTACATGCAAATCTCTTCTCCTGTTTTTAATGACTTGCGGTTTCATCCCACAGATGAGTCTGGCTTGTTAATGAATGATGTTGCCCACATACCACAGACGGTCGCCAGCCACCAACAACCCCCCGTAAGACAGAACACTGCTACGGCAGACATGCTGAGGGAGGATCCCAGAGACACTCTTTACCATGGTGGGAGGCACATCTCTGTCGCTTTAATTTTTCTACTGCTGATAAATAACCACCTTCATTTCCTACCATTCAGATGCAACTTATTTTGATCTTTTAAAGGCACAGGTAATTTTTAAAAATAAATTTTTGTGCTGTTTTTGGTTGCAGTGCCTTTCATAAACAACAAGCTCCTGCAAGGTGTTCTCCCTGACTGCTCCTACAAACCCAGCTATATAATCAAAGACTTTCCTCTACTACGCTACCAAGGACTGCAGTTTGTAAGTTTGTATGCTCAATATAATTTTTATATTCTGTATAATATTGAATATGTTCAGATCACTAAAAAAAATCTCCATGTTAAACTACAGTATATACTATATTTTGTAGATTTATATTCTTAGAACAAAAAGATTTTTAATACAGTATTGAAAAAGAAGCATATGTTCCCAAACAGAAGAAGATCCTGTTTATGTTGCAGTAGTCCAGTGGTTCTCAATCTTTTTCTGTGGGGCCCCCCTTTGGAGGACGAAAAATCTCCAGGCCCCCCTCAACCCCAACAACAGTGTAACAGTGGTGCAATTATTACTTATATTGAAAGAAACATCAATATCGTAACAATAATTTTTGCTTTCCCTTGAATAATTTGTTGTGCAAATTAAAAATTACTTAACAAGACTGCCCCCTGAACCAATATTTTTCCAAATAAAAATAGGAAATGTGCAATTATCTCACAACTATGACAATAAAGTTACTTTTTTTTAGAACAACACACAAATTTTGGTAACAAAGATGAACTTTTGAACAATATCAGTGGCTGCAATGAGCCCATTTCCATTACACATCTCAGAACATTAAAGTGCAAACTGTACAAACTGTGCAAAACCAGAAACATTGCATATTTTTCTTTTCCAGTCCAATTCTTGTCCATTCTCCAAACCTAAACTATTTGTCTAGTCTAGTGACAGATCACCATGGCAGTAGATTTGTTCATTGTACGTCCCTAAAATGAGTCCAGGGTGCTCCAACACTAAAACATTTGTTCCACTTGCTACATGTTCTAACCTGAAGAGAAAAAAAACACCCAGGAGTCATCCCATGACCCCCCTGGTAAGCCTTCATGCCCCCCCCTAGGGGACCTACCCCACAGTTTGAGAAACACTGCAGTAGCAGGACATCCAGTCTGTAAAATAGAGTAAAGTTTGAAAAGTTGTATCTGAATCCTTTATAGCAGTCCCTATCTTTGTGCGTTCAGTGTAAAAGATCAGTTCTTTTTTTGGAAAAAGTATCAGTCATAAAGACACAATCGGAGTCTGACAGTAACAACATATCTACAGTATCTGGAAATGATTGCTTGCTGCAACCACTAAGAACATTTTGATTTTAATCAGTTGAGCAGTTCAGAGTATTGAACTTAAGAGTATAGCGACTACTGCCTATCAGTTACGACTTACGATCAGAAGTCTCTTTAAATTCAAAATCAATGAAACACATTTGTGATAAAGAACACCTGTGTGATCCCCGTGGAACATATTGAATAGACCGTAAACAAGAAAACATGAGTCATCAGTTTGTGGCATTGAGTTGTAGGTCTCTGACGTTCAACAGCGTGTCATTTCTTTTAACCTCCCCAGGTTCACATGTCCTACATTTACCCAAATGACTACACCCGACTCACCCACATGGAGACAGAGAACAGCTGCTACTACTTTGACAGTCCACATTACATGAAATTGTGAGTAAAATGAAGAAGAGAGCAATATGTATGGTCGGGGTAAATTACCTTAATCTATGAATTGTAATTTAATATAGAATGTCATACATTAATAATACATTGGGTATCATCTATTTGGGTTGTTGTGCTTCTGAGTTTAGGGAGAATTTAATTTTTTTTACTAATTCTAATAATAGTTATAGTAACAGCTTTTAAAATGATTAGATAATTAATTTTAAGTGTCTTTCACCACCAGGTTTGGTTTCTCTAGATACATGAGACTGGACCGTTCTGACACTCATGAAAAAGCCAGAGGTATTTTGTATTCCAAAATTAAGTCTATTACAAATTTGTATTGTTTTTTAATGTGACTCTCAATTTCCATCTTTTATTTTGACAATTGTTAGATTTTCATTTCCAGAGGAGGAAACGAGTCATTGATGAAGAAGATGATTTTTACACCAATGCATACCAAAGAGAAAAGGAAGTCAAGCCAGACCAGCAAATAAATAACGCACTTTTTCCAGACTATGGGGATGATTTTGATGATTATGCTCAGAGACGCAGGCGAAAAATCTTCTCTTTAGCCATAGAAGAAAGTAATAACACACTGAAAAACATTTCTGAAACAAGTCTGCACATAGATAATGTGCAGAAGAGGCAGGTTATGGACAAAGTTCCTCTGCAGCTGGTGTCAGTGCCAACCTCAGAAAAACTGGAACAGAACCAGACAGAGTCCAGAGGTCCAGCTAAAAATATAAAACAGATAAGACCAAAAGAAAGGGTTAAACAAGCAAAAATACAAAAGCTGAAATCACTAGAGAAAGCTATGAGGGATGGGCAGAATAGGACACTCATAAAAGTGAAGAGAAAACCTTATGGCATAAAGGAAAGACCAGCTGTGCCATCAGAGCAGCTCAGTTCTAAACAGCTTCAGATGCAGAGGTCTCGTAAAATGAACCTCACCCAAATCCAGAGACTTCAAGACTCAAAGCTTCAACCTTCAGAGAGGGAAGATCGTAAGCCTGAGAAATCCACCGTGGGCAAGCAGCAGAGGCTGGTAGGCAGAGAGGTGGAGCTAGCAGCCACTAAGAGTTTTACCACTTCCAGGAGAGACGCCAACATCCCTTTGGGAAGACTGAATCAGAAAGAAATCAATCGAAGAAAAAGCCTCAGGGACAAGGAGATTGAGAGAAATATGCCTCTACAACTGGAAGGGGAAAATAGAATTGGCGGAGATAAAATTATTGTTAAAGGTAACAATGCCAAAAAGTGGCAACAAGAGTTTAAGGACCAAAATGAGGAGGAAACTGATGTTCACAGCGAAGATGGAAGGAGGGGAGATGATGAAAGAGACCCTTTTTGGGGAGAAGACAGAGACCTTGAAGGCGATGAGGAGGACACAACACCTGCCCCAGTGTTTGACACTGAGGTTAACTGGAGCCAGACCTTCCAGGTCAACCACATGGACCTTCAGCTCCAAAGATCAGACTGGATTGACCTGCGATGCAACATCTCTGGAAACCTGCTGCTCCACCCCAGTGATGCTCAACCCATGGTCAAGGCTTTCATGGACAAACTCAACCAAAAGCACCGTGGGTAAGTTTCTGAATAATTTCACCTAGATCACTTACACATATATGAATAAATATCCTTTATCTTCAACAATTTTTAATCTATAATCTCTAAAAAGTAAAATGAACTCTATTATTTTTATGTGACTCCTTAAAGTGATACCAACCTGTGAATGCTCCTTGTAGTTTATACACTAGGACTATTGTAAACAAAGATTTTTAAACTTTTGAATACTGTGTATGTAAATTGACATTGCCTTAAAAAGATGCTTTTATTTTGTATTTACCTTTTTTGTATTTCATGACACCTGACCCTTAATTTGGACAATGCAAATATCAGCACTGTAACAAAATGCGGTTAGATCTTGTAGTTAAACAGACTTATTTACTACATAGTACAGTATATCCCTTTATCAAGTATATTTTGGAGTATCTGTTAATTTTTGTTTGTCATCCTCCATGTTTATTCAGGCGTTTTACACTGGTGCGTGTGGTTAATGTGGTGAAGCGTGTGGATGGGATCCAGGGCAGCCGCTACCTTCTGGAGCTGCAGCTGAAGGATGTGGATGGCAAACTGCTGCGCCTGTCACACTACATCTACGCTCTGATTCGACACAGCAGACAACGCAGCAAGGGCTTTGGTTTCCAAAGGCAACAACCTCAACTGGTGCTATGTAACCCCGTGGGCTTTCGCTGGAATCCTATTGCCACCGTCCACTTTATAGTGCCAGGTACCCGTTTAAGCTTTGCTTGTTTCAGCCAAATTTAAGAATGAGAATAAGCATTCTTCAACAATATACAAGCTAATCAGATAACAACCATGGTTGAAAGTCTTTAAACAACTTTAACTGACCATTACTGTGTCACATTTACTTCCCAGATGCATGTACTAAGACAGTGACTTGTAGGATTCAGGTGGATCTCATCACATAAATTGAATATAATATTCACAATAATGTTTTCAATCACCTGAAAATGAGAATAGTTTTCGTTTCCATAGTAGTATAAACTATGATTGTATCCTTTGCCTGATTGTACACTTTTATTAAACCAAACTTTCTTTTTTGTTTTATAGGATAAATAGTGGGTTGTATTTACTGTTTGCATCATTCCTAATTTGCACTATGCAAAGCTATGTTTTAATGTTACATTTGAACTCTCTCTCTGTTTCTGGTCATTATTGCAGGTATTTTACATCATAGGCATGTCTTTGCATGAGCTTTTTCGACAAAACCTGTGACCTCATCTGTAATTCAACATGTTATTTGTCTTTCTCAGTGAAAAACCAGGCCAGGTGGGTTCAGCAGCTCATTACTGATATGGAGCTACTGTTTAGAGAAACAGGCGACTCCAACTTTAATCTCATCATTACCGATTACAACAGTACCGACATGGATGTGAGGCGGGCTCTACACAAGTCCTCACTCCCAAGGTACATATATGTGTGTCTCTTTTTTTTCATTCTAAAACCAGATGTGTGATGGGCTTCACCCGGTAATTCTGATGCGTGTATGTACCAGGTACCAGTATGTGAAGCTGAGTGGAAACTTTGAGCGCTCTGCTGGTCTGCAAGCAGGCGTTGACCTCATAACTGTGAGTTTTGCAACATAACAGACAGATAATGAAGATGAACTGTTCAATGTATGACTAGATGACTAACTGGTATTCTTTTCCTTACCCCTTCTCTCTCAGGATGACCACAGCATAGTGTTTTTGTGTGACCTCCACATCCACTTCCCTCTGTCCATTGTTGATACCATCAGGAAACACTGTGTGGAGGGATATATGGCCTTCGCTCCAATAGTTATGAGGCTGGACTGCGGGGCTACACCATTAGATGCCAAAGGTGGGGACACGTACTTTAAGCTTTAATGTGACGTTGCAGCGGATCTTTTTCCATGTTTGTGAATTAAAATATAATAATATAAATACATGTGTAATTGTTTAGTCAAACTCTGTATTAATGGAGTTAGTTAATTAATGGAGTAATTTGTTCAAAATAAGTTTTTATATAAATTTCTATTCACTCATACTTAAAATATATACACTCATGATGTGTAAACTGGAGCAATTTAACTTTCACTGACACTCTCATCTGTCAGTGATCAGTTATTGAATTAATCCAACTTTAACTTTATTCACTTATGTACCATCTTTCATGCAAAATACAGCCCAAAATACTGTATAGAGAGAAGAAAACAAGTCAGTACACTACAGACATGCACACTTAAATCTCACAAAATAAAGATAAGATAAGATAAATGTTTATTGTCATTGCACCAACATACTATACACAGTACAATTGGAGCACTGCCCCATATGGTGCAAAAGACGAAGCATGCAAAAGTAAAAAAAAACAAACAAACAAAAAAAAAAAAACACATGTAACTGTAAAAACAGAATGAAATATACCCAGAATAAAATCTACAATATGTGGAAAAATATGCATATGTGCAGAATAAATAAATACAATGTATATATTAAATAGATATATTAAAAGACACAAAAATAGAATAAAACCAAAAAAGAATAAATGAGCATTCCTAAAATAAGTGCACCAAAGTTTAAAACGACAAGTAAAGGTCGTAAATAAAATAAGTACCTAAATAAAAAGCCAAGTGACGTAGGTATGTCTTGAGGTTTTTTTGTTTTGTTTTTAAATCTCCACTGAAGTGGCTTCCCTCAGATCTTCAGGCCACAATGGAGTACAGCTGATTTCCCGTATGATGTTGGTTACAAAAAAAAAACCAAAATCTGGACAACCAGGAAACCAGCTGTAGAGGATCTGATGGATTGGTTTGGCACTATTCTCCAAAGTTTTTTAATTGAAATTTTATATTATAACAGTCACAACTGTACAATTAAATGTATATAATATATTACAACATAGTTATGTAACCCCACTCTAACAGAGTCCCAACCCTGATGCACCTCATACTTCAATCAAAATATATAAACTCGCACATCCAAAGTAAATACATAAATAAATACATAAAATGAAATTAATTAATTGATTTTAAAAAATTATCCTTTGTTACAGTGAGAAGTTGTTTGTGTCCATCTTTTCTTTTTTTTTTATTGAAGCATAAGAGACACAACATATTTCAGTTACATTAATCTGTTGCATATTCCTCAGTGTACATATTTAAAAACACATTCTCCATCAAACAAGGTACGGTGAGGTTAATACGTTTCTGGTTGTCTCTGTCCCACTTTCTTAGGGATTAAAACTGATTCTCTCTTTTTTTTTTTTTACTTCAAACATCCAGAGAGAGAGAACAGCATGGACATATCTAGCTTTGTAAGATATTCAATAAAAAAGAAAGATTACAGACAATAACGATGCAGAATAAAAATAAAAAGTAAAAAAAGGACATATTATATCAGATAGTCTCCTTTTATGTCACCAAGGTAACATTTGGCATGTATTGTTTTACATAATTTTCCCATTTTTCCCAATGTTTAATGAATATTTCTAATTCTAGATTAATAGTGAAGGTGATTTTTTGCATTTTGTTAATGTCCTTGGTTATTTGAACCCATTGCTGAACAGTTGGCTCATTTTGTTGTGTCCATCTTTTCAATATATGTTAAGACAGGCTGCCACATTGTGTAGAATTTGGTTACATTGCCTTTTGTGACATATATTTGTTTTCTCTAAAGCCAGATAGTTTAGAAGGTCTTTAAACCAGAGGTTGGTGAATTTCTATCTTTCCATTTAAGTAGAATGAGCTGACGAGCCATTAAAGTTGTCAACTGTTTGGTATTAAATGAGATAGCAAGTCTAAAAGATATTTGGACATTCATGTTTCCGAACTAGTAAAAGAATCTTAAAATCAGTTCTAAAAGCTACACAACAACCTGTGAGCTCGTGTTTCACTCCTGATTTTCATTTTGTATGTTGCATTGTAACCGTGTCTTGCCTGTAGCTTTATGCAGACAAAGAATCTCACCTGCCTGCACCTGTTTTAGAGAATTATGGCATCCAAACATGACTAGCTGTAACAAGTAGGAGGAGATGGCTCACTGAACTATTACCCTCACATTGATATGATATGTGATAACACTGGCAGTGGTAAAGAAAATGTGTACTGTGAAAGTCTAGCTAATGCACTACACAATGTGGCTGTTAATTGATGTGTGTGTGTGTGTGCAGGTTTTTGGGAGGTCAACGGCTTCGGTTTGCTTGGGATTTATAAGTCAGATCTGGAAGCAGTGGGAGGAATGAACACTAGAGAATTCAAAGACCGCTGGGGAGGAGAGGACTGGGAGCTCCTCGACAGGTTTGTTTATCTTTTCTTCGATAAAGGTTAAAGGGTACCATAACATCAGCAGAAAGTTACAGGCTGTCCAAAACCACTCCTGAAGAATCACCAATAAATGCACCAGCATGGAACAGTTTGTCATTAAAAGGAATTTACTGCTACATCAAGAATACCAACTTCATTTTAAGCAAAATGCTTTACTTCAAATTATATTTGACTAAAAAGCCAACAGTGATGCTCTCACGACAATAACATAAACAGTCTGTCAGGAAGGATACAGCAGATTTCTGCAACAAGAATGTATGTTACATTTTAAACTGGTAGCTTTAGTATATGAATCATATTTGATCAAAGTATGATACAATATGGGCGCCATGACGGTGCTGCAGTAGAATCCAGTGCCAACAAGTGTAGGGATTTTTTGTGTGGAGTTTGCATGTTCTCCCTGTGTCTGCGTGGCTTCCTCCCACCATCCAAAGACACGCACCTGGTAGGTTAATTAAACAATCTAAATCACCCATAGGTGTGAACAGTTGAGTGAATGGTTGTCTGTATACACTATATAGACAAAAGTATTTGGACACATTGAATTCAGGTGTTCTTTTCTAACTGGGGTCTGGGCTACAAAACAATAACAATGAGAAATGCCATAATATAGTTTTATATAGAGATAAAGATTAATCCATGAAGACCCAAACAGCCACTGGTGACCAAAACCATCCACTGATCTAAAATGTTTAATACCTGTTGATCCACTAATCCTATCAATACATGTAAGTAATTGGTGTAAATGCAGTTGACATCTTTTCATGGTCATCAGATATGATCCATTCAGAGGCTCCATAATGATCATGGAAACACCGTCATCTTCGACAGTATTGATACACCAGTAAAATCCATGGAGTTTGATCAATGAGAGTGAATGGAGACACTTGGTTTATGTTCAGTTAGTGTTATAGTTTGCTGAAAAAGTCACTTTTTCTTTGGTTTCCTCTGTTTCTGATACAATAACCCTCAGCTATAATCTGAGCTTTTATGAACATCTACACGATCTGTGAAATAAATCTAGGAAAATATCTGATTTTTACTGTAAAAACACAAAATACAGAGGATAATATTATAGTAAATAGTGATAAATCACTCAAGAAAAGCCAAGAAAAACTATTTTGAAACTGCCACATAAGTAGCACTGGGTCTTTGTGGCTTAATAAGAGATTTTTCTTCCAAAGTGAGATGAAAAAAGTAGATGGTTAGTTGGTAGTTTAGAAATTTAGAGGTAGAACATTTAAAATCATAGACCCCTGTTAGAAAAGAAACACCTGAAATTCCTGACTTCAACGTGTCCGATCACTTTTGTCCATATAGTGTATGTCAGCCCTGCGATGAGCTGGCAACATGTCCAGCATGTACCCTTCCTTCACCTGTTGGTAGCCAGGATATGCTTCAGCATCCCCACAACCATCCCAAGGACTAAGTGCTTCAGAAAATGAATGAATGAGTGATACAATATGTGGAGAGAGCCGTGTCTCACTACTTGAGTAGGGATATCACTTTCATGAATGTGCACTTATACTGTCAACAGACAATGGAAATGAAGTAGGGAAGTGATGACTGGAGAACAAATTACACAGCATATTGTAAATGAACTGCTGGCAGAGGTTAGTTGATGATATATAACACTGAGAACTATTGATCTGTAATATAGATGTCATTGTATTTCTATATCTATTGTGGTTTTATACAATAAAACCATGTATTATGACTATTGGTATAAGGACTTGAAAATAACACATGGCTTCAATAACCAACACACACAATATGAAAAACAGTTCTAGATTCTTTTTGACGTCACCAGGTCCAGTAAGTGAACATTGTAGAACCAACGCATACATTTAATACAACAAATAAACCCCAGTAAAAGATATTAAAGAAACCAAAATGGATCACCAACTACATGCAGGGGTAAACAGAGGACATGTACATAGTAACTAATTCATTACCATCAAGACTACTCTTATCTTAATGAGATGAAATTATACTTTTCTTTTTTTTCTTTTGTTCAGACAAGGTATAGTTTTTAGATGTTACCTGCTTGACAGTTTCCACTGTGACTCCAGTTTTCCTCAGAAGCCTCATCCGACGTGCTGCTGACGTTACACTTCTGAGGAAGACTGGAGTCACAGTCGAAACTGTCTAGCAGGTAACATCTAAAAACTACACCTTGTCTGAAGAAAAAGAAAAGTTTAATTGCATAAACGGAAGACAAAATGAACGCCATTAGCCTTAATGAGATGAGTCTCACATCAGCAGGTCAGTCTGTGTAGGTTCCCCTTTACCCAGGTCATCATTCTTCTTGGTAGTTCTTCTCGGTTCAACTGGACTGGTTTAGCTCTTTTTTCAAAAAGAGCTAGGCTGGAGTAGGCCAGAATGTTTAGCCTGATAATGTGATTTGAAAGGCATAAGATATTATTCTGTGTTATAACTATCAAAATGAATCATGTCACTTAAATAAATAGCTTTAAGAGACATGATGATAGTTTTAGTAGTGCTTTAGTATTATATGTATATTTAATATTTTATCCTGTAGCTTTTTGTGCATGCCTCCATTTTTCAGTATTTTATGTGATATTTTTAAAGTCTTTTTTGCACTAAGTGTTTTTGCTGCTAAACAGATATTCCATTCAAAAGTGAGAAGTGGCTTTTTTTAAGGCTATCTAAACACAAGCAAACACATTCTCCCTGGTCTCCTCTCTAGGATCTTTCAGGCAGGACTAGAAGTTGAGAGGATCTACTTGAGGAACTTCTTCCACCACTTTCACTCCAAACGTGGCATGTGGAACCGGCGCGTGTCATCCGACCACAGGTGACCTTGTTGCCTCTTGCTGACATTGCCACATTAACAACCATGGCAACCAGTGCACTTTAAGATTCCGGCTGTTTAATTATAATATTAGCTAACTGACGAGAGCATTATAAATGATGCTGACATTGGAATGAATAATGTCTTCAGTCACACAAGTGCTGCAGCATCTAAGGAGATACTACTGAAATGTTCAGTCACAGACTCTAACACTGGATGTAACGTCGACTACTAAGCTGACACTGGTCAATGAGTGCCTTTGACTGTTAGAATATATGAAGATCCTTTTGCGCACCATGTTGGTGACTTGAGACCATGATGATCTGCACTACTGGTCTCAAAAAGCTGAACTTATCCAAAGATGAACCTGAGCAGAAATGGATTTAGAGGGAAACATATCAGTGAAATAACAGTGCACACTCCTGCAACATACACAAGGTGTCCTGTTTTGTAAAGATAAGTCTTGCACATGAGTCTTAACTGTAATAAATCTGTTTTGTTTGTGACAAATTAAGTATGTTTTAAACCTGGGTTGTGTATGTAAAACATGGACTTGTGTGTCATGTTGTGAATATTGGAAAAGTTTATATTTATTATTTCTATGTAGGTTTTTTTTTTTAATTTGTGTCTAATGCTATTTCCAGGTGATGATGAATTTTCCAAATGTGTACCTCAGTTGACCTCCATCCCTCATTTGTTCTCATTAAGGTTGAGTTTTTCTGCTGCTGATATTCAGGTACTGTTGTGAGCTGGTTTTTGAAGTAAAAAAAAAAACTGCCGTAAGCTGAAAATACAGAGATTCAGACTGGTTTAGACAAGACCGCCATGAAACTGTACTCAAATATCAGAAAAGTGTGACAGTGATTTATGGTCTAACAAAGAAAAATTGACTGTGCTGCCAGTTTCTGATCTTACATGATTCACTGCTTCCTTCTAACAAGGAGTATCACTAAATCATCTTTTTATTCATTCTGCTTAACCTAATGCTATTATATGCTTCAATGGTGTAGTTTTACAGATGATTCTAAAAAAAACAAACTGTGCTTTCTCTGTTTTTTTTGTTTTGTTTTTGACTGATCCTCTGCAGTCTACAGGGTGAAAGGAAAGCTGTCATGTTGGTGTAGTGAATGAGAAAATGATGTTGTACGTTTATTTTTATTTAAGACTATTCTAATGGCAGCATTTTGATTGTTCACATTCCACTTAACACACTTCTTGTGCCTTTTTAATTACTGACATGTGATTCAGGTTCAACCTTTCAGCAGTCTTATCATGCAGTTAACACATTATACAATTCTAGTCTAATGCCAAATCTTGACTTCAGATTTGTATTTTGTAAAATCAAAACCCATGAGAGTTGCCTAGTGTTTTTCCTCTATTTTTTTTCCAAAGCATTCATACTTCTGCAGTCTTGTTTCCTGTTTGGCTAAAACATTCAGTGCCTTTCCCTGAATCTCCTTCCTCACACTCCTTCAGGTTGTTGGTGTTTGTTTTTTGTTTTTAGATATACCTCATCCCTGTCTTTATGCAGGGAGTCTACTTTTGCCTTATTGTACAGTTTATGGGTCTCTTCTCTCAAAGACAGGTTTTTATTCTGCCTTGACAAATCTGAAAAATAAAGTCAACCAAAAATGTCTCTCTGTCTTCATTATAAAATATATTCATGTTTTAATAGCTCGTTGCTTATGCCATCAGCATTAGCTATTTAAAAGATAATGAAGTTTGATTAAATATTCTGGCTAATTTTCATCCTGTTATTTGCCTTGAGTACCTGCAGTTTGTTTTCTTTCCTGTCATGTGATCGGGCAGTTCTCTTAACCCATGAAGACCCAGAATTATTTTTGTCCTCACTTCCAAATGGATTTTTCTCTACATTTAACCATTACCAAGTGATTTAACACCATTTATTACAATATTATCCTTTGCATTTTTTTCAGTGAAGCTCAGTGTAAATTCAAAGGTTATTATATCAAAACAGAATAAATTGAAAGAAACTTTTTTTTTCCCAGCAAAATATACATTAATTCTATATTTAAAAAAACATCTACCACCACATTCATTTGTCAAACTACACTGGTTTTACTGGTGAAGAAGATGATGGTGTTTCCATGTTCACTACAGAAACTATGGATGCATCCAAAAACGACATTTGACACTGCTGAAAAGCTAACAAACTGCATTTTACTTTAATTATTTCCATCTTTTGATAGGATTAGTGTTATTAAACATTTTGGATCAGTAGATGCTTTTGAGTCTTAGGCTTAAAGCAGCCTGTAGAAGTTAACATGAGCATGTTATACATTATAAGATTATGAGTCAGTCTAGCATATGTACAGTCATGGAAAAAAGTATTATACCATCAAAAGTCCTCAAAACAATGGTTATGCAATCAAGCACTAACTCCTGTGTGTATCATGTGACCAAAACAGACAGAAAAGAAAACATGGAATGCCTAAAAGCACTATTTTTGGCAGTACAATGTCATAGCTATTAATGTAAGACTTTAAGTGATTTTGGTTATTATCAAGAAAACATGGAAAATGGCTAGATATCAGCTCTTAAATTAAACTCTTATGAACTATTTTTGTTGTTATCATCATATTTGTCCAAACAAATGTACCTTTAGTTGTAACAGACATTAAAATGAACAAGAAATTGAAGAAAACAAGGGTGGTCTAATATTTTTTTCCGCGACTGTACATTTATATATACTTTATTTGCACAGATGCTCACCAGTGCTTATAAATGTATTAGAGGCTACCAACTACAGTCAGGTCTCTTCATCCTTCATCTCTCTGACACTCCCTGATGTCAGTCAAGGACACTCCTTGAGTGTGTACACGTCATGGATAGTGTTTACTGTTTGTTAGTGGAGAGGAATTCAATTCAGTGATGAGTCAAGGCTAAATTAAAGCTTTGACAGATAAAAATGTGTGGTGCTTTGCTGCTTCAGCAGAATAATCTTCAGTGTCCTATTTATAATGAATTTATTTTTTAATTGACTGTATTATATATATTATCAAGTATCAGAGTAGAGATGTGTCTTAAGCACACACGTAGTATTAGGAAGCAATCAATTGCATATTCACATGGTCAATTTAAGGGTTCACTTCTTATTCATGTTTTTAATTCGTAAATATTACATTGCATTACTGTGCTTTGTAATTTTCTGTATGGTGCTTTTTAAAAATCTGTTTAGTAATGTACTTCTGTTATTTATTATTTCCAGTTTTAGTTAAATAATTAATTATTCTTGAACAAACAGTAAAGAACAGCGGTTCATGGACCTCCAGGCTGTAATGAAAAATAGTAATGAAAAATTGTTATGGAGGTGCTCTTTGGTGAAGGGACCATCAATGATCAAAAAATACAAAAACCAAGGCACTCATAATTTTAAAATGTAATATTTTTTCCCCTGGTGAAGGCCAGCAGGCTGAAATGCATTGGGGCTCATTGAGATCCACTGGGACATGCCATAATTAATAAAAAACATTTTAAAATTATAAGAGAGTGCCTTGGTTTTTGTATTTTTTGTGCAAAAAATTAATTATATTTACTCCACTACCCCATGAACTGGGCAAGTGGGCATCCGAAAAGCTTTTCTACTGCCTGTCACCAGCAGCATCAACCACCTTCTTTTTATTTTCCAAACTCAACATGGACTCTAATTATTTCACTAGTCACACGCCCCCATGATCAACTCCTAAAGCCCACAACTGAGACCACCAACTCTCATCTTGTGCTTTAGCTTTAAGGATTCAATATGTCTTGCTGTTTTCCTTTCCAGGCTTGAGGTTTGCCCTTAGGTGCTTTGAGTAAATATTTTCAGACCTAGAGCTCTCATCATTTCACCTGCTGATACTCTCACTTTCCTTAGGGACGATTCCTTGAATTTCCCTCTAATGTTCTGCGCCTTAGTGTGGATTCATGGATCTAAACATAACAATAATTGTACTCATATTATTTTTTGGCAAGCAAGCATTATCCTTAATGTAACTCAAAATGTTTGCTAATTAGTTTTAGTGTACGTTCCCCTCATACATTTTTATTTTCTTAATGATTTTATACAGTCAGTCTCCAACCACCATATCTGTTTTGCATGAATCTCCCAACAAAGATTCTCAAAATAATAACTAACACAAATATGCACACTTTGTATAAATGTAGATAGGGCAATTTATGTATTCATGACACAAGTGTTTCCCTATTTTATTTTGGTTAAGATAACAAAGCACCACATGCAGGCTTTAACTTATGTCACTACATTGACCATGTAGAATTTGTCAGACCAGGGAAATAAGAGGTAAACACAACAAATAAGAGATAGTCTTAATTATTTTATGGCTTATGAATAATCTCTCAAATAAAATGTTTTACTGAAAGAACTTACTCATCAGTCATTGTTGAACTTGTCCAAGAGGAGTTAGTTGTATACAGCATGACATGTGCAATGAGGAAAAAATGGTCCTGTGAGTGTGACTAAAAATGGCAGGTATAAACATCTTGACATGTAACTGCTGTTGGCTTTTATATGTCTGGCTTGTGCACAAAAGATCTGCTGTGTAGACCGTGAGTCACCCCACTAAAGGCTTTGGATTACAAAAAGTGACAACCAAGTTTGAGGAGGCAAAGTGAACATGTCACATCTTATCAAACAGATTTCCAGTCAAAATTATTTTTATCCTGCTGTTGTCTGTTATCTTTGCAGTTGCAACTCAGTGTTAAAATTAGTACAACTGTGGTCTTAGAAAATACATTTTGAAAGAGGCCATAGAAGACTGTGTTTTGAGGAGAGATTAAGTGACAATGAATGCCAGTTTAGGGGCAGCCGTGATGGTAGAGCGGGTCATCCAATAACCGAAGGGTTGGCGGTTCGAATCCCGCTCTGTCCCAGTCATGTGCTGTTGTGTCCTTGGGCAAGACACTTCACCCTCATTGCCTCCAGTGCTGCTACTCACACTGGTGTATGAACGTGTATGAATGTTAAGTGGTGGTCAGCGGGGCTGTAGGTGCGAATTGGCAGCCACGCTTCTGTCAGTCTGCCCCAGGGTAGCTGTGGCTACAGATGTAGTTTACCACCACCAGAGTGAGAATGTGAGAGTGAATGAATAATGGATCCACTGTGTGCTTTGAGTATGCATTCATAGAAAAGCACTATATAAATCCAATCCATTATTATTATTAGCTGAAAAATATTAGAAAGTGAATAAATTTCTGAATCAGGCCTGACTTATGTTTTTTCTTTAGCATAACATTTTCCATTAACCTTTTCAAGGATGCAGATAATTAAGGGCATCCTTTAACATGTGAGATTATCAGTACAGCTTTTCAGAAATGTGTGTCTGTCACAATCTTCAACGGCCAAATGGCACAGTTTTATTTGCCATTAAAGACTTTAACAGCCACCAGCTACCAAACACAACTACTGATCTAAAATGTTTAAAGACAATTGAACCACTAGTCTTATCAATACAATTTAATAATTTAGGTAAAAGGCAGTTTCACAGCTTTCATCATCATCATCATCAGATGTGACCATTTTAGATGTTCAGAGGGTCCACAGTGAACACGGAACACTGTCATCTTCATCAACATTGATTCACCGGTAAAATCCATGTAGTTTGACAATTGACACTGATTATAGAATACTTTGCTAAATATTTACATGATCAGTATATTAAATATAGGAAAATACTTGATTTTCACACAAAAATGCAAAATAGAGAGAATAATATTATACCAAATGTTAATTAACCACTAAGGAAAGGTTAAATGCACAGAAAATTTCAATTGGAAGTCGCCAAAAAAGTTGGTGTAGGTCGTATAAGGTTAGTATGAACACACTGTGGGAATAAAACAGTTAAGGTCTGTGAGGGAGTCGATGCTGTTTTAATGTTCATTTGACAAACCTCATACAATCCATTAAAAGTTGGAAAATGTTGATCTCGATGACATCAACCTCCTGTGGTATGCTTCATTTTGATGAGTGATAATGTGTTTTGCAGGCAGCTTGTTAAGTGTACTTTCAAACCCAGCTGCACAAGACAGTAGCCAATGCAAGGCAACGTTTGCATTGTGTCTATTTTGGGATCAACAATTGCCCTGTTCCAGTCATGTTCCTGCCCTTCTGTAAGTATTGCGCATTATAATACCATTGAAAGAGGGGCCAGTACAGTTTAACATGAGCTCAGATTTTTAATGAAAATAAGATTACCACATTCTTCCTTTTTGAGCCCACTCTGAATTGTTTAATCATGTAAAAGATTTAATCCAACTGCATGGTCATGTGTATGTACATTCTAATCCTGAGTGATGATTTCTTTTCTTTTCTTTTTTTATTACAAGGTATACAGTATATGTCTATATACAGTACAGGCCAAAAGTTTGGACACACCTTCTCATTCTTTGCATTTTCTTTATTTTCATGACTATTTACATGGTAGATTCTCACTGAAGGCATCAAAACTATGAATGAACACATGTGGAATTATGTACTTAACAAAAAAGTGTGAAATAACTGAAAACATCTCTTATATTCTAGTTTCTTCAAAGTAGCCACCCTTAGCTCTGATGACTGCCTTGCACACCCTTGGCATTCTCTTGATGAGCATGAAGAGGTAGTCACCTGAAATGGTTTTCACTTCATAGCTGTGCCTTGTCAGGGTTACTTAGTGGAATTTCTTGCCTTATTGATGGGGTTGGGACCATCAGTTGTGTTGTGCAGAAGTCAGGTTGATGCACAGCTGACAGCCCTATTGGACAACTGTTAGAATGCATATTATGGGGAGAACCAATCAGCTAAGTAAAGACAAACGAGTGGCCATCATTACTTTAAGAAATGAAGGTCAGTCAGTCTAGAAAATTTCGAAAACTTTGAATGTGTCCCCAAGTGCAGTCGCAAAAACCATCAAGCGCTCCAACGAAACTGGCTCACATGAGGACCGCCCCAGGAAAGGAAGACCAAGAGTCACCTCTGATGCTGAAGATAAGTTCATCTGAGTCACCAGCCTCAGAAATCGCAAATTAACAGCAGCTCAGATTAGAGACCAGATGAATACCACACAGAGCTCTAGCAGCAGACACATCTCTACAACAACTGTTAAGAGGAGACTGCGTGAATCAGGCCTTCATGGTCAGATAGCTGCTAGGAAACCACTGCTCAGGAGAGGCAACAAACAGAAGAGATTTATTTGGGCCAAGAAACCCAAGGAATGGACATTAGACCAGTGGAAATCTGTGCTTTGGTCTGATGAGTCCAAATTTGAGATCTTTGGATCCAACCGCCGTGTCTTTGTGCGACGCAGAAAAGGTGAACGGATGGATGCTACATGCCTGGTTCCCACCGTGAAGCATGGAGGGGGAGGTGTGATGGTGTGGGGGTGCTTTGCTGGTGACGCTGTTGGGGATTTATTCAAGATTGAAGGCAACCTGAATCAGCATGGCTACCACAGCATCCTGAAGTGACATGCCATTCCATCCGGTTTGGGTTTAGTTGGACCATCATTTATGTTTCAACAGGACAATGACCCCAAACACACCTCCAGGCTGTGTGAGGGATATTTGACCAAGAAGGAGAGTGATGGAGTGCTGCGCCAGATGACCTGGCCTCCACAGTCACCGGACCTGAACCCAATCGAGACGGTTTGGGGTGAGCTGGACCGCAGAGTGAAGGCAAAAGGGCCAACAAGTGCTAAGCATCTCTGGGAACTTCTTCAAGACTGTTAGGAAACCATTTCAGGTGACTACCTCTTGAAGCTCATCAAGAGAATGCCAAGAGTGTGCAAAACAGTCATCAGAGCTAAGGGTGGCTACTTTGAAGAAACTAGAATATAAGAGATGTTTTCAGTTATTTCACACTTTTTTGTTAAAGCTATACCTACCGATGTGGCATTTCTCACAGCACTTAGTAAAAGTTTGAACATGAACAACCCGCCTCCCTCCAAAGCCCCGCCCCCTTCCCTCTGCCTGAGCTCTGAGGCTCCTCCTCCTCCTCATACGCGATGGAAACGGAGGAGGAAGCAGAGGTGGAGATCCGGTCCGTTTTGGTGTGTCCGCGGACCCCTCCCTCAGTAATCAGATGCATCATCCACCTGCCGCGGGCCCGCGGCTCCTGTTCCATCAGTAGACCTGGTCTGTGCAGTACTGGGTCAGTGTCTTCACTGCAGTGCCCAGGGGATGGGCGCGCGCACTGTGAACGCGCAGCCTCCGCAAATTTTCCGTGGACATTTGAGGTTTCATAGTCCATACAATTATCATCCTACATCATCTTACATGTGTGACACCATGTACATGTACCTGTATGAGTCCCACCGTCATAAAAGCTGAGCTTTATGCAGACCTGTTCAGTCCAGTACAGCTGACTTCCGGACTTTTATCTCCATCCTTCATTCATCAGACTCCCGTTTGTGCCCCTCAGTTGTTGTTTCTGTTGATAAATCCGTTTTTTCCCTTCCACATGTGCATGTCAGTTCTATCCAAACACATCCTAGACAGCAGACTGTGGTCAGTGACAGGAGGAGCAGCGCCAGTGAAGCGTCAGATTCAGAGGTACATATATCAGATGTGAGACGGCGATAATGGATCGGATGCTGGACGGCCGTAATGGATGATTGACAGGAGGCTCAGTCAGGTTCCGCCAATTATTTTATTCGGACCGACTAAAATGATTGGTCAGACTTTTATCAGAAATATATGAGAATTAAACATTTTTGAGTTTCAATACCTGGCGGATTTCTTTTATATTTTAGTTTGACACACACTTATTAGGAGCATTTTAAGATGACAAAAGAAAAGTGTAAAAATGCCACATCATACGGTATAGCTTTAAGTACATAATTCCACATGTGTTCATTCATAGTTTTGATGCCTTCAGTGAGAATCTACAATGTAAATAGTCATGAAAATAAAGAAAATGCGAAGAATGAGAAGGTGTGTCCAAACTTTTGGCCTGTACTGTAGATCCAAAATACCACTCATCTGACTCCCCCCATTGTATAAATATGACAACCTTTAAGCTCTTTCATTTAATTCAGGCTCAGCTGGAGCCTATTATCAGAATAAATGGGTCTTTATTCTTGTTTCTTACCACTTCATCGCATAAATGTGACTGTGATCGGATTTGCTAATCACAGAGAGAATTGTTTTAATCAATCGGAGTGACTTCCTCTACCTGCGGGTCGCATCAGATTATTGCGCATGTCCTTGGCAAACCCTGACGTTGCATTTAAGTACTGTGGGAATAAGGTACATACGCACGTAGTTTACATCTTAATTTTCCAAAATAGGGAGCAATAAAACGTATCAAAATATTTTAGGTATTTGGTATATAATTTTTTAAATATTACTTTTTCTGAAGAGCAAGTTTTAATAAAATCTAGTTAGTTTATATTATTTCAAGCCTGTGGGTAATTAGGTGACGGTACTAAACTTAAACACAAATTTCCGTGGTGTCCCGGAAGCTATCACAGTATAACCTATGAAAACTCATTCATCACGAGCTGTGTCTTGAACGTGCTAGCCGTTGACTTTAGGCGCTAACGTGTCCTGTGTGTCATGATTTGATTATTCGGTCGTAGCGGTGCCCATACGGGTACCTTACTCTCCATTTACTCGTAATATTAGCTGGTGAATATATCAAATTTAAACGACACACTCTTGCTTGCTGAACTGGGAACTAAGGTCTCGTGTTATGGGAGAGACACGGAGGTCAGACGAGCGGTGGGCTGTGAACTGTAATGTCCGAGTCCAACAAGCCTGCGATCGCTTTAACAGCTCTCTGTTGATATTGTAGCACTGGTAAGAACGATACTATTTGCAATGGGTGTAGCAAGATAATACTGATGTTACATAGGAGGTGCCATTGCGGTATGATTGTAAAAACATGGCCGATCAGGTAGAGCTTTGGAGACAGACTGCAATGCAGTTAAGTTAACCTAGCCTTAAGTGGCTTTTCTTGCTAGCTTTGCTAACCTAATCTAGCTAACTAACAACGTCACTTGTTCGTCTTGCAGACCACCAACAAGTCGTTAAGTTAATTGTTGCAAATCTAAATACGCTAACGCGCAATTCTTGTTAGTTATTACTCTTAGTTATTTGGTGGGGTATGTTGACGGGAGGGGGCTCTCCACACTGTCAACAACACATGTCGTGTAATTAGGTGACCCCCACTTGACCATTCATGACTATAATGCAGATTGCAGCTGGTGTCGGTTAAAAAGCCAGTCTGTTAAAGAATGAACTGTATGATTGTTACTTATCCACAGATCATTTAAGACTGAATCATGCCTGGAAAGCTTAAGGCCAAAATAGTGGCCGGGCGCCACTTACCCGTGATGGACAGAGCCAGTGACCTCACTGATGCTTTTGTAGAGGTGGGTAAAGATATTTTCAGGATTTGTTGTTGAAATGAACGATTATTCTACATTGTTGATAAGATTTTACCATGGAAGGTACATTGTTTTTAATCAAAACAGTAAATGAAAGCTTTAGGGATGTGACTTTTGCTCTGAATTTTCCAGGTCAAGTTTGGCAACACAACTTTTAAAACGGATGTGTATCACAAATCCCTCAATCCACAGTGGAACTCTGAATGGTTCAAATTTGAGGTAAAACACTTGTGTTTATACATCCCAAGAAGTGGCTGTATAAAATGTATTTATTTCACTTGGATACAATTTGTTAAGCAGCATATTCCCTAATCTCAGCTAAAATCTTATTTTTGCATCCTTTTTTTCCTTCCTTTGTCCTGGCTGGATACCTAGGTTGACGATGAGGACTTGCAGGATGAGCCATTACAGATTACAGTGCTGGACCATGACACTTACAGTGCTAATGATGCCATAGGAAAAGTTTACATTGATATTGACCCGTTGTTGTGCAGTGAGGCTGCCTCTGTCATCTCTGGCTGGTTTCCCATCTATGATACTATTCACGGTAAAATAATGCACTAATGTGATAATGGTAGGCAGACCATTTATGTTATGTTTATGACCATTTTCTAAAAGATTTCTGTAATATTTACTCTTAGGTATCAGAGGAGAGATCAATGTCCTTGTCAAAGTGGAGCTCTTCAATGATTTGAACCGCTTCAGGCAGTCATCCTGCGGGGTCAAGTTCTTCTGCAGTGTGTCCAAGTTTACATTTCTCTTTCAATTTTTTGTTTACACTATAAAATGCATAATGTGATTGCTATGTTTAATGTGCACATTGCCATTTGATTTTTGATAGAGTATAGATTGTCTTTTGTATACAGCAGTAATCTATGACGCAAAGATGTCCTGTATATTTAATTATATTTATATGATAGAAAGAAAAAAATAATTTTTCAAACTTATACTGAATGTGCCAAGTTTATTAATTACAGCATCAACAAAATTACACACAGAACAAATATATATGTATAAACAAGGAATATCACCTAAAATCTTTACAGGATCAGTATACAAAATGAAAAATAATGTTCTTTGTTGTTTTTTCTTTATTTTTTCTGCATGGCAGCCACATCCATTCCGCGGTGCTACCGAGCAGCAATGGTGCATGGCTTTGTGGAGGAACTTGTGGTGAATGAAGATCCAGAGTACCAGTGGATCGACCGTATTAGAACTCCTCGAGCGTCAAATGAGGCTCGGCAGAGGCTCATCTCCCTCATGTCTGGTGAGAAGATGCATACTATTCCACTGTTCTTGTTGGTTATAGAGGGAATTCTTCCCTTTTGCCTTTCTGTCTAACATAGCTGTGTGTTAATGTGTAGGAGAGCTGCAAAGAAAAATTGGTCTTAAAGTACTGGAGATGGGTGGGAATGCAGTGGTGGGCTACTTGCAGTGTTTCGACCTGGAAGGAGAGTCGGGCCTGGTGGTGCGGGCCATAGGTACCGCCTGCACACTGGACAAACTCAGTTCTGGAAGTGCCCCCAGTACCAACACACACATCCACCCTAATACAGCCCCTGCTTCCAATGCCTGCAATTCTCCTTCTAAGGATGGAAAGGAGTGAGTATGACCCCAAAAACACAAGCATGGACCCTTTTACTTCTATGTGCAAGTTTTGATTGACTATGTGTGAGAATGGGGGTAAATGCTTTATGTGTGTATGGACAATGACTGTATGTTAGTCTGTGTATAGTCTTGCAGTTACTCCTGTGTGTGTCTCAGTATCTTTGACTCCCTTTTGTAGCTTGTGTGTCTATTATGTCATGTGTTTTGCTTCATGAAACTAACAACACACAACAAATCCTGAGACACACACATGCACAGTACACACACAGCCACCCCACCCCCCCCCTTTGCTCTTTTAGACTGCTCTTGCATGGCTTTCTGCTCTACCTCTGCGTGTTCTAGTGCTGCATCTTTTAGTATCTAGCACATGTGTGTTCTGAATGTCATCAGCTACAGATGGTTTACTCCCTCTCTTTGTCACCCTATTACTTTGTAAGTTACCCACTTAATGTGAGCATAATCTCAGTTGAATGCATGTATGCCCCATATTACATTTATACAATCTATTTATGCATCAGACCTTGTAGCATTGTCTCTGTCAGGGTTGTATACACCCTTTAAGACTTCAAGGGTGAAACTATGAGAATACTTGGGTTTTATGGTGTTAAATATAGTATTAGGGGTCGACAGATGTGCTTTTTTTAATATGTAATGAGACCAATGACCAAAATGTATTTGCAATAAATATATTTTCTGTAAAAATTTAAATCCTTTTGAATAACATAATCTCCCCAAAAAATCTTTGTTGAAATTAAAGAAAACTTTTCATATTATCAAACGTCCAAGGAGTTCACAGCTACATTTCTTATAAAGAAGAGGGATCAGAGTCAAAGTACTGTTTTTTTAATTAAATGGATATTGGGTCTGATAAAAGTTATACTAATATTTGCAAAAAAAAATGCTGAATGAGATACCCTCATTGACCGTGCTGAGAAATGGTCGACCCCTGATATTATACATTTAATTTTATTTGTAAAAGAGACTCATGAATAAGAAAGAAGATTGCATCCTTCTCTTCCCCATATAATTTTCTCTCTTATTTGTCCTATAAACGTTTTATTCTCATTTTTGAAATGTTATTTATAAACCATTACTGCAAGATGTAATTTAATGGGGCTTGGGGCATTTTTATGTTTTTTTGACATTTCTTGCTACGTGACATCCCTGGATGATATGTCTTTTGATCCCTGATATGTTTGCATCCCTGCTGTGTTTGTCTGTAAAAGACAGAAAGTGAAAGCATGAGTTTCCTGCTGCTTACATGGTACAGCCTTCTCTTTGCTCTTCTTTTTTGTTTGTCTCCCTTTTCCACTCTATTGCACTGTTGTGGTGTTGGTTTTGTGTGCATCTCTTTCTTCCTCTCTGGCTACATTCGGATTGGGACGTTTTTCACTGCGTGTGTCCAAATCGGTCCTCTCTCTTCCTCTCTGCGTGCTGATTGGCCCAGGTCTCCCCTAGCCCACGGATGCCGCTCCACCCACAACAGCCCAGTGCATTCGGCTTGCAGCTCGCAGAGGCTGTCCCAGAACTTCTCTGTCTCTGTTCCCACACTCATCTTCACCGGTACGCAGAAGCAGGGAAGGAAGTGCATACAGGATTATGATAGAGGATAGGTGAAGTAGGTGGGGAAAAGACATTTGCGTTAGTGAAGGGTAGAGTAAAACAATGATTTAGATCAAGACATCTGGGGAAAAAATGCCCTCCATCGACTCGGTTTGTTTATGTCTTTTGGAATAGGCCCCCATTTTCCTGCACTTTCATCACAGAAAGTCCTAATGCTCTCTACTTGCTCCGCAGTCAGGTCCCCACAAAAATGTTCGACATTTGGCTTTAACCCTGAGGAAGAGCCTAAGATCTCTCTACAGTCACCTGACCTTTGCTTTAAACTGCTGGGACACATGCTTCAGCTCGTCATCCTCTGTTGGACCCAACCTTTTGTGTTTGCCATGTTACTTTCTTTAGTTTTGTGTGTCTTTTGTGTTTATTAGTTTTTTAATTTTTGCTTTCCATGCTTGCATTTTGTTCTTCAGCCATCTGCAGCACCTCAAACACACTTCACCCAAAACAAACAATCCACAAATGAATAAGAAGTCACCTTCCCACTTACTGGGAACATTGACCCACTTCCTCATATGCACACAGACACACAGACACACCCTTTACACTCACACGCCGAGGGTGAGGTGGTGACTGACTTGGGTCTGTGTGTGTGTCATGTTCTCCTGGCAGGCCGGTATTTGGTGAGGACCTGCCCTCGTCCTCCGGCCCGCCTACCCCTTTCAGAGCCCTCCCCACCTCCTCTTCCTCTCCTCCCCCCTTCTCTCCCTCCAAGCCATGCAGCCGCCAGTCCTCATCATCAGACACAGACCTCAGTTTGACGCCCAAGACGGGTAAGAACAAATGGTCCCACCCTCCATTTCTTCCCTCTCCTCTCAGACACCTCATTGTGGTGCTATTCTGATGGTGTTTTTTTCCTTTTTCTCGTTGTACAATTTATTTTTCCACATTAATTTATTGTGAGTGGTTTGTCATTGCTGTTCCATTATCCCACTTTGCTCAAGAGCCTGGTGTGTCTTCATTAGGGGCACAGTTTTGTAAAAATGCTACTTTACACTGAAATTAATTTAGATTTTCATGTACAGTATGAAGACACAACAGATCTCTTCATGTTACTTTTGTTACTATAGTTGTTTTTGTCTTTAAGTAGAAGCATTGTGTCTCATGAGGGGCTGTTATGGATCTAAGGTAACTTCTTTATTAGCTACTGTTGAGGTTAATCAGTGAGTGAAAGGTAAGTTTGGTAAAACCGTATTTCAAAAAAGGACAAGTAGAGCACATTATAATACAGCTGATCTATAAACAACGTATAGGCTGAAAAGTCTTCTTAATAATGCTGCTCCTCTGACCCCTCAGGAATGGATGAACCATCTCCCAAGCCTACATCCCTCCTTTGTACCCACTTCACTATTTTTTACCTTGATTACTCTTTTGCTTAATGAGCTTTTTCTCATTTTCTTCCCTTTTTTTCTCCCCTGTCTGTACTTTTGTACCCAGCAACCCACTGTGGTCGTTGGTTTAACTTCACTTACCTTTCTACACATTACACATCCAGTATTGGGATACATCAGTAACAGGAGCATTCTGCAAATTTAAAGACGCATGTAATTTCAATTTGTTACAATTATTGAGAAAATTTTGTAATTAACATTTGCATTATAAATTGTAGTTATTAATCAAAATATTGATGATTACAAAGGGATTATGTTAATAGATTGTAGAATAGTATATATTTTTTGTAATACAAAAACACCATGCTTGTACAAAATAGAATTCACTCTATTCCTTTGCATTTTTTTTCAGTGCAGGAATCTATGCAGTGATTTCACTATCAAAAGTAGGAGGGCGCAACCTACATAGAAACAAGCATAAAAACTGAAGAGGTAAAAACAATATTGTGGGGAGAAAAATTATTATTGCGGACATAAAAAAAGTGAGGGTGCATACAATTTAAAATGCTCACTCACTTTTGCAAAATCACCTCTTACTTTCTGATTTCCACGCTCTTTTGTTCTCCTTGCTCTTGAGTCTTCACTGAGCTACACTTGCTTCCAATTTTACTGGGAATGACGACATGGATTAAAACTCAACTAGACGATCATCGATCACTACCTGGGAATTGGGTTCAACGGCGTGTCTTAGCAAAAATCTACATTTGGAGGATGAGCACTGTATGGAGCCATGGGATCTGGAGAAAACGTGAGGCTTTTAATCAGTCAACTCGCAAATATTGATGCTTATGTGCAACGAATGTGACATAAGGACCCCCTTTTTAACTGATTATTATTTAAATTGACTATCAATATTTGCTAGTTGACAGACTAAAAGCCAAACATTTTCTCAAGATGCCATGACTCCACGTAGTGCTCATCCTCCAAATGTAGATTTTGACTAAGACACGGCGTTGATCCCAGGTACTGATCATTGATCGTCTTATCAAGTCTTAATCTGTAATGTCATTCCAGTGAAATTGGAAGCAAGTGTAGCTCATTGAAGAATCGAGAGCGAGGGGAACAGAAGTGAGCATGGAAATCAGAAAGTGAGAGATGATTTTGGCAAAGTGAGCGAGCATTTTAATTGTGTGCGCCCTCTCAATTCTTTTTAGGTGTCCACAATAATAATTTCCTCCACACAATATTATTATTTTCACTTCTTCAGTTTAAGTTTTTACACTCGTTTCTATGTAAGTTGCGCCCTCTTACTTTTAATGGTGAAATCACTCCGTAGGAATCAGCACTGTTGTGAACAACACTGCTTGGGTTAAATTTATGTTTTTGGGTCTTTTCAGGTTTATTCTGCTGAAACATGCATATCTTAAAAAAGTAATCACAATCACTCTTTTAATAGGGTAATTAGTAGTTTGTAACCTACTGGATAATGATTTCAAATTAACCTTCCCAATACTGAACACATTTTATTTCTGTGCATTCCCATTCTCTTCCCATTTGTAACAGCTTTCTACTTGACCTTGGTTATTTTGCAGTTGCCCACATTCCTCATTACTCTACCTGCTATTTCTTTCTTTCATCATATCTCTGTTTTTCTCTATGCACCTTCCATCTGTGTTTCTGCTATACAGAGGACCCCCACTCAGTGAGACGCAGGCCTGGGATCTTCCTCTGCCCCAGCTCCCCTTCCCTCTCCACAGACATTCTGTCCATTCCTGGTCCTGCCTTACTGGGCAGTGGTCCTGGCTCTGCCCCAAGAGCTACCACCCCACCCCTTCCCTGTACCACCAACTCAGACTCTGCCTTGCTGAGAAAGAGCGTGTCCTTCACTGAGGACCTGCTGTTGGTAGCCTCTGGTATAGTAGGACTGCTGTGTGACATCAAGTAACAGAACCCTTTAACAGCACAGTAATGATATCTCTTGGGTGGATTTGTCACAAGAGATGTGTGTTCTTAGATTAATATAAATAATATAATTGGACCAACACAGATCATCTAACCTGGAGTTTCTGAAACTGCCAAATGCATGGTAAATGCTCGACCTCAGAACTGTGAACACTACTATTGACTGACAGTCCTGTTTGGCATTCTCCACCCACAGCATGCGTTTTAATGTGTTTATCAGACATACTCCTACTCCTACTCCTACTACTACTATCAGACATACCCAGTGATTTTATATGACGATATTGTCAAGAATAGGTTGATGGGGAAATGGTAGATGAAGTTATTGGTCTAAGACTTGTATGTGTTGCCCAGCAACCATTTACCCTTGATATGTCACAGTAACATTACTACTGCAATGTGATGATGATGATGATGATGATGATGACTTCTAGTCCACTTATGTGTCTATTTGAAGTCACAAGACTGAAGCTAGGCTCTCCTCTGTTATTAGGAATGGGCAGTGGGGGCAGCGCCGGGAAGGATGCAGGGCCCCTGAAGACTCTGCTCAGACAACAGACGCAAACAGCTCTTGAACAGAGGGTATGCACACACTCTCTCTTTCTCTCTCTCTCTCTCTCTCTGTCACACACACACACACACACACACACACACACACACACACACACACACACACACTAGGGGTGTAATGGTACAGAAAAATTTCGGTTTGGTATGTTTTCGGTACAGGGGTCTTTGGTTCAGTACAGTGAAGGAGACCAGTGTGTGTGTGTGTGTGTGTGTGTGTGTGTGTGGGGGGGGGGTGCGTTCCGTAACTACTGAACACCAAAAGTGAAAGTAAACATGCTTCGAACGTCCAATCCAGCTTCTGTGGCTGAGAATTCAGCAGTGGTGCGCGCCGCTGCAGAATGTATATAGGGGAAACCCTGCACATGGGTTCTGCTTGCGGCCACCCTGCTTCCCAAGTGTTTCTGTTCTTCACATAGGCTACATGTATTCGTTTGGTACACCTCCATATTGTATCAAAGGCCCCAAACCAAAACGGTTCGGTACAAACAAGTGCACCCTTACACCCCTAACACACCTCTTCATTCTCAAATACAGTACATGCAAACTGTTTGGAGACATTTATAGCTTAAGTGTGGTTTGTTTCCGTATGGGTATTGAAAGTTTGTTGATGTGTAACACAGGTAAAAATATTATTAGGTTTAGTATTGGAGTTTGTGCAGGTCCATGATTGGATTTAGTGCTTGGTTGAAAAGCTTGAAAATAATAAACGTGAAACCTCTGGACTTCATGTAGCAAAGGACTCTAGGAGGACCTTTGGCTGTGAAAGAATGTACAATCTTGTTTTAACATCAAAAGCAACAAAATACTAACATTTTCTATTTATTTAAATTGGCAGTCTAAACAATAGAATGTATTTATTCATAATGCATATCATTTCATTTGACAATAATTATTAACATTTTGTTGTCCTGCTGTTATCATTATTTCAGTTCACACTGACACATTGACTGTCTCTGGCTGTGAACAAGGTCTAGTATTTTTTGATAAGAGGTCTTTTAAAAGTCTGAAATTAAACTGAAACCTGCACAAACTCTCTTGTAAATTGGAAAAGCTAAACTTGTATTCCCTTAGTGTTCATTTTGTGACATCTACACAGTGTCACATGCTAGTTTTTAAACAGCTGCTTTCTTTGTTATACATAGCTGACATACACTGGTGAGGTGTTAAATGTTTTATGAGGATAGTGTTTAAGAACAAGTAATGTTCCTTTCTCTTCGCTTGTGCTACTCAGGGAGCGTCCTCCTCTGGGTTATTGTTAAACGCCCGGGTATGTCCCACAAGTGTGACCCCCTATCCTCTCTCTCTTTCTCCACATCTCCCTTTACAAACACCCTGACAAACTGATGGCCGCCACCCAGTCTGCATCAACTCCTAATGTATCCCTTCTCTGCTGTTTGTAGATCTCAAAGGAGCAGGCTGGGTTGAGCAAAATGTGTATCCGTAATGTTGTGTTTGCTTGGAACCCACTGCACTCTAAAAGATTCACAGACATGAGGAGACCGGGAGTTGAGTTCCCTTCAGCTATGAAGGGCTGTGTGACTGTGTGTGCCTTATTGGTACTTGTGTAAAACACCTCTCTCCTCTTTGACCTTACTTGGTTTTGGTTTCCGGTCTCAACAACTGAAATGAGCACGTTCACCTCATCACCTCATTCTGGCCTTTTTGCTCTAAGTTTAAGAAACTGTTAGATGTGTTTATTCTTGGAGCATTGGACAAGAAAGAAACTAATTGTAATCCCACTTGATTTTCTGGGGGCCTAAGACATTCATCCCATACACATGCATGGTTGGAGAATACGTTATTTTTGGCGGTGGCCATGTTCCGTTTTTTTTTTTTTTTTTTTTCACAAATATGATCATCACTTCCACTTCAAGAAATGCTTAAGGCAGTCCAAGTATATCTAGCTCTTCTTGTGATTAAATGCATGAATTTGCATTGCATCATTTAATTGGAGACAAAGGACCAACTGTCTTGTTAGTACACAAAGAGAAGCATGTAAAACGTTATCCTAATCTTGAACCAGGACCATCTGTGTCTGTCTCTGCCTTTCTTTGACTGTCACTGTCACCTCTAAATGTAACAGATGCATTTATATAGATTTGAAAGGATTGGATTTAGAATCAGAATGTTCTCAATCACTTCCAGATCTATTTAAAATGCTCTTGGGTTTGTGTCCACAAGAAAATCCTTGGTTATACACCTTGCATGGGTGGATCATCTTCCCACACAATCCTTGCTGCATGGTAAATTCTTGTGAAATGTCCAAATGATAAGATGTTAAGTGCACTTGACACATATTTAACATGCCTTGCTAGTGCTTTCTCCACTTATTTTTTTTAAATGGAGGCTCAAACATATATTTGTAGAGTTTAGTTGTATTCTGCAGTGCACATAGAAAATTAGCTAAACTTAAACTTTCATCCGAACACAGACAGAATAGATGGTCACAATACTATCGTTGTTTAAAATGTATTTAACAGAAATTCACTGGAAAAAGTGTGTTTTCATCTAAGGGTTTTGTATCGGCAGGAGTTCCCCTTCTTCACCTTGACATCTTTCCCACCTGGTTTTCTGGTTCATGCGGGTGGAGTGGTTAGTGCCCGCTCTGTCAAACTACTGGACAGAATACATAACCCTGGTGAGTTGACTGCACACAAACACATGATGTCCTAGTGTAACTTGTCCACTGTCCTGTGAAATGATATGAGTGATCTCCTCCACTGACCTATAGTGTGAAGTGTTTGGTCTTGTTGCTACTGGCTGTTAGTAAAATGCTTCCCACTTTACCCTTTTGACTGTCCCAGTCTGTTTGATTGTTTTGAGAAATTAAATACGTCAGTTACGTACACAGCACTGGTCCAAAAGCAGGTGAAAGCTGTTCCTGGTTACATACACGGGCTGCAGATTTGTAGCATTTGGATGGAAAAAGGTTAGGAAAGTCCACCATCATCTGGCCCAAACTGTTTTAAGGATAGGGGCAACTTTCACCTCGTGGTTTGACTGACTGGCTTTGTGTAATATCCAGTTTGTGCAGGTCATGTGATGGCTGTGTGTGTGTATGTGTGTGTGTCTGCTGTGCTGCGGTGCTGCCCCTGGAGGTGAGGTGCAGTAGTGGTGCATGGCTCCAACTTGTTGCCTGCTGCTTCTGTTGTGTGGTGTTGTTGGCTGCAGGTGCGGCTGTGGTGAGGTGTTGTGGTGTTAAATATGCTGTACTTGACTTGTCAAATAGGCCTTTCTCTATGATGATATCCAGATTCAGTAAAGTTCATATGCCTGCCAGCCCCAGAAATCATCTTTATTGCTTGGTATGATGATAGATGCTTACTTTAGCATGTCTGAGGTTTTAGAGAAAGGGAAGTGCTTCTGAATGTGGGCTCGGTTAGGATAAACACCGCTCTTTTCAGTAGTGGACCAGAGAACCTAAATTGGCTACTTTCATGTATAGCTGCTGCCATGATAATGAAATTTAGGGATGTGCCGATGCCAGCATCGGGTATCAGCTCAATACTGAGCGTGTGTACTTCTACTTGTACTAATAAAAGTGCTCCGTTACAACCATACCGATAACACTTTACAGCAGCGTGACATTCACCTCATTGTGCAGCAGGTACGCGGTGGAGGAGTAATGTCAGCTGTGTGGAGATTTTTCAAAAATAAACGGTGACAAAAGTAAAGCTGACTACATGTTATGTTCAGCCAGATTGTCTAGGGGAGGGGCAAAAACTAGCTCATTCAACACTAGCAATCTGATAGTGAAACTGACAGTGAAAGGCTGTTCAGCTCAGTGTGACACATTGTAGATGAAAACAGAAACAGACTCACAGCTGATACTGCAGAGAAGCTTCTTTTCATCAAAAAGAACCTGCCCCTGACTTTTTCAAAACAGACTTAGTCCTTACAGCCAGGCATGATGACATAATGCATCATTTCAGTTGTTCTGCCATGGTTTTATGTTGGCACTGAAATATCTTGTTACATTTAAGTAAAATGTGTGGCAATGCCATGTTTGTTTTTTCAGCTGAACTTTAAAATGTCAGTAATGACAATTTGTTCCGCTTGAGTGTGTTAATTTAGTGAAATGTATGGCAATGCCATGTTTAACGAAAACATATGGTTAAATGTCAGTAGCAGCACTTTGTTACAGTCAGACTGTAATAATGACAATAAAGCACATTTTCAAAAGTAACTAAGAACTGTAATGGTATGTAGTACTCATATCAGTACTCATTACTGGCAAGTAATCAAATAGAAGTACTTGTACTTGGTCTGGAAAAAAGTGTTATCCGTGCATCCCTAATGAAATTATCCTGGCTGTTGGTAGTTATGAGTATTTTAATGGCTTTTTTATTTGTTTTATCCAACTAGTGTAGTATAAGACTAAAAACAGTTCTAATACATACATAATGTGAAAGAAGAACCATTTTGTGTCTAATGTATACATAAAAATTACACTATTGCTTCTTTTTACCCTTTAGACCTTGCAATCAGAATTTGTACTAGCTAGATTCAACGGAAATACTTAATATTCAAAGCATGTTACAGAAATGTAGAAAGACCACTCAATTCAAGACATGGAAATAATGATGAAATATGTTTTCTGTTTTATACTGCCGAAGCAAAATAATTGCAGTTAGCCTAAATTATTTCATTAAGGTCTTTATGAAACAATAATGACAGACCTACATTCACGTTAATCCACTAAAAATGTGCGAGCACAGTTTGCACGTAATGCAACTAATAAGGTTCTCCGAAAGTGCATAATCGCACCATGTCTGGTAATTCGGCCAACCCTCATTTAAAAAATGTGAGTTGGCACAGAAAGTTTTGGATAAATCCAATTAACAGACAGACCAATAGCTGTGAATGATTACCGGAACTGAGCCATCCAGTGTAAATGTATTAATAAATGCTGGTTTTGGTGCAGTTCTAGTGCTTGGATTCAAAATGATGGTTCAACTTGGAAACCATTCTGAAAAGAGTCCTGTTCACAATCACTACACTATAATATCAACTGCAGAGCAACACTAAGTCGGGAGAGTTAGTCCACTTTTCTGCATGCTCCTTTTTCTACTTATAGCTTCTCTTTAATCCTTGTTATATTTGACTCAGGCTTCAGTTTTCTGTGCTCAGTTTTCTCTCATCTCTTGTCTCTCCTTTCTTTGTTATTCTTCTTTTAAAATTGTTTTAGTAGATCTAAATTTAGTGTGTCTTGGCGTGGTGACTGTGGAGTGTTGTCTGTAATTTGTATAGTGACTGTGGAGTGCTGCTATTGTGCTGTGCTTGTTTGTTAGACTGTCTCTTCTTTTCTTTTTCTCTCTTTTCTGTACTAACGGTGTGTTCTGGCCCAGCCTTGGGTAACACGCGCTCTTACAAACTGCTAGACTGGAATAGTGTCACTGCAGGTATTTTCCCCCTTTTACTGCTCTCACCCACAGGAGTGATGGCAGCTCAGTGAAGTGAAAGGCTTCTTTGTACCCTCTCACCATGCACCCAACATTAATATTTAACCAGCTTTGGCCAGCTAGCCCATATATTGACCAACAAATTCAGTTTTAGCCTAATACACATGGATGAATTCAGTGAGCTGCCATTCTCTTAATAATCTGTGTGAGTGTGTGCTGAGCTGAGTTGAGCATGCGCTGTTTCCCCACCCCACCCCATTCAGCCTGGCCTGGCTACCCCCTCCCCCTCACCCAGCTCATCCTGCTGCACAGAAGAACTGCAGCTCTTCCCTAACGTTGTCCCAGCGCTGTTCTTACGCTTCCTGAATCGGCATTGTGGTCAAACCTGTCTAGACCAGAGGAGGTTTAGGAGGTTTACTCTGTGACAAAGAGCCACTGACCGGGCATGTGCATCCCTAACTCACTGGGCCGTATTCATACTGAGAGAGCGAAGGAGGAATGGATGAATGGATGGAAAGCAGGCTGATCAGATGGATAGCATTTTAGGAAAATTACAAAATGGATCTGGCATGTATGATGGGGAAGGAAGGAACGAGGTGAATGTGGGGATTGGAGGAAGTATGACAGTTTTCCCCTATCTTAAAATCTAGACTACATTTGATGGACTCTGGTGAATGAATATGGCCCTTCTCTGCCCATGAGCGTGCACATGGTCATGAGCGTGCACGTTGGTGAGCCTGTGCCTGTGTGACATGCTGCTTCTGGTTTAAAGGAACCCATCTTGTGGGCCTGATGCCTGACCATCAGTCATTGTTATTCATCTCTTCAGTTGATGTCCCATTCTTCTCCCCATTGATCCCTGTCCCTTATTCCACCAAACAGCTGAGTTTCTCTCTCTTTCTTGGGCTCAGAAAGCATGTAGCCCTTCCAGAGAGTCATGAGGTGCGACTCAAATACTCTAATGACACCAACACACAGATTAGAAAAAGATTAAACTGAAAACTGGCAGGAAGATCTTTCGAACAATGTTAATTAAACAGATGGCATTAGATCAAAATTTCACAACACTATCGAAACACATCAGTGGTTTAGCCTAAGTATGATGAAGGCTTTAATTTATAATCTTACACCACCAGAGTTGAAAAACATTCTTCACCTATTGGATAGTGCCCTTTGTGATTTTTCTTTTTTTTTTGTTCAATTATTTTTTTATTTTTTACCAACCAACAAGGTTTTATTTTTTATTATAGACATACCACCACAGCTAAAACATAGCATCCTGGCTCCTTTTTGTCAGTGTTATTGATGAAAAGGAGATAAAACAAAGAGAGAGACAACCAATTTGATGTCGGATAATGTGCACCGAAGGAATGCCAATTAAGACATTAAATACATGGAACTAACCTAACCATTGACTTCACCTTCATCAACGTCAAATTGTAATTAATCATTTTCATTGTCACTTTGTTTTACAACAGTAGTTGGTTTTGGCTTGCTTTGATACACTACTTAACTCACCAATCATTCATCACATAATAAGAAGTGCAGTGTATTTTGTCTATTTTCTGGTAAGTCAAATTAGTCAGAGATACTTGACTAGATATCACTTTCTTGTCAGTGTGTTATCAGGGCAGACATATTTTAATCCAGTTTGAGAACAGCAAGTTGAGGTTAGTTAAGTATTACTCACTATTTTTTCTATAGATAATTGAGCCAATGAGACATCTTTTGTAAACGCTGTCTAATTTAGAATTTTGTGTTTTTCAGATGAACCAGAAACTCGTGATGCCTGGTGGGAAGAGATTCGCCAGGAAATTAAATCTCATGCCAAAGCTCTTGGTTGCCATGCAGTTGTGGGATACAGTGAAAGCACCAGCATCTGGTATGTGCATGGTCATAGTGATGTTTCTCTGACTAAAGTCAGTTTCCTAAATGATGTAAAATCACACTTTTGTTACCTTATTTCCTGTGAACAGTGAGGAGGTGTGTATCTTGTCAGCATCAGGCACAGCAGCTATCCTGAATCCTCGGTACATGCGTGAAGGCTGTCTAGACATCGGAAGCACCGACCACAGGTTGTTTTTGAAAACTGGGCAATAGGGCTGCACGATTAATCGATTTTAAATCGAAATCGGATTTTTTAATTAGGACAATTTTTAAAAAAGGGAAATCGTAAAATCGATTTCATCTCTCTCGTGCCTCCGGGCCGCGCGCCTCCGCGTGCCCGCGGGCTCCCGTAGGCTCTTCCTGTGACAGCGGTCTGTCACAGAAGTCTGTGTAATGACCGGACTTTAAATGTGTTCATGAACCCGCAGTACTTATACCAATATAAGCCGTGGCTTCACGCACGGATCCCGCAATTGAAATATAACTGCAAGCGGATCACTCATCTTCCGTTGTCCCGGATCCGTACCGTACTGTCTTCTTCTGAACCGGGTCCGGGTCTCGGGGTCATCAGCCTCAGCAGAGGAGCCCACACAGCCCTGTGCCCACACACATCCACCAGCTCCACACATAGAATCCCTCCAGCGTGTCCTGGGTCGGTCTGTTCCACGCACGGATCCCCCAGTTTAAACAGAACCACATGTGGATCACTCATATTAACCTGGTCCACATACACACGACTGATGCCTGTCACTGACTGACACTGGTATCACTGCTGTGGACCAGATACCCAGAAAAGAAAGAAAAAAAAACTTTTTTTTTTTTTAATAATTAATTTAGTCCTCTTACTTGCTAAATTTTTCATTCACAAATGTAAGTTCTGTAACACAAAACCAAATATTATTTATGTTTTGTAAGATGTTGAAATTTATTTAAAGCTGTTAGATAAATGTGGAAACAAAAAGGTTGTAACAACTATCAGTATTTGCTCTGATTTGGACATTTTCTTATAGTGTATTCCCCCTGACAAACTTATGTTATTTTCTTGTTGTATACATTGTTTGTATACTCTACTTCATTTTAAAGATTTAATGAAGAGAAAAAACAAACTGTAGGTTCATCACGTGATCCCATCACAGCTTTGAGGTCAGAGCAGTGGCTTGCATTGTGGGCTGCTCACGAAAACGACATGCTGACTGCTGTTGCCTTTTCTAGTTATACCCAAAAATCGAAATCGAAAATCGAGTTTTTAGAGGAAAAAATCGGGATTTTTTTTTTTGCCAAAATCGTGCAGCCCTACTGGGCAAGCTGCATGTTAATCCTCATCATTAAATAGTCTTGTTGGGTTTCTGTAAATTGGCTTAAAATTTGATTTGATTTGATCTATCTCTCCTTTATGTGAAGCACTTTGTAACATGTTGTTTTAAAAAGTGTTATATAAATAAAGCTTTACTTGCTTACTTGTGGAATGGGTTGTGATGAGATGGTGCGTGTTGTTTTCCAGGTTTGAGGAGCCGTCTCCCCCAAGCTGTGGCTTTTGTCACATCCCATATGACGAACTCAACATGCCTTTTCCTGCCCAGCTCACCTACTGTTACCACTGTAGAAGACAGAAGGTCTCAAATATTTTACTTACGATGACATTGATCCTTCAGTAAATAAAACCACTATGATAAAATAAGGATGACATGCTGCTTAAAATTGTTGTGCTCTTGTTTTTTTTGTTTTTTAAGGTTCCTGATGTGCTTTTCACTACAATTGACCTGCCACCAGAAGCTGCTGTCACAGGGAAAGGCTGCCTTATTCAGGCCAGGTACAATGAAGTTTATTAGCAACTGGGATATTTCAAATAAGAAATACTCAACGTTATAGAATAAGTATGATTTACTACAGTGTAATGTTATACATGTAGTCCTCTATATAGAAATCAGGTTACTCTGCCTACTGAGACACTTGTTTGGTGAAGTAACATAAACAAACATAAACATAACATAAACAAATGACCTCTCTGTACTAAACAGACTCCCAACACAATCTTCACCTGCATGCAAACACAAACTTCCATACCCAATTTTTAAGAGTTTGCTTAAGCAGAAATCTTTAACAACAACTGAGTATCACAGACACTTATAAGTAAATTCTGAGCTTTACGGTCCTTTTTGTTTTTGTCCAGGCTATGTCGTTTAAAAAAGAAAGCCCAGGGAGAGGTGAACGCAACAGCCATCTCTAACCTGCTGCCTTTTATGGAATATGAGCTGCACACCCAGCTGATGAACAAACTGAAGCTGCGGAGCATGAATGCTCTGTTCGGCCTTCGCATACAGATCAGTGTGGGCGAGAATATGCTCCTGGGTCTGGCTGTAGGTTAACATTTGACATTGAATGAATTAGACATACAGGCAATAGGTGCAACAATGCCTTTAAGATATATATATGTGTGTGTATGTGTGTTAAGTCTGCCACAGGAGTGTATCTGACAGCCTTGCCTGCATCAGGGGGCATCCAAATTGCAGGGAAGACTCCCGGTGACCTGAGCAATGAGCACCACATCTTGACCATCCAGAAAAGAATCAACGACACCATAGCCAAGAACAAAGAGCTCTATCAGATAAACCCTCCGGTGAGGCACACAACATGAGCATGTACAGTGTTTATGGCAAATAGGACCCCGCAATCATACTGTGACTTTTTATTTTTCCCCCAGCTTGTGACAAGGAAATAAAAAACATAGAATTAGAGATTTTTTATTAATTTTTTTTTTTAGCAAACAGTGAAAAACCATTTAGAATAAGGAACTGTATAACAATGGGGTTTGGTCCTCAAAACAACTTAAAAGTCTTCAAATTTTATCAAATCTTCATGTGTCTTAAAACACAATAAACATATTTGACCTATGATGTTAATGTTAGACTTATAAAATCACATTAATTTTAATCTTGCGCTTAAGCCTGTTTTTAGGGAAAAAATGTATTTCTCACACTATTCAGAAGTGAACAAATAACACCATTAATGCAAAGTGTAGCCTAATTAGAAATGATCAGAACACACCCAGTTAGTGTGTGTAGTTAAACATGATACCTCCTCTCTTCCAAAAATACTGTCTTCTAGAATTAATACTTTACAATTGTTTGAGTACATTCACCTAATTCAGGTAAACAAATTTTCAATTAAATCCAGCTTTACAACAGAAAAGTCTCATGTTGCATTTGTGACACACTTAAAAAGGTCTTAAATAGTCTTTAATTTTAACCTGCAAAAATCCTGAACAGAGAGGAATATCCACAGTATATGGTAGTTAAAGAATATAGATTTATACCTTCAATTTACATAAACAAATTAAATGGTTGTGGTTATTTATGGTAACTATGTTGCACTGTTAACAAGACATAATCTTACATTATACTTAGTCTAATGTACATGACTCATTAAGAACCTACCCCTCTTGTCTCTCTCGTCATTAAAGAAATTATTTACCCTGGACCCTGAGGTGTTCTGCAGCGTAAACATGGTACTGAGCACGCCAACTTTTAGCTGTGAGACACAGCAAAGCATGACAACTATTTCACTTTATTAATCGACACCACCTATACTCTGTTTAACAACTCTTAACCGGGGACGTTTGGGAGTGGGACAATGTATAACCCACTACAGAATCACTACTCAAGGGCAACCCACTGTAGACTCATTGTATCTCACACACACACACACAAACACTCACCTTTTGTATGTTTTTTTTTTTTATGATGTGTGTTTGCCCCACTCCTCACTCCTCCAAATCCATATTCAGATTAACAGCAGCCATGTGTGTTTGGGTATGACTGACTGGGTCCTTGAGTGAGTGTGAGCATGTGGTGTGTTATTAACATACTCAGTGTACTTGCTGTGCAGCTGGACAGATGTGAGACGCAGATGGGGGGGGTTGTTGTGTTGTTCAAGTGTTTATCTCATTGCCCAGTCTGCTTACACATTGCGTGTCTTTGTTTGTAGGAATTGACAGAGGAAGCAGTTGGCTCTCCGATTCCTGAACCTAGACAACGATCCAGACTTTTCCGCTCCCACTCAGAAAGCTCAGATGAACTGTCAGAGCTGGATCTCTCCCATGGCAAGAAGGATGCTTTTGTCCTAGAGGTGTGTATAAATTAAACTCGATGAGATATTCATGTGTAAGTTTTTCCTCCCCACACATATGCAATGGTTTGTTGTGATTTTGAATAGATTGATGACACCGATGCTGTGGAGGACATCCACTCCCTTCTCACTGACACCCCTCCCCCCACAGGTCTGTGCCATCCAATCACCCCACAGCAAGTTCAGCAGATTCACATAGTCATCATCACATATCCGCTCAAATTATGTCATTGCTCTGTTCAAGCTCTTTTTATTTTCTCTTTCTTGCTTTCCTTATCACATCAATTTCTCCAGGTTTCTACAGCTGCAACACAGAGATCATGCCTGGGATTTATAACTGGACTTCAGGAGTACAGGTAATTTTGCTTCCTTCAAAGATTAATACAAAAGCATTACTTTGAGGAATTAGTTATTTTCATACAGGCATTTAGTAGGAAGGAATTTAGCTTGGCAGGGTTATTTTCATCTGTGCACATTTTTGGTATTTTTTTTACCAGAATCTGAAGATTGACATGGCATTTCTAAAGGTATGGTAGTGTTTTGTTTATTTTTTTACACTCTGTTCCTGTTTTTACAGATGTTTACATCGGTGAGGGTCTTCAGGTTAAGTAATGCCAATCTTACTAACCAAGGCTTGAACAAGATCTTCACTGACCTATGTGAGAATCTACTAAAGGTAAGAATCCTCTGTTGTCAGTAAGTAATGACACAATGTATTGGGTGTCATGTTGATATTTGTGGCTTGTTTTGAATGATTAGTTATAAAACTGCAATTTATCCTGTCTGTTACAGAGTTTTTATTTCAAGTTGCGCTCTATGATTCCCTGCTGTCTTTGTCATCTCAACGTCACTGTAGCAGTGCCAGAAGAAGAACTCATTCAGGTGATAAGGAAATTTACATCTAGTAGTAATATAATTGACAAGTCCTGATTAAACGTTGCAGTTTCTCAACTTTTAGCTCCGTTTTCATGTTAGGTTGCAGTGACTGCAGTTGCCATGACGTTTGACAAGGACCAGACTCAGGAGAAGCCTGCAGAGAAAGTCATCCAAAAAGGTCTGTTTGTTTAAGGAGGTCGTTCAGTTTAGTTACTGGATTCTATCCTCATACAGTAACTGGGTTGAACATACTTTAATTCATGCAGAACACAAAAAAGCATTTCTTCTCAGTAGAAGGGAAGTAGCACAGCGAGTTTTCAAGACTATAGAACATGCTATTCAGTTTAAGCTATAGGGGAAACATCCTTTCTGTTGTGTTTGTTTGCTAAAGTGATTGTGTATATTGTTTCAGGGAGCGGTGAGATTGAAGAGCAGCTGCAGTTTCCCCTTGAGCTATGCGCAGACTCATCATCCACCAGCACTCAGCAATCGTCCAAAATCTCAGGTATCACCCATTGTTTATTATTCTTTTTTGCTCCCTGACCTGCTTCTGACCTCCTTCACTAACAGGCACTGCCACTCTCCTCCACTAACGCTTCAGGTACAGTCTCTTTACTCACCCCAGCTGCAAAACTCTGCCATAATCAGCTGGTTATGGTTCGTTCAGCAGGTAAATGCATAGCGGTGTCTCATAGCCTGGTGTGTTTGGTTTTGCTGTAAATTTAGAAGAGGTGTGGTGTTATCTAGATGGGATGCTGTGACTGTTGAGTAGAGTCTCCCCTTTCAGTAAACACAAAAGATGCTCTTGTTACAATAGTCATGGAAAATTAAAACTACTAGAATGAAATGTCTAGATATAGCAGTGAACTGAAATAATTTGAATACAAACTTCAATGGAAATGCAACACTAACTCTAAAAAAAAAACAAAAAACATTGCTGGTAAAAGTGTGTTCTTTTATGCTATCATATTCAGCTTCAGTAACTTAAGGCTTTCGTCATAATATTTGACAACTACATTAAATTCAGTTATGTGAAATAAAAATAGTTAAACCTACTACAAATTAAATAAAACTAAGCTGAAATTAAAAACTATTCTGAATGACTTGATAAAAATAAATGTCATATTATTATACCTCCAGTCCTTGGTAAATACAGATTAGAGATGGAGTATTAAAGTAGACTGAACCAAACTAAAAGCTCAGAAATGCATGCTGGGTTTGTCACACTGTACAAGAGATGGACATTGATACATGTGTGGATGTGTCCAACAGGTGTCCCAGAGACTTCCAACGTCTCATCCAGAGGTAAGCCCCCTTCGCTCATTCAACATCCTCCCTGCCCCACCTCCCTGCTACCAAAACTACAACACTGCTGTTTTGACTTCTCATCCTTTTGTCTCGGACAGAGTTATCTTGCACTGCTCCCAGACCTCATCCACTTTTGTTCTTTTCTGTTCTTCTGTTCGTTTGTTGGTTTTTTTGTGTCCTGTTTTTATTTTATTTTATTTTTTTCGTTTTGTTGTTGTTGTTATTGCGTATGTGTATGTTCGGGTGTGGGTGTGTGTGTTTGTGTGTGTTCTCTCCAGCTGCCTCCGTTGATTACGGTTCCTTTGCAGACAGATGCAGCACCTGGCTAGAGCTGCTTAGGCTGAAAGCTCACACCATAAGACGAGGATCAGTTAAGACAAGTAGGAGGACACAGTCTCTAGCACACTCTGGTGATCATATACACAAATGCAGAACACGGTTTCACAATGCAGTCCCACAAACACACATGAAAGAATGCTTGCATATGTGCACACACACCCCTCCATGCATGCCGCTGGGGGGCGGAGCATTTTTAATCAAGCACCAGCTTTTTAGCTAAAGTGTGGAAGTTGGTGCCCCGCCCCTCAGAGGGATCCACAATCAACAGCTTGGCTTTGAGATGCCTGTAGCCATGGTGACGAAGTAGCAAGAAGTGATTTTTATTTTCATTCCCAGAGGAACTGCTTTAATATGTTTGTTTTCTTTCTTATCTGCTTTTGCAATCTAAGCTGAGAAACACTGCATTTTTCAAAGAATGTACAGAATACTAAATCGTCTTGTATATGATTCCCACAAATCTGAAGATGTAATCATGTGGAAAAGACCAAGGCCGGTATGGATAACCAGCAGGGTCTAATCTGTAAATTATACAGGATTTCATTAAATGTTTTGTATTTATAAATTAAAAATCATAAATTGATAAATGATTTTACAAAAGATTTTTTTTTTAAAATCCATATGATATGCCATATGATAACCATCAGAAGCCCCTTTTACACAGGACTTCTGTTACGGGAGTATATCGCCTTTATTCCGGAATGATGTCTGTGTAAACAAAATGGTGGCATCATTTGGTCCCACCTTTATCGCGGCTTTGTAACACCTCTGGAGGTTGTAACAGCCGTGATAAAGGTAGTAAAGAAATGATAATGTGAAAGCGTTTATTAAAGCAGCAGGTAAATTAGTTCCCCCTTATATACTGTACTACACCTAAAAACATCTCAGTTTTTGAATCCACCTGTTATTTTCTCTATTTTAAACTTGGATTATTCAGTTTATTTTGAAATTCCACTATTTATTTAAGAATGTATTACTACATTTCTTTATTTATGTCTGCTTTCAGTCTTCTTTTCATTGGCCATTACAATATTTAAATTATATTTCATTTTATGGATGTGATAAACCAATTGTAAAATCATTCATTAATTTATTTTAAATTCTGAACTAAATTCTGTATAATTGTTTGTATGACCTCCATAGTCCTTCATAAGGTATTGGGTGGGGGGTGGGGCAATGCTGTTCTGCAAGATCTGGTAACATTTTCAGTCCTGTGCACAGTAAGTGAACTACAATCTAATGTGTGGCTCTAAAGGTTCCTGGTTTGATGGATGTAAGCCACAGGAGGTAAATCTGCAGTAAGATGTCGGAGCATCTCTCACACTCTGGCTCGTGTACATGTGCCCAGCTCAGTTCACAGCTGTTTCTGTCCATCTCCATTTCTCAAGCCTCTTTCACAAATGCAAACAGATATAAATATTCTTTTATTTACTTTACTGTACTGCAAATACTGTATTCACACATGTAAACATACACAGCTGTGCCCAGGTCTGTCCGTCTGTCTGCAGACACTGTCTAACTGTCTTTTGTCTGATTGTCTTAAATGCATGACGTGCATGGCAGCACCTGCTTTTCAAGTGAATGTCTTCACACCAAACCTCCACACACCTGCATGCCAGGTTACAAATATTTGACACAGACACATCAGTGTTGTGTGCACACACACTTTACTACTTCTGTGCACGTGTTCACAGGATTGCAGTTTTTGCACGTACATTCCACAAATACATTTCTGCTTCAGATATTCATATCCGCTTTAACTGGTTCCACTATTTTTGAATGTTTCTGGTGTCTCCATTTCCTTTGTCTTCCTCTACCCCACTTCTTGTTTATCTCCATCCTTTCGGACCTCTCCCTGCTCTCTGAAATGTGCAGTTTCATCTCTGGAGCGCGGCAGTCCGTTACCTGAGGGGCGTTCCCGCTCGCTGCGCTCCAACCGATCATTCGGAGGTAGTTCAGTCACCGTGGTGAAGATGACGCCGTTATCCTTCCTCCCTGGGACACGCATCATTAAATACCTTGGGATCATCAACATGTTCTTTATCAGAGAAACAACATCTCTACGTGAGGTACAAGTTGTGTGACTGCAACAAATGAAACATGCATAGATGATTTGTAGAAAGATGTCCACACGTAGAGCGCCTCTCTTCAATCTCTGCAGGAAGGCGGTGTTAGTGGCTTCCTCCATTCATTTATAGCGGAGGTGTTCGCTATGGTTCGAGCCCATGTAGCAGCCCTTGGTGGCAACGCGGTAGTGTCCTACAGCATGAAAGAGTGTGTGCTGATGGAAAATCCAAACAAGAACCAGGTACTTCACACACACCTGTGCACATTTTATTCCTCTCATGTAACGAAGACCCTGTTTACACTAAATGTGTGTTTATTATCACCAGGACACATTGTGATGCAGTCACTCAAACCACTTGCAGAGGTGGATCAGGATACGTTTAACAAATGTATTTTGTAGATTAAACACTAATTCATTATGATGTGAAAAGGAGGAATCAGTAAAGTTTATCAATATGGAAGATGGTTGTGGTGATGGTGCTTGAAAACACTGAAATGAGACAACAGAAGAAAACTACAATAACTATAAGTAAACAAGTTAAACTATTTCAGTGACCATTTTTCAGTTTTGGGACCTATTTTGTTTTTGCAGTAACATTTTTAAACATGGATATTTGACTACACATACGTTCTTCTTTTATTTTTACTGTATTCAGTGGGTAGATGACAAGACGACAATACACAGAGGTATTTTCATTTAATTATTTGTTCTATGAAATCAGAATGGAGAAAAACAAATACATGTATCTTAAGATTTATTGTGTGATTTTTATTGTCAATTCTATTTTTTGTTAACTTTGGTTTTATTTATACATCTGAATATTTGTTAAAATCAGTTTTCACTTTAGTCATATAGAAGTGTATGATCATCTGTAAACTAAACAACAAATGTACATACAATCAAGGACACAATATGACAGTTAAAGCCAACCCTTTGGATCAGTTCTAATATTATCGACATACAATCAAACACTAATTAGTTTTTGAATCTTTTAACCCTTTTAAATGCCAGAGTATTTGTCACAATGCCACTATGTTTTCAAATGAAAAAACAGAAAATAATCATTTTCAGTACTACATGCAAAGTAATTTTTTTGATGTTGAATTATTACAGCCTGGGATTTTTCAGTGATTTGTCAATGATTTCATGATTCAGTTCAGGACTGATTTTTCTGCATTATTATTTTTTGCATACTGTCAAATGCTCTGAGTTGGGATGGCTCATACTTGTCATACATATTATTTCCTGGTAACATTTTTGTTTTCTTGCCTAAATCTACTGCTTGTCTATGACGGTTATACCTTTGCAAGGCTCTTTGGGAGTAACATAGGCACTACCAGAATCTAAACATGAGAGGTCAGCTGGACACTCAAGATAACAAACATGACAACTGAAATGCTTTTTAAGATCAAGTGTAAACAGGGTCAAAGTGTATTTATTGGTTACAGCCAATTTATTGGTGTTGCTTTGTTGGTCTCTAGGCGCAGTGTCTCATAAATGTGAGTGGTGATGCCGTCATCTGTGTCAGAGAAACCGACCAGGAGCCCGTGTCCTCATCCACAAACATTGGACAATCCTGTAGCAGCGGAACAGACGGGGGGGCTACATGACACTGAAACACAAACCCTCACTCCATCTATAGGACACTTAATTTGAGGAAAGACACTTTTTGGGTCTAGCCGTCCAAATATGAGGTTTGTATATCTGCCTTATAACTTTGTAAAATATCCAAAGGTTTGAGTTGAAGTAATGAAGAACCAGTACTCACACATTTACAAGAACATACAGTCAGCATTAGCAGCAGTTCAGGATGGTGTTTTTGTGTTCAGAGAGCATTTGTGCAGAAGTTACTGACGTGGTTATATGGGAATAACATGAGTATTTTGTAATTTTTTTTTTGGTTAAAACAACAGCCAAATGACCCCTGTGTAACTTTGTCATGAATTACAGCCGTCCATATTGGCTTCAGTATGTTGGCCATCACAGTGTGTGTAGTCGTGGGTGACACTTTAGGCAGCTTCGTCCAGCCATAGTTCACAGGAGTCCTTAAATTGCCACGCCAAAAGGGACAGTTTTATACCAACATATGATTTTAAACAGTCAGATTCTCCCCCCAGTGTTAGGCTCTACTTCATGTAGTGTTGAGATTAAATTCCTACCTATCTCAGATGATCAGAGAATGAGTGTGCCAGTCACAACAAGTATTCGAACTTCGACTTGTCTTGTGCTCGAAATCCAAAAAACTAAAACTAACAGTATATGTTGATTTCTAGGCTTTTTTTTTTTTTTTTTTTTCTAAATATGATTTTCTGTTTATCTGTATGGATATGTTATGCTACTGTCATAGTACTGATCACAGTATCCTATAGATAATGCAGTTACTCAGAAAGTGTCAAATGGTGATTTCACTGATTACGTGGGGTTAATTACACAAATCTAATGTTGCGTACTTCTGTCATCACATTGCAGATATTATATGCACATACTGTTTTTCTAAGTTGAGTCAGGCATTAAAGTGATTTATTAATAAAAACTAACATTTTATATTAATTCATCCTAAAGTGATTAAATTAGAGCAACTTGCCTAAGTGTAAATTTATAAAAACATGCCATCAATCGTAAACTTTTTCACTTTGGGGCCTAGCACAGGGTGTATTTTCATAGGTTATTGTCTTTTTAGATTGTTTTGACTGACTTAAATCTAAGTGTGTTTCTTGTCGTTACTTCTTGCTCTCTGTGTCAAATTTCACATCCAGTTGCCAAGCTTCGTCACTGTCGCTCTGGCATAATAATAATAATGATCCATCTCCTGACCTGTTCTACTCCAAACACACCTGTCCACTGCTGGAAATGAGTATCTTGTGGTGTAGGTGCCACCTAACAAAAATATATATATAAATAAATGGTGTAAATGTTCTCTAGAAAGATATTTTTATAAACTTCAAAACTCATTTTGCCTGTGCAATGAATTCCTGATGTTTTGACTGTTGTCAGAAATGTAATGGTACTCTAATCAGTTTGTGTTATCAGCAGTTTGTACTCTGTTTCCTTTATATGTCTCTAAAACTTGAATGTACATACTTAGGGGCTTTTTTGCTTTCTGACTAGGAGCATGCAGACCCTGTTTTTATTGCCATGAATCTGTATGCTTGCCTGGAAAGTCAAGTTGCACAATAAATTCTGTCAAACCAAGATGTATTTATGTCATGATTAACAATAAGGAGAAGAGGACGTGCATGTCAGACACAATGGAAAAGTATATACACCTGAGTGGTGTTCTGTTTAGTCTATAAAATAGTTGGGGTGACTGTGCTTGAAAAAGTTGAAATGACAAGAAAAATGGGGGGGGAAATGAAAACTACAATTACAAAGTAAGAAGGAAAACTATGACAAATTAAGCAAGATTTCAGTGTTGAAAACTATTTGGTTTTGGTGTAAAGTGCTTTAACATGAATGGACATATACATTTTTTTTTTTTTTTTTTTGGGTTGGTGGACATCAAGAGAACGAGGTATTTTAATTTAAATACCTGTTGTATGAAATCAGAAGGGAGAAAAAGAAATAAATGTATCTTAAGTTTTGTCTGATAGAGGAGATATGTTGTGTGTTTTTTGGCAATTCTGTTTATTTTTGGATTTTAACAATATTATGCCTGTTACTAAATGGTTTGTGCCTTCGTAGATGCACTGCGATCTGTAAGTTGTAATGCACATTTTTAAGTAAGAGATGTAACATTGTTCAAATTGCTCTTATTTTCTTACATTTTTTTAAGGGTAGTTTGTAGATGTAAACATTTTTATGATGTAATTTAATTTTTTTCAATCTACAATATGGAGGAAAGTTTGGACTTGACATTATTTGTAAGTTATATAGGTTATTATTTTACTGGTCCCTCCTTGGTCTGCCCCTGAACTAAAATGACAGCTCTGATCTAATGTGATTGCGACAACAGTAAACTCCATTTCTTTCCTACGGACCTTGAACGCAGCATACTTTTCAAAGGAATAACACTGCCATCTTGAGGCTGTTCGGTAGTGATGGGAGGGTTGGCTTTTTTCAGAAAACAGGTGTAGTGACAAGGTACTTTTCCCCGCTAAGAATTGTATCCCGCGGCCAGGGGAGACAGGGGGAGGTGCGATACCGCATTATAATTCACCTAAATAAAAGGACAGTAATCACATTCGCATTGTTTGAGTCTTTGTTTTAGTGCTCTAGTTTTATCCACGAGGTTTTGCAGAATAAAACATGGTTCTTCAATCAAAGCAAGTGCTTTAAATTGTACGCGTTATTCAATGCGTTATTGACTAAACTACATTGAAATCATGCAGAGATCGGTCTAAAAGTTAGGTAACACACTTAGAATGTAGGGGATCGACGTCCGAATTCCACCGACTGGCCCTAATGTAGCGTTTTGAGTCACAGTAGTGTAAGAAAAAGTGCTATAAATCAGTCCCTCCAGGATTTCGCGGGATTTTTTTTTTAATTGTTGCGGCCTAAAATGCCTGATTTTACGCCAGCTTTTCCAAAAAAATTGCGGTGAAAGTTGCGATGATTTGAAGCTTCTCACAGGAACATGGGCGTTTGCAAATTACCTAGAACAGTCTTTGTTTTTTTTTCTTCAGTTTTTAGCCTTAAAAAGCACCAGGAAGCAATGATTTTAAACAAAACGGGCTTTTTTTCATTCACTCATTTATTTGTTTTGAGCAGCCAATGAGAGCAGAGTGTCACAGAACACCAGCCAATCAGAGCGGAGCATCACAGAACGTCAGCCAATGAGAACGCAGCGTCACAGAACATCAACCAATCAGAGCGGAGCGTCACAGAACGTCAGCCAATAAGAGTGTAGTGTCACAGAATGTCAGCCAATGAGAGCGCAGCGTCACGGAACGCCAGCCAATGACAGCTCAGCGTCACAGAACGCCAGCCAATCAGAGCGTAGCATCACAGAACGTCAGCCAATGAGAGCGCAGCATCACAGAACGCCAGCCAATGAGAGCACAGCGTCACAGAACATCAACCAATCAGAGCGGAGCGTCACAGAACGCCGGCCAGTGAGAGCGCAGCGTCACGGAACGCCAGCCAATAAGAGCGCAGCGTCACGGAACACCAGCCAATGAGAGCGCAGCGTCACAGAACATCAACCAATCAGAGCGGAGCGTCACAGAACGCCAGCCAATAAGAGTGTAGCGTCACAGAACACCAGCCAATAAGAGCACAGCATCACAGAACATCAACCAATGAGAGCACAGCGTCACAGAACATCAACCAATCAGAGCGCAGCGTCACAGAACATCAACCAATCAGAGCGGAGCGTCACAGAACACCAGCCAATGAGAGCGCAGCGTCACAGAACATCAGCTAATCAGAGCGGCGCATCACAGAACATCAGCCAATGAGAGCGGAGCGTCACAGAACACCAGCCAATGAGAGCGGAGCATCACAGAACACCAGCCAATGAGAGCGCAGCGTCACAGAACACCAGCCAATGAGAGCGCAGCGTCACAGAACATCAACCAATCAGAGCGGAGCGTCACAGAACACCAGCCAATGAGAGCGCAGCGTCACAGAACATCAGCCAATCAGAGCGGCTCGTCACAGAACATCAGCCAATGAGAGCGCAGCGTCACAGAACATCAGCCAATGAGAGCGGAGCATCACAGAACGTCAGCCACTGAGAACGCAGTGTCACAGAACATCAACCAATCAGAGCGAAGTGTCACAGAACATCAGGCAATGAGAGCAGAGCGTCATAGAACGCCGGCCAATGAGAGCGCAGCGTCACAGAACGCCAGCCAATGAGAGCTGGATCTACATGATTTCATGTGATGTGATGGACAGGTGAGGCCTGACCATCAAGTGGTTTAATTCTGTGTATAATTCAGACCATACCAAGTAACCACAGTGAATATGGACAACTTTCCTCTTTCATATACTTCGGTACATCGCGGTCACATATTATCTGACACACTCAGCATGATTTCAGTGTAATTTAATCAATAATGCATTGAATAACACGTACAAATTAAAGCATTTGCTTTGCTTTAAGAGCTTTGTTTTCCTCTGCCAAACCTTGTTGATAAAACTAGAGCACTAAAACGGAGACTCAACTATGCAAATGTGTCTAATTTCCTTTTCTTTAGGTGAATTCTAGGGCAGTGTCGAAGTCCCGCCTCCATTGAATGCATGCGCGCTCCCGCGGCCAGGGGAAACACTTCTGTGCTGGGATACGTATCTTTTCACTACACCGGCTCTTCTGATTCACTACAAAGCATCGACTCTCAGATCCGACTCTTACGAGCTCGACCCTGCACGTCAGCTGCATCCTCCCCGCGTCGCTACGTGTCCGCGGGTCAGTTCTGATCCCCAGGCGGCTACACAGAGGGGGCAGAGGCGGAGGCAGCTGGGCTTAGACATGGGGGAGATAGTTCTACCGCGGCGGATGTTCCTGTGGTGCATGGCGGTCATTTATTTGTCCGCTTTTGTTTCCCTTTACGTGCAGATTCCAGGTGAGACTCCACTCCAGGGTTTGTGTCGGAGCTAGCATAGCACTCCCATTTACTGCCTGTGTTTTCTTAGCTTGTAGCCATGAACTTCGCGCCTGCAGGTTTTTATGTGTTAACTTTTCATGTGGACGTTTTACCACCACGCTCGTCCACACCCATGTGCTAAAATAAATGTACTTAAATCAGTTTGGCCGCAATTTACTGAGCTCAGCTTTTCACAATGAAATCTCAGTCCACTGTAAACCACTAAGGCAATATGTTTGGAGTAATGTTGGACTAAATATTCATCTAAGAATACATTCTGATATACAGGCTTCTCACAGTAACTATTAAATAAAATACAAACATATTAACTAGATCATATGAAGATATAATGTTATGGATTTTTCTACCATCCTGCTGGTGAGAGGCATGATCCTGATATCTGATAACATCAAGATTTAAAAAATCCATAAACAATGAGCTGAGAAGCAGAATTGTTACGTATGCAAAAACTGATTTCTGGAACTATATTCTGAAAGATTGGAGTTTATACATCTCATAGAGCAACTTTTTCCAACTCCAGACTCGAAAGTTAGATGTTAAAACAACAAAAACACCCAAAGTTGCATCTTGAACTGAATTATCCACCATTAAAATAAGTACAAATAGGATGATTTTTTCTTTTACTCAATTTTGTTCTTCTTTACAATGTTTTCATGATGTTGTACCATTTACATCATCTTTGAGTGATTGCATTATTTATATAAATAAATAAATAAATGTATGTATGCATGTATGTGTTTTGACAAAAATTACTTTTTTGCCTAAATCCTAAAATTCTACATTTCTGGATAGGTTTTATGTGTTTCCTGAAAAAAATGACTGGCAATAATTTTAGGAAGGTGACGATATAAAAAATGCATGGAGCACCACTGTAAACAATGGCCAAACATGTCTTATTATTATTATTATTATTTTTTTTTTTTTTTAACCTTGCTCGATCTTGAAGCTTCTCCAGGTTGCTCCACATGGCTTTGGTGAGGTCAAAATTTAAGAAATGAACTTGTCACATTATCGTGTATTTTATTCTGATAAAAACAGCCCCATGACCCATTTGCTCAGAAATGCAGCTGTAGAGTGTTACTGAAGCTGTTCTGGAGGCTTGTACTGGCAGAGCACGTTACTAACTTAATTCTGTTTTCGGACATTTACTCATCTCTATGTTGCTGTGCTGTGTTTAGGTCTCTATGGAAACGAGGGCCTGCTGCCTGCCCGTTGGAGGCTCCGATACAGCGGTAAGTCTTTATGGGAACAGCTGGTGTCGTCTCCCACCCTGCTGTGGCTCGGACCTCGGTTCGGCCTGGACACACATACCGCCATGGAGCTGCTGTGTCTCATCGGCGCCGCTCTGAGCCTTGTCGCCACACTCGTAGAGGCATTCAGAGACAGCGTGGTGTTTTTCTGCCTCTGGGCCTTGTACCTGTCCTTGTATGAGGTATGTTTACACTGTTTTTTGTTTTATTCATAGGTTTCTTCTGTAACTGTCATGTCTCAGCTGTCATTTGTCTTTGTCTCCTTCAGGTCGGTCAGGTTTTCCTCTACTTCCAGTGGTGAGTGTTACTGACACACTGAGCCTGTTTATACACTAAAACTCTGGAGTTATCAGATTATTCAAGTGGTCGTGGAAACAGCATAATGTCATTTTCTTTATCACAAGGGTGTCAAACATGTGGCCCGCGGGCTAAAACCAGCCCCCCAAGGAGTCAAATCTGGCCTGTGGGAGGAACTTGTGAAATGCAAAAATTATACTGAAGGTATTAACAGTAAAGGGTGTCAAACTCATTTTAGTTTAGGGGCCACATTTAGCCCAATATGATTTTCAAGTGGATCGGACCAGTAAAATAATTGCATAATAACCTATAAATCAGGGGTGTCCAATCCTGGTCCTTGAGAGCCACTATCCTGCATGTTTCAGATGTGTCCCTCTTCCAGCACACCTGACGGTCGTTATCAGGTTTCTGCAGAGTTTGATGATAGGCTTATCATCTGAATCAGGTGTGTTGGAAGAGGGATACATCTAAAACATGCAGGATAGTAGCTCTGGTGGACCAGGATTGGACACCTCTACTATAAATGATGACAACTCCAAATTGTCCTTTTTTTGTTTTAGTGTGAAAAAAGTTAAATTAGATGATGAAAATGTTAATATTTACAAACTATCCTTTCACAAAAAATGTGAATAATCTGAACCTGAAATTTCTTAAGAGCAACAAGTGCAATTTTAGCAATATGTCTGTTACTAAATGTTTTATGCCTTTGTAGATCCACTGCGATCTCTAAGTTGTAATGAACATGTGTAAATGAGAAACTGAGACATAATATTGTTAAAATTGCATTTTTACTTTTTGCACCAAAAACAAAGAGAACAGTTGAAGTTATTATTTGTAGGTTATTATGCTGTTATTTTACTGGTCTGGCCTACCTGAGATCAAAATAAAAACACAAGCAATAAAACAATGTAATGACTTGATATTTTGCATGTTTTCCAAAGCACTCATCTCAGTTCACTGAACGTATCAGCATTTGCAGCATTTTACAATTATACAATTATACAGGTTGACAATCAGTACATTTATATGCACTTTTTCAGGTGCATGAAGGAACCAAAGATGAGGGCTGATGTTGACAGTGAAACATCTGCAACCAATGCAAAACTTTGAAAAACAGTATTTTTAATGTGGTTTACATGGCTGCATGTGAACAGGAATATTAGAGGAATAGTCAGTGTCACTGGCCGTTTAAAAACAGCTTATTTGGAATATTGTCTTTTTCAGAATTAGGGGGAAAGTAATACTAATGTTCATGTAATTGTAGTCAATGTAATCCAATCAATTGTGCAGCTCAAGGTGACAGTGTTGATCTGTTTATTGTTCTGTGTAATTTGCACACTAGTGTTGTGAATAGCAGGTGGTTGTAGGAGCCCCAGAGGTCGGTGGCAGTTTGCTGATGCGTGTATGTCATCGACAGCCCACTGTTTCTGTATTAGAGTGATGTTTGTCACTGCTGCTGTGCAACAACATTAAACACTGAAGTCATTAGACTGGCACTGACAGGTACCTCGTCACTTCTCTCCACCTCGCTCCTTCATGCTGTCCAGGGACAACCTGCTTCTAGAGACCGGGTTCCTTTGCATCCTCATTGCTCCGCTGACATTAATCCGAGGGTCACGAAGGGTCAGGGAGCATGATCGTGTGACATTCTGGCTCATCCGCTGGCTGCTCTTCAGGCTGATGTTTGCCTCTGGAGTTGTAAAACTCACATCACGTTGTCCTACTTGGTGGGGCCTTACTGGTATGTGTTTGTGTCACGGTCTCATTTACATAAATCTGCCTCATCGTCATCAGTCATGCCGTCTTTACACTCCAAAGCTTACCGTGATACCATTTTAAAAGATAGAAGACTTTCAAGTCACTGTAACTGCTGTTAATGCACTTGATAATCAGTACAGTCTGTTTATTAGTTAATATCAGTATCTCTTCTATTTTTACTGTTTGATGACATTTACAGTAGTGGAAAAAAGTTTTCGGACCCCTGTTAAATTTTACACAATCTTGGATATTATCATGAAATATTTGCAGCAATCTTTTGTGTGTTTCAGAAGGTGAGGATGCATCACATTTTTTGTTTATTGTTAACAAGAAAAAGTAACAAACCTAAAATGTTGACAGTTTCAACATGTCATGCCCTGGATGTGTTTCATTATATTACTGAAACATCCAGTTTTGACCTCGATCAAACAGAGCATGTGCAGAAGGGAGCATGTGGGTTTGGAGAACGGAACAATACTTGGCAAAGTTCAAAGACTTCCTCACCACTGTATTTCCTCTTTGTGTTGAACAGCACTGACCTATCACTATGAGACCCAGTGTATCCCCACCCCTCTGGCTTGGTTCGCCCACCAGCTGCCGGTGTGGTGGCAGAAGATGAGTGTAGCGGGGACCTTTGTCATAGAAATCGCTGTCCCATTCCTTTTCTTCAGTCCACTGCGCAGGCTCAGAATTGGTGCTTTTTATTTACAGGTTGGTAGATATTTCATTTTTGGAATTTTTCAGAATGTGTTTTCAATTTCTTTGAATTTATTCAGAATGTCAGGGTTTTAACTTATGCATAAGTCAGTATATAGCCACTTGCAGTGTCACACCAGTGTTTCAGTCCTTTTAATTCAAAGTGATCTCACTAGCGACCTCATTGGTGACCTGGAAGCTCAATTCTAGAACTGAACATCTTGGGACTCATTTGTGCAAGTGGTGCAGATTTTTCTGGGCAATCACAGAGCCCCAAATGATGCTGATTAATCTAAAATGCTAAAAGCAGATGGGTTGCAGATTGTCACTCAAAACTGATTTCTTCCTCTTGCATCTTGACTGTTTTCCTAATTTGGGTAATGTAAGTGATTATTCTGGTGAACAATTTCATCAAGATGTTTATGAAATGGAAACTAGGCTTTAACCCAAACATAATAGATGATTAATGTTGGTTGCTACTGCAACAAACTGTCACAATCCAAAAGAAGAAACATAATTATTTTAACAATTTTGATCCTAGCTGATTTTATACTTAGGTTAGTCGTAATTGGGCTTCATATTCCTGTCTATTAGTACATTTGACCAATTTATCACAAACACAGTAAAAAGAGTTGGCTCCAGAGTAGAAAACTTGGATTTTTTTTTTTTTTTACATTTTCACAACTCAAAATTCTGACGTACTGAAGAAATTTTGATTTCAGTGTTAAAGATTGGTTGTTGTTTTTTTGTTTTTTGTTTTTTTTTTTTCTTCCAGCAGCTGATAAAAACATGTGTCGCAGTGCTTTCATTCCTCTCAAAGTGTAACTCGGAGAAATAAATTATGTTTGTTTATTATTTTCCCTAGGTTCTTCTGCAGGTGCTTATCATTTTGTCTGGCAACTACAACTTCTTCAACCTGCTGACGCTGACCCTCTGTCTGTCTCTCCTGGATGATCAGCATGTACGATTCTGGCTGCGAAAGACAGACAACACCAGCAACAGCAGTAAAGTCAACCCTAATACATGTGTACATATGCAACAAATTAAGGACAATAAAATCATGGTAGTGGGTTTGCACATCATTAGAAGTTGATGTTTGTGTTGTGGTCAGACTCCAGGTTGTGGTCGTGGCTGTGTTACCATGTGGAGTTGGCTGTCTGGTCTCTCACCATCTTTGGAACTATAAACTGTTTCAACCTGCAGATTGATGCGAAAAAGAACGGCATCTCCTCCAGGACAGGTGTGTATGCTTACATCTGTATATGCCGTAAGGAATCTAAGTATCAACGTGCTGTTAAATATTTGTTATATCATGCCCCTCCAGCTTTCACGTATCACGAGTTTAACCAGTTCCTGAAGACCGTCACTATCCCCTGTATCTGGATTGGAGTCCTCTCTCTTACATGGGAGATGGTCATAGCCATGTTCAGGTAAGAGTCGCACTAGCTGTGTTTCCATAAAATGTCAAATAAATTTAAAGTGAAAAATGAAAATGTGCATAACTGGTTTGGAGCAAATACACTAGGTTGCATTATGTCATCAGCAGGTGGCGCTGAAGCAGAGCTTTCTATGGTTGTTTTTCATCTAAAACAGATGTGATGTCTTTTTTTCACTGGCTGTTGTATCGTCAGATGTTTCCGCATATTATCTGAATATATGGAGCAAACAGCTTTCGCGGTGTAAGGATTTGTTTGAAAAGGTGTTCCTGTGTATGAAAATAGGCAAAAACCACCCCAGATTTTTTTTAAACTTAGCTTTACCCAGTAGAAGTAATATGGATGTATTTTTTTTAAAGGTGTGCATGTGTTCATGGTTTCCTGAAGAGATTTTGGGGAACTCTCCAGTGGACTGTGTTTGGTGCTGCCACTGCTGCGATGTTCACGGTCAGCCTGGTGAGTGCTGTCGAATTTACAGTAGTAGTTAAAGTTCATATTTTAAACATAAACAATGGCAGGTAAATCAAAACCACAATCAAACTATGGATGTTTAATTTTTTTTTTTGCTAGACTTTGACCAAAATAAGTTCTCTTCTGTTGTGTTACTATGTTGATTTATTCAAATTTTTTTAGTTACAGATCATCAGACAAACCAAATCCACAAAAATCATAGATTCATAAGATATTTCTAGATGTTAATGATAGAAATGAGTTATTTATGACAATACAAGCATCTATTCCTGATGAGTCAAAATATTTCACCGAAAAGGAAACAAAATCAGTCTGTTACCCTACTCTATCACATGAAATATTACAATCTAGTCTTGTATGAAAGGTCACTCCACAACATGGCACCAGTATAATAAAAGTAACTTCTGGCTACATAATTCACTTGTGGGATTAAGCGTGAACACACACTAACCATGATCTTGTGTTAATGATTCAAGATTTTTATTTGTCACGTGTAGATGTACAGGTACACTCACAGTGAAGTGGAATTGCAACAAGCACCCCTGTGCAAACTATGCATGGCTTAGAAGATAAAATATACATAAAATGTAATATGAAATACAAAATGTACATATGAATATGTAGTGTAAACAGCAATATATGTGCAATATGTTACAAAATATGCAATATGTGCGTTTTTTTTGTTTGTTTGTGTGCCTGTGGGGGGGCTGAGTGTTATGTTGGGGGTTGAAAGTTCAGCGTCCTGATGGCCTAATGCTGAGTTATCAAGTAGCAAAGAACAAACCCCTCGATAAGTTTGTACATATTGTACTGGCAGCGGCTCAATCCTGATTTCATGAGTAGGGATGCATTTAATAAATGCTTATTATTGTTTTGCAGTTATTATTTTACCCTCACTTTGTACCTACATTTAGCTGTTAAACCCGTGTACCACCCATGACAAAAATGACATTACATCGCCGTCTTTTATTCTCTTCCAGGTGCCGTTCACTTACATAGAGTTTGACTCTAATGCCAGGTTGTGGCCAGCAGTGAGACAGGCCTATGATGTAGTTGATCGCTACCAGCTGGTCAACTCATACGGCCTGTTCAGAAGGATGACCGGTGTTGGCGGGCGGCCCGAGGTGGTCATCGAGGGGAGTAATGATGGAGTCACATGGACGGTGAGAGAAAAAATCAGTGTGACCGATGGATCAAAGATGAGGCAGTACAGGTGTCTCCAGTTATATAATACGTAATATCAAGGCAGGAAATTAACATGCATAATTTAGAGGGTATGTGTCATAGTCATCTATTAAAAAACTCATTCACTTCAGTGGAGGGCGGGGGTATCAAAATGTGAACCCACCTCCATTTAACAACTGTTCCATTATAACATTGGTAAGTTTCTGTTTGTTCTGTGTTTGTCTCTAATACCAATTTCTATCCCCACTTTTATTTAACTGTTTGTCACATCCTGATGAACAGTAACAGTATTCAACAGACAAACAAATAACACCCATTCAACCATAACGTCACCTTTTATTTGACTAAAACTAGCCATTTGTAAACTTAGCTCACAGAGACATTGTTCAGTGGTTTAGATGATGGGGTGCAGGCTTAGGCTCCAATGAACAGGTCGTTTGAAAAAGACCAATCAAGCGAAACTGTGCTTGGCAGATTGACCAAAAATCTGGCTTTAAATGGGGTATTGAAGGAGGTTAGCTGCCCAGAAAAAGATGACTGTTCCAGTTGTGGCTTTTTTTTATGCCTGATTATCAGTGTCTGTTTGTCTTTATCAAGAAATGGCCAATATTGTCAGAAAAAAGCAAGTTCAAGTGTAACTGGAAGTTGGAATTGAGGTATTACTAGCTGTGCACAGAGGCAGAATGTGGGGGTTCATATTTTGAAGGTACTTTCTGTACAGAAGTGACTGAAAAATGCACACAATCATTACCATGCATGTTGCTCTACTGCAGTTTTATTTTCTTAGTCTATAGTCTTTGCCTTGTATATATAACTTAGCGTAATTGTATATGGTTAATAAGGCAGTGATCCTGCATAAACATGAAACCATGTTATTCCTAAATAAATGTTAATGCGACAATAAAATACAACAAATAAAAATTATGATAAAACTATTATATCTACTCCCATCATACTTGCAGTAATCCTGGTTACAGGCTGAATGCACACTGAAAACAAATCATTTTCTATCTGTGAAAAACATTTCCTCAAAGCTTGTTACAAGATAGCAGCAGCTAAGCTTTGTTCCTCAGGCTGCCTTTTGTAGGTTACGCAAATGATCAACAAACCTGGATTAATATACATTTAATAAATACTATGTACTATATTTAATATAGTCTCATTAATGCCAACTAGATTAAATGTAATTTGCATGAGAAATAATAAAGACAAAAAATAATATATGGTAATCATCTGCTTATAAGGATTAATTTGACATTACTACAAACAATTTAATGTAAATTCTATGTAAACCATCTGTCTACTGTGTTAATATTGTTTTATCTGCATGTTTTTTTTCTTTTTGTAGGAGATCGAGTTTATGTACAAACCAGGCAACCTCAGTGCCTCCCCACCTGTAGTAACGCCCCACCAGCCCAGGCTGGACTGGCAGATGTGGTTTGCTGCTCTGGGTTCTCATACACATGCTCCATGGTTCACCAGCCTCATGTACAGACTACTACAGGGCAAAACAGATGGTACGGACCCGCAGAACTCTGCGTTTTTATTCTATACTGGCTGATCGGAATCACTTTATGGATAATGTGGCATAGAGTCGATGAAATATCAATGTAGGAGCTATGTTGAGTTTATGTTTGCACCTCCAACCACCAGGTGAGGCTGTTTTTGTTTTGTTTTATCAATTGAATGTATTTAAGGAAACAAGTGGCATTCTAACCAATGCAACAGCTTCTGTGTATATACTGTACTTGCAAGTGTATTTAATTTTGTTTGCTTTTGAAGAGCAATGTGGTTGGTGAGCTGAATGACTGAAAGTACTTTTATTTAAGAACAAACTGAGCTTTTATTCCACTTTATCAGTTTAAATATTCACCGTAATCACCAAAAACTAATTACACAAAGTTTTAGGTTTGCTGTGATGTCGTAAATTTCAACTCAATAAGAGCAGTAAATATAAAGGGCTCTAAAAATGGCGTCTGCCGAGTACAAGCTAATCTCTGTAAGTTTGATTTTGTGTCCTGCAGTGATAGAGCTGATCCAGACGGATATAAATCGATATCCGTTCCACCAGCAGCCTCCTACCTACCTCCGAGCCCATCGCTACAAATACTGGTTCACAGAACCAAAGGCCGACGGGTCAGTACTCCTCTCTGTTGCTACACGTAGAAATCCTCAACTGCTTTAGTTGTTTATGTATCAATCAACACAACTTGGAAACATATTAAAACTAAACAGATGTTTTTTTATTGGTTTAGGGTTCAAGTAGGTTGTACTTTGTGCAGTTTTATACGCTGTCTGCAATTTTCCAACTTGTCTAGATATTGACATCTGGGCTCATGTAAAGTAGTTTTCATATTTCATAATAATAGTAAATCACTCCTAGCCCACAGTATTCATTACATGACATGACTGGACACATATATACATACATAGCACACAATCTTATCTCTGCATCTCAGTTGGTGTCTGTTTTTGCCTGTTTATATGACCATAAAAATCCAATAACTGGGAGTTATTAGGTTATTGTAACAATCTGATCTGACACATACACATGCACTTCAGAAATGTGATAATCGAAAAACCCTGTTTTCGATGTCTGTCCATAATCAGATTTCTTTCAGATTATGCACTTGTATAGTGACAGCAAACTCAGAATTCCTGTTGCTGTCTTCTGCTCATGTTTTTTTTAATGTTTTTGTTTTATAGATTAGTTTTTTATTAGCAAGCTCTTACAGGATGTTTATGGTGTTTACCGCACATCTACAGTTTGTTACAGTGAGATAAGGCACATTTTACAGAAGGAACATGCATAAATGTATATAAACATACAGACACACCACGCAGGGAGGATTTTTGAAGTCTTTTGCTCATGTTTGTCTACATTATTTCTGTTTTGTGATTTTTATTATTTTTTTTTATTATTATTTTTTTTTTTTATATACATGCTCAGATGTAAAAGAAAAAAATAAATTGTATACATTTATGAAGATATCGGAATATCAGGGAGAAATCCAGGTGCGATTTCTTTTAATCAGATTACTGCAGTTAGCTGATAAATCATATCACATTATGCAGTTTACATGATCACTTGAGTAGTCTGATAGCTCCAGAAATCAGATAATGGAGTTTTGGTTTGTATGTAAATGGCTCTTTGTTTTTTGCTTGACAGATCATACCCACAGCGTTGGTGGAGGAGGGTCTATGATGAAGAATTTTATCCCACAGTGCATCTGGGTCATTCCTTCTTAGAAAACATGCTCAACCACCATGGACTCAAGGTAAATGTATCTTAAAAATGTCAAATACTTCCATGAAAATCTTGATAGAAAAGTTATTTTTCAGGGTGTTAATTGTTGGTGGTGTTTGTAGGACAAATCTGCTCCTCGCCGTATGTCCAACAACACCGTTTCTCGAGCCGTTCGATGGATGCGTTCCCAGGTCAGGGGTGTTCCTGCCCCTCTGCTCATCTGGACACTTATGGCCTGCAGCGCCATCTTCTGTCTGCTGCAGGGACTACGAGACAGAAACAAACAGAAGACGCCACAAGAATTCAAAGCTTCTGTGGTTGAGACTGATCACAAAGAAAACACACATGACATCTCTTCAGACCCTCTAGACAAGTCAGAGGAAAAGGAGGCAGAAGATGAGGAAGAGGAGGAAAAGGAGGAGGATGGAGAAGAGGAAGATGCAGTAGAGGACAGTGAAGGAGAAGAAAAAGGCAGTGATATTGAAGAAGAAATGACAGAGGAGACTGAGCAGGAAGAACAAATGAGAGAAAAAAATGAGATCCTTCGACAGAGGAAGTCTTAAAAAAAGATACTGTAATGTCATCTGATATCACCACCTGCCTTTACTGATTCCAGTGTGATCGAACTATCTGTTCTATGTGTTTATTTCCTGCCAAGATAGTTCTGAAAATAGTCCATTCACCTTGTTTCACCCAAATCTTACTGCCATGCATTTTGTATTTTTGCATCCACATTAGAAACCAGTTGTTGAACCACTCTGGACTTGCTTGAACTGAGCAGTCTTCACAAATGTACTGAATTCACTGAAATCGAAGCAGAAGTGTGGGTCATACTGGATAAAAGCTAAAGAGAAATGTAGGATGTTTACTCTTGTTACTTGATGTGTGTCTGTGCCAGTCTGTCAGTTCTGCATGTATGGCCTGTCCTGTTGTATTTGTTTATAAATACAGGTTTATATTGGTGTGTTTGCACTTGTTACTTTAATTCTGTCACTCTGGACACTTCCCTCTGCTGCTCTTTTGTATGAACAATCACTTGTTTCTGTCATTGTTGTCAGAAATGAGACAAAAATAAATGTACTTTTGAAAGATTTTTAATACATATAAAATAAAAGTTGCTCTTTATTTTAAAATTCCACACGTGTACATAGGTGTTTTTAATTGTCATATAAATGATTCAGTATACTGTACAATATATAAAGTTTTGTACTAAGTACGATCATGAACTTTATTTGATGATTTCTGATAATGTAGTGGTGCTAGTCCGTGCTCGTCACCATTTCAGTACTCCAGGACAGTACTTGTCAATCAGAGACTGATAGTAGGGCTTCAGCATTTCGACATCGGGTAATTCGGTGGTCTTGGTGTACAGGTCAAATTTGCTAGAAACAACAAAAGGTGCAACATCAGATCAGAGCTGCAGATATCATTAGTAGGTAATCGATCAGTGATAATGAGTAGAGGATACCCACTTGAACTCTCGAACCCACGGCAGCATCGTCAGGTCTTTGTCATTGCACAGATGCATGTAGTCTTCATGGGAGTGCCAGGGGTAGAAGGAATGGAAGCGGATCATGTACAGCCCCTAAAGAAAGATGTGTAGATTCATATTAACCCTGGAAACATTACAGGGGTCATATTTTTGCTAAACCCACTTTTATTAGTCTTTGGTACATTTATTTGTGTATATGGGGACCGTAATAGTTTGAATTTGAACCTCTAGGTGCTGCAAAGCTATCTTTATATTCATTTTGGCAAAAATCGAGTGGATTTCTACAACCCGTTTTAATTCCTGTTTAATTTGTTATGTCTGTAACTAGTTACGTCACAATATTTGCACATATATGGTCAACATTTCCGATGAACATTTCTCTGAGTACGGTGAAATGGGACAGAGCAGCATGGTCAACAACCTGGAGGGGGTGGGGTGTGAAGTGGCTTATTTGCATTTAAAGCGCCAGCGCTCAAAACCACCTTTCTGGTGTCATTACTCAGAAATAGGGTTGAAGATGGACCTGTGGAGTTGAATTAATGAAGAATTCAGACCCAAGCAGAGCATTTACAGTTTATGTAGACCACAGGGAAATGTTTTAAATGCATAATTCTGTTTAAAAAAACAAAATATGACCCCTTTAACTGAATCGGAGCAAGGGTAAAAATCTGTTTTTATTTCTATAAAGTTAATCCTTATGAAATGTAACATATGGAATAAATACCCCTATATCAATATAATGTCACATACATACACCATATCCTCTGGATATTTTAAGGTATGAAAAAATGTACAGTACAATGTCTGTATGTACTTATTCTGCATGGTAGATGCATCATTTTATTAAAATGCAAATTGTAGTGTTTCATGTATAGTTTGAAAGCATATGCAAATATTTCTTTTCTCTCCACATGTACAGTATATTGTATATATTTCCTGACCCAGCCCACTAAATGGTCCGATCCATAACAGTCTGGACTCCTCAGACCACATTTTTTCCCCATTGAAATGCATTAGTTAAGGTTAAATATTTTGAGATTTATATGATTGTAGCAGGGGTGTCAAGCAGGGGTTCAGCCCAATTTGATCTCAAATGGGTCAGAACAGTAAAATATTATCATAATAGTCTACAAATGATGACAACTCTTAATATTTCACCCTGTTTTAGAGTAAGAAAATGTATGAAAATATTTACATTTAAAACCTTAACAAATATGAACAACCTAAAATGTCTTGAGAAAAGTAATTACAATTTTAACTATATTATAATAATATAATATAAAGTCCAGACCTGAACCCCACTGAGGATCTTTTGTATGTACTGAAGAAGACTTTATCCAACAGTCTGAATCTCCCCACTTCAATCTTGAAAAATTTATGCAATTATGGACTGAAATAAATGTCCTAACATTTACTGTGACATTGCATAATCATCGTGTGGCATAAACAATGACAGAGCATGAGGCAGTTTACTCACTTCCTCTGGGATGGGGCAGTTGTTGTACTTCATTACACGGTAAAGGTATTCTGTAGAGAACAACGCAGGAGTTTAGTATAATATCATCGGTGAAGATGTCTGTTCACAATTGCTGATGTTTTTTTATTGGAGAATTGGAAACCAGCTTCTTTTATGGTCATATGGAGGTGTGCATGCAATGAGACAATAGAGAAAACTGTTTGTGAGTTGTTAAATGTACTGACTCACCATCATGGCCCCAGGACATGGTGACATTATCAAGACCACAGTTTGGCTCATATATCCCAAATTCAGTGCTAAAGATAGAAAAGGTAATATAGGCAAGGCAAGGCAGGTTTATTTATATAGCATATTTCATGTACAAGACAATTCAAAGTGCTTTACATAAAACATTAAAAGCATTATAGCAGAAGCAATAAAAAGTATAGGCATAAGAAAAACAAACAAATCAAAACAAAATTAGGTAAATAGATAAAACAGATAAAAACTTCAAGCTTAAAAGAATAAAAACTCTACTCAAATGCAGCTGAGAATAGGTGGGTCTTTAACCTGGATTTAAATGAGCTGTTTCAGGTGATCTGAGGTTTTCTGGGAGTTTGTTCCAGACATGTGGAGCATAGAAGCTGAACGCAGCTTCTCCATGTCTGGTTCTGACTCTGGTAACTGAACACAGACCGGCTCCAGATGACCTGACGGGTCTGGGGGGTTCATACTGAGTCAGGAGCTCACTGATGTATTTTGGTCCTAACCCATTCAGAGCTTTATAGACCAGCAACAGAACTTTAAAGTCTATCCTCTGATGGACGGACAGGCAGCCAGTGTAAGGACCTTAAATCTAAAAGGTAATATGCCTCAAAACCTATGGATATACACTACCAGTCAGAAGTTTGGACACACCTTCTCATTTAAATGACATGAGATGGACCGCAGATGGCCAACTAGTGCTCAGCATCACTGAAAACTCCTTCAGGACTGTTGGAAAACATTTCAGGTGACTACCTCATGAAGCTCATCAAGAGAATGCCAAGAATGTGTAAAGCAGCAATTAAAGCAAAGGGTGGCTATTTTGGGGAATCTAAAATACAAAACATGTTTTGAGTTATGTCACACTTTTTTTAACTACATAATTCCATATGTGTTCATTCATAGTTTTGATGTCTTCAGTGAGAATCTACGATGTAAATAGTCATGAAAATAAAGAAAAACATTTTGGTTCTGCCTGTGCCTTTTCAGTCATTAACCTGTTGGTAATGTTTGTAATGTTTGAAGTGTTGTTGTTGACACTGGTTGTATTATTATGTGATGACTGAATAAAGAATTTCATCATCATCATCAAAACCAGGTGTGTCCAAACTTTTGACTGGTAGTGTAATTTCTGATGCAAAAAATATCGTTAAATTAAGAAATGCCACATGAGAAAACCTACTTGTACTCAGGGTTTTTGTCGTCTGGGTTGTCTATGAAGGTGTTGCCTCTGAACACAATGGAGTTTTGAAACTTGCAGCCGACAGGGAAGGTGTCACCTACGACAGCCCACTACACACACACACACACACACACACACACACGCACACACACACACACACACACACACACACACACACACACACACACACACACACACACACACACTCCTATTAGATTCGATTATCTCCACATTTGCACAACTGTAAGTGTATTAGGGTTATTGTTGTTATGAAAGATCACTTATCAAAACAGTCTCATATAAAACTAAAGAATTTAATGCTGGTCATAAAAACAAGAGCAATAAACAAGGAAAGCATGTTTAAGAGATGAAGAAAATATCTGTTATGAATGTGAAGACTAGTACACTGTAAGATTTGTGTAATTGGAAATATGTGTCTTATCTGTTTACCTGAGGTTCGTCCCAAAGAGCCATGATCTTCCCCACATCATGGATCAGACCAACCAAGTGGAACCAGTCTAAGGAGGAATAAGGGAACGTTCACCAGATGTATGTTTGTAGTCAGCCTCTTTGTGTATTTCTGTCTTTGTCTATATGTGATACCTTTGTCTGGATGTTCTTTGCGGATGCCCTCGGCGGTCTGGAAGGCGTGGAATGAGTTAGGGAAGTCCACATCAGGATCAGACTCATCCACCAGCTGGTCCAGAGACATAATAGCGTCCATCATGGCCATCTGAATGTGATTGCAGTTGGTCCAATCAATGTGCTGCAGGAGGGGAAAAGTAAATGGGTGCTTCTATGAAACTAGGTACATTTTGGTACCTGGCACTTTGACAGCTTTTTAGACCCAATAATAAAAGAAAAATTTAGACATATTTTGCATGTAACCCATCGTGTCCACTTGAGTTACAGGGTGGGGAAGCAAAATTTACAATGAACATTTAGTTGTTTTTTCTCAGCGGGCACTACGTCAATTGTTTTGAAACCAAACATATATTGATGTCATAATCATACCTAACACTATTATCCATACCTTTTCAGAAACTTTTGCCCATATGAGTAATCAGGAAAGCAAACGTCAAAGAGTGTGTGATTTGCTGAATGCACTCGTCACACCAAAGGAGATTTCAAAAATAGTTGGAGTGTCCATAAAGACTGTTTATAATGTAAAGAAGAGAATGACTATGAGCAAAACTATTAAGAGAAAGTCTGGAAGATACTATTAAAGAAGAATGGGAGAAGTTGTCACCCGAATATTTGAGGAACACTTGCACAAGTTTCAGGAAGCGTGTGAAGGCAGTTATTGAGAAAGAAGGAGGACACATAGAATAAAAACATTTTCTATCATGTAAATTTTCTTGTAGCAAATAAATTCTCATGACTTTCAATAAACTAATTGGTCATACACTGTCTTTCAATCCCTGCCTCAAAATATTGTAAATTTTGCTTCCCCACCCTGTACATGCAGAACTCGCCAAGTTAAACGCATATAAATCGTAAATGATTTTGCAACAGCGGTCATTTTTGTGAAACACTCTGCCTTGCATAATTAGTTCAATTCTCAAAATGTACCTGTGAGAGAATAAAGAGATATTCAAAAAAATACTAGCATGCAATTTTCAAATCCTTTTGACCATGTTACATGCAGATTTTTGTATTAAGTATAATGTAAAATAATATAAAAATGTATTTTATCTGAAAAATAGTTTCTCTGAAATGTAAATGCAAATATTTATTTTTAAAATAGACCCAAAGTGCTTCCAAACTTGCTTCATAACATTAGTCTACATCCAGTTTGAATTTTTAGCCCCCATGTCCTGTTTTTAGGGACCAGTTTCATAGAAGCACCCAAATAGTTATTGTTTGTTCATCATGTTAATCATTTAAGGTTGTCTTCCTTTTTGTGAGAGAAAACGCAGTTTGGAGAGAAAATAAATGTTTGTTAAGTACTTTTTTTTAAAGTTTGCTCCAGGTCACTCATATAAAGGTCATTCAGACAGTATTTGGTCTGAACTGAACTTTTTCTTGGCTCTTCGCCCTGTGACTTTAACTTCAGAGGGGAAGAAGACATTTGTTTGCTCATTCCAAAATGCTCACACTAACGCAGTCAACCACAGTTCAGAACACGGATAAAGAAGGATCAGGGGGATTCAACCTAAAACATATGCAACATTTAAAAAAAATATGCATTGAATTGTGCAGAATTGTCTGATTTTCTGTAAATTCACCCACCTTCTGCTTTACAAAGTCCAGGGTTTGGTTGGTGTGCATCAGCTTATATGTGTTGAACACACGGTCAATTAAGCTTCCACTCTGAAAAAACACACAGAAACAACACAAATAGGTTTTTATGGTTTTCAGAATAAATTTCCATCTGACCAACCTTCAGTTTTCCTTCAAAAACACATTCAATGCTAATGCAGCACTAAAATGTTTTTATGTGGGGTAAGAAAAACACATATTACAACTGCTCTTTTAACTCTGTTCATTTTCTCTAACCAGTCAATTATATGTGTCGCTGGTGTAATGCATTGTGTTAAATGAGTGCATATAAAGCTAGATTAAACAGTATCAAGAGGCTGTATTTGTAAGACTATATAAGAATGAAGGACAATCAAAAATATGTCATAAAAATGTTGAAATACACAATGAAAAATGGGAAGAATTGTTAATTTCCTCTAAAATAAGTTCTTTCTAAGATTCAAATTTATATTTGCTGCATTTAATACCAGACTTTCAAGTAAATATGCTCTGAAGTTGTAAAAATTTAGTAGATCAGACACATTCAGGGACAGAAAAGGGATGATAATTCTAAGGCCGATGACTGTCAGGAGCCCTAGAAAATAGTAGAACACTTCTTGTTTTTTTGTTTTTTATTAAAACAAAAGTTATTAATGTATCAACATAAAAGAATGACACGCACAATATACTAATAAATATATTTGTTCTTTGCATTAGATTTGTTTTGTTTTTGGCAAAAAAAGAATCAAATCCAGTCATTCTCTTCCATCCAAAAAGTAAATCTATATTTTAATTGTATTTGTACATCAGTAAAATTCTAATACTGTTATCATTAAAAAATATAAAAACTTAAAAGATGGGTAGCATAATTCTCATTTATTTAGCAGAAAGCATTGTAAAATCTATTGTGAGCTGAACAGTGGTCCATGCCTGCACAGTGTTGTATTTTTCACTTGTTTCCCATTTCTCTACTTTTACTGTCTTAAATCACATTAGTCATTTCAATCACTTTTAGCACATATTATCTGTCTATGAAAGATGATGCTTACCTCAAAGTTTCTATATTCTTCCTTCTCCTTAACTTCATTTTTGTCCAAATTTGGACGATAACTCAGAGACGGGTCTGGGCCCTGTATATGGAGACATCAACAGTCAGATTTTACATGTATATAATGTATTATGTAACGCCTCAGAGGTTCAGTAAAACCACACATACCAGGTTGATGACCCTCATGGTTGATGACGAAGTTCTGTGGAGGTTGTGTTGTGTTATATTATGTTGTATGGGTTGAGTGTCCTGTATATATCCCACCCCTGCATCCTGGTAACACTTTAACTAAACCAGACCTAATGGGGTTCACTATAATGAACCTTGGCCTTGTCCACTTGTGTTTGTGTTCCATCCTAGGAAAAGTTTTTCAATAATCAGCAGGTTACGCATTTGGCCTTATGTAGAATGACTCAGTACTTAATTTAGTTGATTATTTCTCTGGCTGAAAAATGACACTTTCTCCTGCAGTTTAGTTTAGTTTAGTTTCCAACATCGACAAAATTGCACATCGCTATTATAACGTACCTGTGACTATACACTGATATTTTTGCAGTTCTATATATTAATCCCACTGTATTAAAGATGTATCAGAATCTGAAGTTTAAATTCTTGGTATCAAGTGCCCTCATTTTTTGGCAAGTCCTGCAAACTCAAATGGACACAAGCAAATGTCAGTCAAGTACCTAATATAGGTACAGCTCAAAAAATTAGAATATCATGAAAAAGTTCAATATTTTTTGTCACTCACTTCAGAAAGTGAAACCCATATATTATATAGACTCATTAGACATAGAGTGAAATATTTCAAGCCTTATTTCTTGAAATTTTGATGTTTATGGCTTACAGATAATGAAAACCCAAAATTCTGTGTCTCAGAAAAATAGAATATTGCACAAAATCAATTAAAAAAGGATATTTTAAACATAAATGTCAGGCTTCTGAAAAGTATGTTCATTTCTATGTACTCAATACTTGTTTGAGCTTCCTTTCACATGAATTACTGCATCGGTGTGTGGTGTCATGGAGGTGATCAGCCTGTGGCACTGCTCAGGTGGAATGGAAGCCCAGGTTGGTTTGATAGTGTCCTTCAGGTCATCTGCATTGGTGGATCTGGTGTCTCTCATCTTCCTCTTGACAATACTCCATAGATTCTTTATGGGGTTCAGGTCAGGTGAGTTTTCTGGCCAATCAAGCACAGAAACACCATGGGCATTGAACCAGCTTTTGGTACCTTTGGCAGTGTGGGCAGGTGCCAAGTCCTGCAGGAATGCAGATGACCTGAAGGACACTATCAAACCAAAGTGGGCTTCCATTCCACCTGAGCAGTGCCACAGGCTGATCACCTCCATGACACCACACACCGATACAGTAATTCATGTGAAAGGAGGCCCAACCAAGTATTGAGTACATAGAAATGAACATACTTTTCAGAAGCCTGACATTTATGTTTAAAATATCCTTTTTTAATTGATTTTATGCAATATTCTATTTTTCTGAGACACAGAATTTTGGGTTTTCATTATCTGTAAGCCATAAACATCAAAATTTCAAGAAATAAGGCTTGAAATATTTCACTCTATGTCTAATGAGTCCATATAATATATGGGTTTCACTTTCTGAAATGAGTGACAAAAAATATTGAACTTTTTCATGATATTCTAATTTTCTGAGCTGCACCTGTACATACAGTTCACGCTGATCCCTGGGACCCATTTGGTATCAGTTCCATCTGGTCACCGCTGTCCCTCTCACTGCCTTGGACTAAATGTCCTCTCTTCCTGCTGTAATGCAGAGCAGAGGATGAATGATGGCTGTCCAGGTGACAAGACATCGCCCATGTCGCTGTAGTTCTTGACAGATCTTTTGCCATACCAGCTGTCTGTTCCTTCTCAGAGAGGTCAATGACTGGATACACAAACATGCCCACAAAGAAACAAGCAAACATTCAGACGCTCTGAGCAATGTGCGTCATTTTGATGTTTAATAACAGCTCTATTTCTGCAGAAGTTGAGAGGCTGTGTAAAATGTAGATAAGAACAGAATGCAGTGATTTGCTAATATAATAAACACATAGTTTTATTGACAATAGAACATAACCAAAAAATGTGTTCTGTCAGACAACAGCACACAATCCAAACAAGCACTTAAATGGGCAAATATCTAAAACAAGCTAACAGTTTGAGACCAGCATATGTCATGAATAATTTAACCCTGTAAAGCCTGAACCATTAAATCATTGGCAAAAAATTCTAGTTCTTTGAAACTGGAGCCTTTATTGGTCCTTCTGAACAACCCCCCAGATGTTTTTTTCAAATATCGATTTCCAAGTTTGAGTTTGAGTTTTGTATCATATTTGATACATCGGAGCTCAGTGCTCTACTTTTATTATTTTTGAACAAACAAAAACATAATATAACACAAACATGTCCAACAAATTGGTAATTCCTTTTCCAAATTGGCAAAGTTCTGCCTCCTTCCTCATTAATGACAATCTTGTAGTGTCACTGGAAAGGCCTCTGGTGAATGAATTCCTCCCCCCTGGTGGATTATCTGTGTATTGCATGTATCTAATTATATATGTCAGGTGTTTCAAGAAAAAATATAACACTGATCATGTAGAGGGCTTCAAAACTCATGTATCAAATATGATACATTCGGCATTATAGGGTTAATAAAGCAACCGACCAGTGAGACAAACTTTGCAGCGCTAAGCTAACACTAAGCAGATCCAATAGTACAAGTTTTATTTCTCTACCGAAAAAACTCACTAAACAAGACAAAGAAGAGCAAATATAACGGTTGCATTATGAAGGAATGGTTATGTATTTCGTCTTACCTTTACTGTTTTCTTATCATAACTTGATTTTATATGAATGAAGCTTGTGCTATCAGCTAATGCATTGTTTTGTGTTATGTTGAAATGATTCCCACTGGAAACAAATGGCCTAGACAGTGACCTCTGGAGGTGTCCCTGAGAGCACACATCTATATCCATTAAACAATCATACCTGGTCTCAATGCAGAGCCACCTGTGCCCCCCCAAAAAACATTTTTGTGAAATTGTTCCATAAATTTTTAGATGCAATTCTTCAGATTGATGAAACTCTGCCTGAGACTCTGCCTCTGTAAGAAATTACTGACTTATTGCCAGTTAACTTAATTATTAGTCACCAGTTACCCCAATTAGTTGCAAAGTGTTCGTCCCACTTCACCTTCATTTTTGTACCACTTGTTCTTTCAATGTTTTGTTGCTCCCATCCTATGTTGCTGTCATCAAATACAAAATTACCTTATTTTTGTTGTATGGTGGTACCTTTTCTCATTTTAAGCAGATCATTTCAGTCTGTTTTATTTACACTGTACAATGTTCCAGCTTTTTTGGAACTGTACTGTTGTATGCCATGTATATGATGGGTCACTGCCCTAGATCCCTAAATAATAACTCAGTAAAGTTTATCTTAATTACATTCCTGAAACATTACAAAGAGAAATTATGCATCTGCAGAGAGTGTAAAATGTAAATTGTGTTAACAACATGAAATTCAAAACCGGTGGCTGACTGAAGTAAGGCACCAGTCAAGACTTGAAACTGGATTGAGACCTCAATTGGAATCTTTAGGTCTTGTTTCTTGACATGTCTAATGTGTAAATCAAATACAATGTCATAAAATGAACAAGGAATATAAAAGTATTATAAAATAAGGATGGTATGGACCTAAGCCTGACACACTATAAAGTGTTTTCATCACCATCTGGACTGGACCAGCTGCTTGATCTGTGATCTTATTCAGGACTTTTGTCTTCTATTATCATTTCAGCTCTGTGTTTGAGTTCAGTAGCTCAGATTTATAATTTGCTATCACAAAAATGACACACACCCTACTTTCCACTCATAAATTATATTGCCATTATTAGACCAAAGGTCACACCTGAGACACCTTATAGTGTTAGAGAGATGAACACAAAACGTGCAGGTTTGATTTGAGTTTTATTACAGAATGCTGCTATTGTAAAAACAATGTATTAGATCACTTACAAAAGGACACTTTAAAAGGGCATGGATATTTAGTAAAGTGATATATTTACAGAAATAACGCTTTCATTAATTTAAAGTTAAATAATACACTTTCTTAAAAATTCAAGTCATACTTAATATAAAGAACAATAAAGTGCTTTCATGCTTTCCTATGAACATTTGACCTGTAGGAACAACTAATGAAACCAGATGAAACAGCAAACACAGAAAAACAGTACACAACAGAGATTGAGATAATACTTTGATAGTGAATATTCACAGTGATACTGATTAATGAATGATCTGAGCAAGAAGAAATATCAGGCATAAGACTATAAGGCCTTAAAACTGAGTACACAAAATTAAGGCTCAATAATGATAAATGAAAGGAAGCATCGTACATGTACAGTTAACAGATAAGAGCACTCTTGGGTGTAGCTGTCTCCTCATAGGTTCACCTGACAGATGGGTACAAGATGTGAAGAACCATGTAGACTGATCATGCATGGATTAGGGTTAGTGGTTATTTTTGCAGAGTGCACACAGCAGGGTTTTGGGTGAAGGGTTAATGGGGTTTGGCTAGAGGTTATTTTTTTTGCACGGAAGTAAAGCTACTTGTTTGCAGAGAGGGGGACAGAGATGAGGGTGCGTTTAAGGAAGAGGATGGATTATCTCTGAGCTCAGACAAGTTCAGATCAGCAGGATCAAAACCAGCGATGACGACAGCAGTCATTAGTCAGGTAGGCCAAACTAAAAGAGGCTTTCTGTACAAATTCAGTGTCTAAATAGTTTAACAAGTATTAGATTAATACCAAATGCATGGAACAGGCTTGAGTAAGACATTTAACACTTTGATATTAAGTTGAAAGACAATTCTTACTCTTGTAGTTTTGTCCATATCTCCTGGAGTAATAGGCTTTTTCACAGCAGCCTTTTCGGCTTGTAAAGCTGTTAATAATGTCTCTATCCTTGTCTCTGATGTCTCAGGATCCCATTCCAGTGAACCAGCGTGCACAATTTCAAGGCTTGAAACTGATATACCTAAATGGGATGCAGCTATTTCACTGACATGAACTTCTACATGCATTTGCTTTAGAAAGTAAAAATCTCTGACATGTGGGAACTGCAGTGTAGGACAAGGCAACATGACTGGTTGTTATGTCATAGGGTTATGTAAAAGTAAAACTCTATTGATCTGTAAATCTACAGTAAGTGTAAACTTTGGTGGAAACCCAAGGTAAAACTTCAACCAAAGCCTCCTAGGATGTTTATATTGGGCTTCAATTTCTCCTCCCTTCTATTTCTACTTTTTATACAAACTTGAAAGATGGTCAAAACTACAACAATAAGACCCATGTTGTGATAAACTGCAATTATCATTTAATGACAAAGCAGATAAGATGAGAAGACACTGACATTCAATGACCTGGGACACTTCCTTGTCTATAAAGGCATCATGGTAGATGGACCTTAGCCGTAGCTGTGAGGACTGCGAGGGTTAATGGGGGAGGAGTCTTCCCTCCCACTCTGTCCAATAAGCTGGTAGAGACGGTGGCTGAGGTTCTGGACCTGACAGGTACCGAGGACACAGCCTACCCTCATCAGATGACCGTGGCCCCTACTGCCTCCATTGTTGGCATGACGACGACCCCGTGACCCACGCTGCCAGACTGGTGCTTCTTGTAGCTCTCCCCTGGTTTGGTCAGACAACGGGTCGGGCCATCGCTGTGGAGGCTCTTTGTGTATCAAAGCCCTCCAGATGATCTGTCTGTTCCCATGGGAGATGCGGTTTTCAAGGGTGAAGGACAGATCAGAGGCAGTAGGCATGATGGGAGTTAATGTAGACTTTGGGTATTTTGAGCTTTTGGGTAAGCTTGACCTGATGTGACAGAGAAACAGAAAAGGAAAGAAAAAAGTTAGGATGAGTTCCAGACACACACACCGCCTATTCACATATGATGCAGAGTGACGCCTGCTCGGGTTTCTGAATGAAACTGGATCGCTTAGACGAGATGAAATGCCTCACAGGAAGTCAGGCTTGTACTGCAAGAATGTCCAGTGCACTCAGTCTGTGGTCTCTTCTTTTTTCAGGAACAAAGAGGGAATGGTAGGATTGAAAGAGAAAGTGAGAAGGAAAGATAGAAGGAGATAGACAGAGGGATGTGAATAAGTATTAGACGATCTCTGTATCTGAGTGTGTCTGTGTGTGTTCACTGTAACACCAGCTTTATCTCATCATTATGTTTTTATCTGTTATTGATCCTTGAGGCAATTCCCTTATTAAGCATAAATACTCACATATCTGCAACTACAGCATAAAACTAGCATCAGTAATATGTAAGAGATAACTGTACTGTGTTCTTTGGCTCTACTTTATTTACAATTAACTGTTGGCATGGGTTCATCTAATTAAAAATGTGGCAATAAAAATCTACATCAGGAATGCTACAATGCAAAATATGCTCTTTAAAAAATGAATGACAACAACAACAACAACAACAACAATAATAATAATAATAATAATAATAATAATAATAATAATAATAATAATAATAATAATAATAATAAAAAGAAAATGCTGTCTAGTGCAATGGACATTCCATAACAAAAAAAAAAGTATCTGAAAAAACTGTTGCACCAGGTGAGGGGGTGCATTTCATCATCACATATATGAAGTTGAAAGACTATAAAATCAGAGCAACAGGCAATTTTCTCAGTTTTTTTGTCCTCAATCCTGATCCAGCCCTGTATAAGATCTTTGGATTCCCTTGAATAATTTAAATGATTATTTATCTAAGTTGAGAGTACTTGCACTGTCCTTTCATGTGGTATTGTCATGAATGATATTAATGTTATGTCTTTGTCTGATTGGTGTTTTGGTTGTTGATTTTCATCATGGTTTAGATCTGTGTTTATTGTTGTCATGTATAATTGGAAAAAATTAATAAAATGCAGGGGAAAAAAAACCAGTGTCAATCAAGACAATGATTTAATGTACAAAAGCCAAACCTTTACTTTCCTGGGTCTTAGGATGATACAGTGAGAAAGACATGAAAATGACCATGGAAAATTTCCTTATCCCTCTTACTCCATTATCCACTTATACTGTGAAGAGAGTTTTCATCTCTTCATGGTGTTAAGTCCATGTCCCCCAAGTGTCATTGCCAATTACAGTAACTGTTTCTGTTATGTCAGGCCTCGAAACAGTCCTTTTTACATGCTGCTTAGTCATCATCATGTGGACCTGCAGAGGGCAGTTAAATACTGAGGAGCTGTTTTTGGTCAATAATTAAAAAATGAAGATCGCAAGCCTTGAAAACCAGCTAGTGACCTCTACAGGTGTTTTCTTAACCAGACTGAAGTGGTTTGAACTGACAAAGTCAAACACCAGCTGACACAATCTCATGCATCTTCATCCTCACCAGCACAGATAAAAAAACAGTAGTCCAGTTCATCAACAACAGTATCTAAACTGGCAAATATTAAAAAAAATAGGAGACGCAGAGAGAAAAACACAGTGACGACTTCAGAGTAAGAGGTAGATGGGTAGTAAAAAGCTCTCAAGCTGCCACTTTTCCCTAAGTGCTTCCTTTCTCCCCTCTCTGCCGTCAAGTCTTAATTCTTTCTCACATCACAACAATGCATTTTTTCCCCTTCCTCATTCACCCCAGTTTTCACTCAGACGTTCAAAAGTTCAGTCGGCTTTGTTGGCTACGTGAATAGTCAGAAATGAGTATGGATAATGTAAAGTAGCAGCAGAATTTTGCCTGTACTTGGCTGACTTACCAGCCACATGACGTACAACTGTCACATAAGAGGACAAAACACTATATCTGTCATTGTATCTGTGTGCTCACACAACATTAAACTATGAATGCAGTACAAAACAAAGAATATAGGAAGAGGGATGTATGAAGAAAGATAATATTTGTGTTTGTTTGGTGTGAAATGTGGGCCAGAAAACCATATGATCTTTATCCTGTAAGTAATCCTGACTGGTATTCTGATCACTCCTCTGGCTGGACACCTTGGCCTCTACGTCTGCCAACACACATACACTACATTCATTCATTCGCTCATTCACTTAGTGTCTCACTCAAAATTGTAAGGCTGTCCCTATTCTATTAGTGCTACTTTTTAAATTGATTCTGAATTCTGGCAGCTCTGGATAAAACACACACATGTACACACACTCTGGAATAGCGATATTTGGCCGGACGTTAATAAGAAACGTGCAAGTGACATGTGAGTGCCTGGCAACAAGTGGTTTACCAACACAAGCACACACATACAGAATATGTTGAGACTTGTCTGCACATTAATGACTGTCAGAAGGAAACTAATAGTGCATTGTCATTACACATGCACATGTATTGAGATACACATGGTTAAAAGGCCACCAGTGGGGAGAGTTAGAACACAGTTGTCTCGGAGAAACAGAACCTGGCACTGAGGTACCTTCTGATAAAAAGGAAATGTAGGACACTGAATAGCTTTCCTGTCTCATTACATGCTGGTTTTATCAGTGACAATGTGCAGCGCTAAACTACTGATTCCTTTGATTTAATGCCAGCAATGATATGATTCACTCTCACTTTTATCAAGACAATTCGCTCTGTGTAAATTGATATAAAACACAAAGTCTCACTGATAGTACTGTCTCCTGAAAGGATAGTCTCATGTGAACAGACTCTACATTAGCAGCAGATACAGCTCTATTTTTTATGACACCATTCACACATTGGAGTTTGCTGTTTGTGGTTTAGACTAGGGCTGAAAGATATATCATCATCGTATCTTTATCTAGATATGAACATTGAAGATATTAATATCGAAAAAGCAAAGATATAAACGATATAGATTTCCCCCGCGCTCACCCTGCATGTACAGCTCTTTCAAAATGTTTGATTTGTAATTTATTTATTCATACTTTATGTTAATCTTGATGACTGGCAGTGAGTTCTTATAAATAAAACTGCACTTTCCACATTCTTTTGTATTATGATGTTTTCGTATTTTTCTGAAAAAATGCTTGGTTTTCACCGAACCCATAGTCATATCGTATCATGTTGATATCGACATATCTGGCATGAATATCGAGATATGAAATTTTGTCCATACCATTTAGCCCTAGTTGAGACAGACAGACAGACAGACAGACAGATGCAGGCAAGTGACAAATTAAAGGAAAAATGAATGGACATGGGCTCTAGAATGGAAAGGCTATAATCTACACATCCGCTGAATGGGGTCATGAGTATGAACTGATGTGAAATAGGAACCAAATAGGAAGGAAGGAATATTTACAGTGTTTCTCACTCTGAATCAGTGTATTAAAACTGTTCCGGCATAATAAGTGTTTTCTCCTTTAATTCATCACCCATATGTATCTATCTCTGTTATGCTACCCACATTTATACATTCCAACTCGAGTAACTTAATATTTTAGTGTTTGAGTTGAGATGAAAGCTCCATAATGTTTTGTACTTTCCATTAAAACTTCTCTCCCACACTTTCTCCCACTTGTGTGTACGTGTTGTATGAGAGTCCTGGTGGATTGGAGAGTTTGAGAACAAGGAGCTTCACCAGCATTCCTCCCAAGTTAGAGCTCAGCATGTGGTTCTTCATTGAAGAACACACACACACACACACACACACACACAGCAAAATCAAAGCTCTTCACAACTCTCTGGAGCAAAGAGAACTTCTGCCCCTATAGTCCCTCCGCTCTTTTTCTCTTTGTTTTGAATTAAACAGTTTGCCGCTTTCTTCTATTTTTTATTTTGTATCTTTTTTTTTTTTTTTGCAAAAGGCCTGAAATAATATAATTTTACATCCAGCAGAGTTGCATTACGCTGACATCCTCTGTCTTCTTTTATGTCTTTGAGCATCTCCTAAACCCTTTAAAAAGCTTCATTGGAATTTTAAAGACAACACAACATGAAACATTAGAAAATATGCTGCTGTGACTGTGTTATTGCAGGGTATGTTCTGTGATTTGTTTGCTGCTTGGCCCCTCATGCACATGTGTTCTCGTCTGTAATCTCTGTAAATCACCCTCACCTCTGTCACACCTCCTGCTGCTGAAACCAACCTCATTCTGCTCTTAGACCTCTTTCTCACATTAATGACTGCCAGGAGGCAACAAACAGGATTTTAATACTCCTTGAAACTGCCCTTTGATTGATCATACTTTAACTTTTTTTTTTTTTTTTTTTTTTTTAAATAAACTAATTAATAATGCAATGTTACTTTTCAGAAAGTAGTTCGCCTTTGGACTTGTCCCCATTATACTGTCCCCATTATACAGTTCTCAGAGTTCACTGTTACTGTCAAATATTTAGTTTTTGGGGTTTTTTTCTGAATTGGTCTAAAATACAAAGAATCCAACAGTAATAAGAAAATTCCTGAAACTTACAAAAAGAAATTATGCATCTGTAGAGAGTGTAAAATGTAAATTGTGTTATCAAGATGAAATTAAAACTGGTGGCTGGCTGAAATAAGGCACTGATCAAGACTTAATACTGAAATGAAACCTAGACTGGAATCTTAATGTCTAGTTTCTTGACATATCTAATGTGAAAATAAAATATAATGTCATAAAATGAACAAGGAATATAAAAGTATTACAAAATAAGGATGTTATAAACCTGAGCCTGACACACTATGTAAAGTTGTAGAATAGTATGACTTAATCAAATTATCTTTACAATTGTGAATGAGATATACTTAAGTTTGTCCTTCTATTTTGATATAAAATGTGTAAATATAGAATGATTTTGCACTTTTTTTTTTTGCATTTAGCTGCATATTTCCAAACTTACCTTAGATACCTACATTTCCTATATCACAAAATTTAGTAGTATAACTAACACTAGCTAATTTTTTTATTTGCACTTGGGAACATTTTTTGATAATAGCTGATTTACAGTATAAAAAGATCACAGATTTATTACAGCTAAAGCATCATTTTTCACACTTTTCCTGCACACATTAAGTCCATTTCTATGTTCATTTTTAGTGAGTTAGTGCTACCTGTGTCTGTGAGTGAAGCTCTGCAGAGTCAAAGCCCGGGACTGGATCTCCAGAGGTAGGAGGCCGAGCAGCAGACACAGCCACGCCGAGACAAGCGCGCACATGGCGGCGCAGCGCAGACGCACAGTCCGGGGGGGGCGGGGGGCAGAGGTGGGTGGATCTCAGGAGACCAAAGTTTGAAAAGTAGTCTCAAAAAGCAAAAATATATACAGAGAATCAAACACTTGGATAGTCTTAACCGAATTTGAAGATACAGATGTAGCTTAAATGGGTGTCATTGTTTGCATCCTCAGTCTAATCCCAGCGCATCACTGTGTTCCATCCTCTGCAAAGTGAAGGAGTAACCAGTCTCCTGAGGTTTCTCATTTATAAAGCCTGATAGAGGGAGGAGGAAGAGGAGAAGGAGGAGGGAGGAGGAAGGCTTAGGCTATTGTCTGTTCCACTCAGCAGCCTAACCTCTAATGTAACCTACAGCCTAATTAAACCTCCACCACTCCAGTCCCTGTGCGTAATCTTGGTTATAAAATTACATTTGAGGGTTCCGTTTTTATTTTTTTTATTTTTTGGGGCAGGTATTGTTTTATATGCGACGACAGGGTGACCTTATAGTCTATGTAGGTGTCCTTCAATTCATTGTATTATTGGATTTAGTTTCCTTTTACACAGAGAACGTCTATTTATGGCTATAGTTGGCTTGACCCACTTAGAAATGGTCTGACAGTGGCGTCATATTTAATATATATAACAAATCCATTGTAAGAATAGTGAGAAAGCTGCAGGTGTCAGTGACTTTAAAATGTGGCAACCTAATAAGGAACTGATAAATACAATTATTAATCACTAATCAGTCCATGGTAAAAGCTCTCAGATGAAGTGAGGAGTTAAAGACTAACAGAGAGGTCAAATGTTTCACCTGAACTTTCTATATACAGTAAAACCTTTGTCAGACTAAATGTATTCCCCTGTGCCCTTTTAAAATGTAATGCAGGAGAGCATCTGGTGACATTTGGAAAGTAAGCTGCAAATACTGACATTTGTCTTTACAGCACAGAGCAATATTTATTAAAAAAAATTAAAAAAAAAAAAAAAAAAAGTTACTCTATAGACTTGTGAATCTGTGAAATAGTTCTACACTGTAAAAAAAATGACTGTAGAATTAACACCAAAAAGTTGTAAAATTGCAACAGAAAAAACTGTAAGTGACAATACAAAGCAAAGTAGTTTATTTGAAAAGATTTTTGTGTTGACGATTGAATCAAATATAGCTATAGTTTTTACAGAAAGAGTATGTGAACAAAACCAGATTTGTATGTAGAAATTATGTATTTCTGTTGTTTTTAGAAAATACAACTGTAAATTGAAAAACAATGTGGTGCCGTTTAAATTGCAAGACTATAATGTTGAAATAACAGCCTATTTCCTTTTTTTTTTTTTTTTTAATAAAATAAAGTTATAAAAAAGTAAACATTTAACAATCTAACATTTTAAATTTGTAAATCAATGGGTTGGTAGGGTTGGTAGAGCGGCTCGTCCAATAACCAAAGGGTTGGTGGTTCGATTCCTGGCTCAGACTGTCCATATGTAAAAAGTGTCCATGGAAGACACTGAACCCTAAATTGACCTGGTGGCTTTGGATACCATGAATGTGTATAAAATGCACTGAATAAGTGCAGTCCATTTACCATTTAAATCTACATGTTTAAAATGTTAAATCTACATGTTACTCCATAAATATATTTACAGTTGGATGTGTTTTTTACAGTATTGTTCTGGAAACCACAGCTGCCAGTTTTTTTCCGTAAAAACAACAGGATTTTTTTTACAGTGTACAGGACAGTACGATTTACACTTGTTCCATTTTAATCAAACAGATTAAGGCTAAGACATCTGAGAACAGCATGATGTGGAGGTTGGGTACCTGCTCTCTGCTGCTTCTGTCTTTTGAGATATGAATTATAAACTTGCAGCTATAGATATTGCAATCATAAGCATTTTAACTTTTTAATCCCTAAAAACCCAAACATCCACCAGCGACCAAAATTATTTACTGGTATAAAATTTTAAACAAGTGGTGCCAGGCACAACAAACCTCGCCCCTGGCACGTATTGTAGCTTATTTTGGCATCAATCCAGCTGATGTCATTATGTCTACATGTGTGCTGATGTCAGCATATCAGTTCCCTCTATATATGTGCCAAGTTTGAAGTAAATTGAAACAAAATTGATGTTTTTATAGACATTTGAAATCTTGCCCATTACAAATAAATGGGGGGAAAAAAGATGTAAAAAAATCATAAAAAATTTTAACTTTGACCTATTTTTCGCAAGAGGTAATGACATTTATTCTGGGTCAATGGCAATCTGTAAACCCAATTTGGTAGGAATTCAAGGAAGAGTTTTGCTGCTACAGAAATTTGAAATTTCGCCGATTATAAGTAAATGGGGAAAAAAAGATTTGAAAATTTCATAAAAACTTTGAACTTTGACCTACTTCTTCCAAGATGTAATGACATTTATTCTGAGTCAATGGCAATCTATAAACCAAATTTGGTATGAATTCAACCAAGACTTTTGCTGTTAGAGTGTTAACAAACAAACAAACAAACAAACAAACAAACTGAACCAAAAATAATACCTCTTGTCTCCCCTTTGTGGGGCAGGGTAATAACTGTTTGATCTACTGCTCCTATCAATACATGTAAATAATTGGTGTAAATTGCAGTTTGTCATCTTTTCATGATCATCACATATGACCCATTTGGACGTTCAGAGGCGTAGTGAATGTGGAGACACCATCATCTTCTACAACACTGATTCACTAGTACAATCCATGGAGTTTAATCAATGGCAGTGGATGAACACACTTGGTTTATGTTCAGTTAATGATAGATTTTACAGAAAAAGATACTTTTTCTTCCATTTTCTCTGTTTTGATATAATAACCTTTGGATTTACTCTAAGCTTTAATAAATATCTACATTATCAGTGAATTAAATACTGGACAATACCCGATGTTCACTTAAAAATGCAAAATACAGAGCATAATATTAGAGTAAATGGTGATAAATCACTGAAGAAAGGTTAAAAATGTAGAGGAAAAAATCATGCCACAAAAGTAGCACTGGGTCTTTATGGGTCAAGGGCAATTTCTTTTAACTTTGCTTCTATTCTTGTGATATTTGGAGCACTTTTAATCATTAACTTTAAATAAACCTACAAATGATCAGAAACCTTACACCTCATATAGACATATCTGACCTATGACTTCCTTCATTTATGGAGGTCTCCTGCTCTGGTTCAGTCGTCAAAGCTGGAACCTGATCTGCAGATGTTGAGACCTTAAACATGTCAAGTGTGTGCAAACAAATTTAAGGTTGCAGAAGGTTGTGTAATTGTGTCAAGGTCAGCAAGTGCATCTTTTTTTGTCATTTGGCTCACAAATGTCCAAAAGGGAAAATACAAAGAGATGTAGCTTACATTTTCCTTGTATAAGAAGAACTTTTTTTCCTTCTTCTTCTGGAGAGGACACAGATGAGAAGCTGAGAGTTTGAACCTGATTAAATGAATGCTCTGTATGTGGAGGTGGCTTCGGGTCTTAATTAAAGGGCTGAGTGTGTGTGTGTGTGTGTGTGTGTGTGTGACTCAGCATTTTGTCGTATTACCTTCTAAGCTCAGTTTCCATCACTGTGAGCCTCAACTCAGTCCAACATGTGCATTAACACATCCCTTGTCCATCACGAGAACAGAGTGTGTATGGGCTTGTGTGTGTGCGTGTCTGGGTGTACGCAGTATTCAGACCGATCCCCTCTCGCTCTGATCTCTTAGTAGGCAAAGATGCTTTGGCTCTGGTCTGACAGGCAGAGTTTCAGTTCGGTCTGAGGTTTGACGAGCCTCTTGGACACCTCAGGCTGAAATCAGAGAGGAAATCAGACGTCTGGCCACATTCATAATCTGTGAGTATAATCTGAATGAGATCTAACTTTACTTTTCACCACACATATTTCACCTTTAGACAATGTCTCCTTTTCCACGACATTCTCTCTTAATCACGGTAAAAGTGCAGTGAGGACAAGCCTGGAAGTGGACTGGAAATTGGGCATTTTTTGGCTCATTAGATACATGGAAAAAACCCCAAAGACATGAAACTGGAAAGTTAAAAAGGACTAATTTTTAAAATTGTGAATGCAGAAGGAATGTTGATGAAAGAGAATAGTTTGTATCTGCACACTATTTGCGTAAGCACAGTGCATTTAATTAATTAAATGCATTAGTGTATGTTTAATCCTCTTCCAAAGAGTGATAGATCCTTAAGATTTACGCTGACAGCTGTTAATAAAAACATAACGGATCATGCTGTGGAAGGCTGATACTAACTTTGAATAATTCCTCCACATAATACAGTTTGAAAGTAGTTTCTAACATTCATTTTCACATTTAATTAAAATGAACCATATGTCTTTTCAGGTGGAGACATAGGTCTGGACTGGACTGATCTCAGGTGGACCAATGCCTCAGTGTGGTGAAATAGGGGGACTGCATCCTCTGGAAAACTGATTAAAACATGTGAAGCAACACTAATACTGTATCTTCCCCCCCCCATAATTACATTTTTATGGTTGCAGAGTGAAGATGTGGAGAAGCTGAAACCTGCTATACTATTATTATCAATAATAAAAAAGTATCCTTAAGGTATGAGTCAGTTTTGTTATTGTAACGTCTAAAATGTTCTGATGGACAGAAATGCCCTTTTCCTCCCCCTCAAAAAGAAGGGGAAACCAGAGATGCCTGCTATACATCGAGCATGCGTTGAACAGTACATTTGTCCTTCTGCTGTCAGCAATCTCATGGCTTCAGTGTCAGTTTCCTTTAAGCCCCACATATTCTTTTCATTTCTGTGAATGAAAGCAAAAAGCAGACAAAAGCAGCCAGTATCTCTTATCAAACTGCCTGCAGTGCTGTTTATGTAAACACAGGTGTCTGCTAGCCTTCTACTGCCACCATTTGTCTGCTGATTCCGTCTGCAAAATGGCCTTGATGCTCAGAAATGCAGATCATATACAGTACGTCTGCTCACTTTGTGTTGTTATTGAAATTGAAGTATGTTATTGCTCTATTTTTGCCTTGGAGACTTTAAGTATGAATTATTTGTCCTCATTCAAAGAGAGATGAAGGACATGGGGTCAGTGACTCACTGATTTAGTGTTTAATTGCAAGGAAAATGAGCCGTGAAGACTTTAAGTGTTGCTTCAATGGTGTACTCAGTGTATGCAAAAATCAAATCAATATAGTTGTAGGCTTTTTGCAGCCCCCTCAGTGTACAGTTCCTTTGTGACTTGAACTCTAAATCCAATGAAATTAATACTTTAAGTCTGCAGTGTAGCCAAAGGTACAGGTAAAATGTGATAAATGAGCTGCCAGTAGATGGAGCTGCTGTTAAACTGGTAAAAATGGTGGTATGACCAACTGTTCACTTAAAATAAAAGAAAAAATAGACAACAATCACAGTTAAACAGAGTATAGAAGACAGTCCGATTAAAAAATAATACAATATCTGTCACAATCACAATACTCATGTCCTAAAAATTTTTCCCACTAGACATGAAAACATTATAAGTGATAAAAAATACTCACGTTTCGTGCAATCTGTTAATCTCTTATTATGGGAGGCGTGGAATTTTTTCTTAAATTTAACACATAATAGACGTTATTTGACACAAATGTTTATTTCTGGCTACATAGTCATACAAACAGATGCAAAGGCAAGCTGTTATATTCCATACAGAGGATAATATAAAGAGCAATGCAGTCACAACAGTATCATTATATTTATGTCAGCACTCATATATGATGGCACGTTGTATTTATGTACATATGTAGCTCATGTTTGTTGGAGAAAGACAAAAAAAAAAGAAGAGTTTAATCTGTTGTAACACTACAGTATGAGGAAGACTTAAAGGACCATGATGATCTTGACCTTATGAAAATATTAAAAAATGCACCTTTATGTTAAAACACACTAACATGCAATATTACAATGACAGAAAAGATCACATTAACTGCAGACGTTCATGTGCACAAAAGAAGCCGGGCACTGTTGTCTTGAATTTTCACTTTTTAAAGCAGAACAGACTTTCCTATGGGTTGTTCAGTATTTCCTTTTACAACTTCCAGATGATTTGATAATAAAATCCACACTATGGTGGTAAGCCTCACTAAAACAGCTTCATAATAAGTTTAAGAAAAGTGATAAAATAATGTGTGCACTGTGCTATACTGTATATGTGTGTGTGGTGGCTCTTTAGGGTCTGTCTTGTTGTCCCAGAGCTGTGATGAGGTCCTGCAGCGGCTCAGTGTCTTCAGGCTCCAGCAGTGAGTGCTGCCGACAGAAGAAGGTGAAGTGTGTGAAGAGTGTGTTGAGGTGCGGATGCAGACCCAGCGCTAGTGTTTCTCTGTAGTGGCACCAGTAAATGTGAGCCAGAGTCCTAAACAACAACAGAAACACCTTCTGGACCAGAAAGATGAAGCCTGACGGAAACACAGAGCCTGGGAGACAGGAACAAAGAGGATGATTCTGCACTGAAATTTTGATGCGAAACACTGCAACATAGATGCCAAGTTTATGCACTTTACCTGCTTTTGTGGGGAAAACATCTTCATCAGTCAGTAGATCCTGAATGTATGACATGGCATAGTCGAAGTAAAGTGGAGCAGAGCATTTCAGCTTCCTGCCGTGGTCGTCTGTCCAAACATAAACCCTAAAAAACACAACACACTGACAATTGAACTATAATTTTCCAGAGAAAAATGTTATCACTTCTATCCAATTTGAAATTCCAAACAGAAGGTTATGAAAGAATTTTATATTGTGAGAAATATCATCGCAATTGTTTTTGTCTTTATTACTCTGCCCCCCGAAGAGAAGGCAAGGGGTTTGTTTTTGGTTTGGTTTGTTTGTTAACACTCTAGCAGCAAAACTATTGGTTGAAATCATACCAAATTTGTTTATAGATTGCCTGTAACCCAGAATAGATCTCATTATATTTTGGGAACAGTAGGTCAAAGTTCAAATTTTTTATGAATTATTAAAATCTTTTTTTCCCCATTTACTTATAATGGGTAAAATTTCAAATGGCTGTAACAGCAAAACTACTGGGTGAATTCATACCAAACTGGGTTTATAGATTGCCAGGGACCTAGAATAGATGTCAGTACATTTTGGGAAAAACAGGTCAAAATTTAAATTTTTTATGAATTTTTTTAAATGTTTTGTTTTTCCTCCCATTTACTTATCATGGGCAAAATTTCACATCAATAAAAACATAAATTTTGTTTCAATTTACTTCAAACTTGGCACATATATAGAGGTAATTGATATGCTGACATCACCACACGCATAGACATGATAACATAAGGTGGATCCATGCCAAAACAAGCGACAATATGTGCGAGGGGTGGGGTTTGTTGTGCCTGGCACCACATGTTTCTTTTTAGGATTCATTTTGTTGCATTATAAAATGCTTCAGAGTTTGTTATTACTTAATTTTACTCAACACCGAATTATTTCATCATTATAATTGTTTTAAAAGTTCTAGATTTATGAAATATTTCACATGTTCTGACCATAAATAAACTGTTTTAAACCACAAGTAATGTCTGATTTCTTCAGGTCTCACTCAGGAAGAAAAATCAGCTTTCAGATTTAGAAAAATTCCCTGTTGCCCATGAAGTTGGAATAAAATATTTTTCTCTCTTCTCATGAAATGATTGTGACAATGTGATTTATTTTTGAAAGATAAAGTGTAACTGGGACTCAGTACGTAATAACTGCACTAGATCAGAGGTGATTACTGATGTGTAGAAATAAGAAGAAAAAGAGGAATTTGTCTTAAAACTAAATTATTCCAACTTTACAGACAACAGTGTAAACACTCATTTGACATTTATCATAATGATTAATGACAACTGATACAAGCATTTTTTAAAATTTAAGTAATACTTCAAAATAATGTCCATATAGTGTATATGTGACTTGTTTTAGTGATTATGCTTTAAAACAGAAACATTTCTAACTTAATTCCATTTGCTTTATAGATACCTTAAGTTTAAACTGTTTTTTTTTTTTTTTTTTTTTTTTTTAGATTTAGGCTTTATTTAAAAAAAAGAATACATTCATTTTTAAGTAAGGAAAAAGTTTCAACGTGACTCATTTTAACAGAATGACTCTGTCAATAATTACTTTATAAAAGAGACCTCCCCAGCTCTGCTCCTGTGTCACATGATCTCAACTGAACTATCTCCATAGTTCAAGCTCCAGTTTATTCTTGAAATTTCTTATTTCAAATTTCTTATTATACTCTTATGCTGGTTTCAAAGGACATCTGCTGCTATTCAGTTATAATGGTGGTAAATGGAATGACATTTTTACTGTGAAAAATACCAAAAACACACACAGTATACAAAATATGTCACTATCATTAAGCATTTAAAGTGAGATCTGTCTGTCACCTTGAGTATGAGTATTTTATGATTTAAAGTGACACTTATAGAATGGGATTTTTAAAAAAATTATTATTATTATTACCTTGCCCCCCCAAAGGAGAGGCAAGGGGTATTGTTTTTGGTTCAGTTTGTTTGTTTGTTAACATTTTAGCAGCAAAACTATTGGTTGAATTCATACCCAATTAGGTTTATAGAGTGCCAGTGACCCAGAATAGATGTAGTTGCCAAAATAAGCTATAATATGTGCAAGAGGCACATTTGTTGTGCCTGGCACCACTTGATAACTTTGTCATTTATTATTTCTATTAACTTACATGTTGCCTGGTCCACAGGCAGTAGGGCAGGTGCTGGGGGTGCAGAACTCAGACAGAGCACTGGAGAACAGGTTTATATGCTTGAAAAATGCCACCGCTGGGGAAAAAAATCAATAGAATGAAAATGAGATCTGTCTACGTCTTCCTGTGCATGTTTTTAAGCTTTGTGTGTGGGACAAAAAGGAAATGGAAATACTCACTGTTGCTGGCCAGCCACTCTGACTGGTCAACACCAGGAGGAAGTGCTGTGAGGGCAAACATGTCGGTGTGTGTAATCCTCTGGCACACATACTGCTGCTGGAGATATGGGCGCTCCTCCAGATTATTGTTATTAATTCCTCTTGGGAAGACAGATCAGAGTTAATGAAGCAGAGACAGACAGAGACAAAAAATATTGCTGTGTTAAACAATCGATAGGTCAGCGGATTAATTACTCCTGCTGCACTCAGTAGATAACACATTTTACAGCCTCAGATGCTTTCTCATCGGTCTTGCCCTCTGTGATTGGCACACACATGCAACACGTATATGCACTGCGGTAGCAGCAGACCTGAACATCCAATAAACCAGCAGTTAATGTAATGAACACAGTCAATTCAGAGCCAGAGTAATTACTGTTAATGAAGCACACTGCTGCGGTGGTCAGTGCCACAAAGCAAATAACCGAAAAGACTGTGGAAGATAACACAGCGCTGAGAGTGAAACCTGCTGGCTTTAACAAACCACTTTCCTCCATCAGTACATATTCCTGCTGATAAGCTACAACTAATGCTTTATAACAAGTAGTGGGCACCTTTGAGACCTGTGATAAAGCAGAGTGTGGATGAAGGAAATAAATGATGTTTGCAAATGTGTACTTGAAGTTCAACCTTGTCAACATCATTTGACTTTATGCAAAGCACAGAGGCCACTTGGATGCAGGTCGTCTGCTGCACTCAGGAGTTTATTTTCTCTTTTTGGTTTGACACATTTTTGTGAAGCTCCGTATTCAAGTGAATAATTCAAAGTGTAATGAAGTCAGGCAGCTGCCATGCAGTTTTTGGGAGTTTAAACAGCAGCTGAGCATTTACTCAGTGTGACCTTGGCCACTGTGATAAGGGAAACACTGTGCTCTCTGTGGGGCTTCACTCCCCCTGGTGTGGCTGTGTAAGTTAGGGCTGGGCAGGGAGAATTAGTGTAATGGACTAAAACAGCAGGTCTTTGTCCAAAGTAAAGGTCAGAAGAGGTAAAGAAGGAAGCACACTGACAGAGGAGAATGTAAACATTAGCTGTACAGAGGTAGTAGTGCAGATCCAAAACATGACATGTTTTTACATCCAAAGGAACTTCTTTTGTTAACATCCTGTCTGTTGTTCCGTTCCAGCTCCGAGATATTAACTCAACTGCTGCCTCTTGGCTACCAGTTGTCAGCACAAAGACACAATCAAGCAGGAGCTCCTTGTACAGTTGTGTTTGTGTGTAAACAAACTCCTGCCCATCTGTTTACCTTTGCCTCTGCTGTGAGGGTGGAATAAACTGTGTTCTCAGAGCAGCCAACTGGCTTAAAAAGATTCGTCCAAGAGCAAACATTTGCATAGTAACGGTGTTAAAATATGTACAAACACACACTGCGTCTTCCCTCCTCTTGGTTCAAGTTTCTTTTTAACATGTGTTCCTGCTGTCGGGGGAATCTACCTTCACTGATGCCATCAGAAAAATATGTAACACACACATGCACTCTCCTATCTGGAGAACATTCCTCAGTAAAGCATATGCAGCCAGCTTTCAAGTCTTCCATCAAAAAATCAATGTTAAAAACTTCATCATCCTTTTTTAAGAATGAATTTGTCTGAGTGACAAACACAGCACAGTGTGAGAGCAAACACAAAGGCAACAGAAAATACAGGTCAGTGCCTTCAGGGAAAAAAAACAGGAGAAATATGGTGAAAAGACTTTAAAGTTAAATAAAACTTACAGTTTTTTATTACTGATGTCAGAAGGTTGAAGAGTTGTGTCGTCTGCTTCCGTAGCTGAGGGGTAACTATGGCAACCCCCCATGGCGTAGAGCTAAGAGCAGAGCTGTTGGTTGTGCCAGCCCCACTTTTCCATCCCAAACATATTAACCCACACACTTTTACACACTACAGGCAGCATAAGGCAACTAAAGGTCCAACACAAACATGTCTCAGCTCACAAACACATCCACATTCTTTCTTTTTTGACAAAGTTTGACAAAACACAAAAAAATGTAGTCCAAGAGTTAAAGCTCGTCTCTTGTGCAAAAGTGAAGCTCTCCAGCTGTGTGTCTGTGCTTTCGCTCCAGTGATCCAGTGTCAGTGTGTATATGTCTCCTTTGTCTAAAGTTCCACACCCCACAGGCTCCTCCTCTCTCTGCTCCAAGCAGACAGGCAGGTTTCTCCACCCCAATAAGTACAAAAACACAACTCCGCCTCTTCCCCTTTCCGCCCACTTCTTACTGCACGCTCAACCCACTGCACACAGGCTCCTGTCTGCACATGAACACACACTTTAATGAGACAGCAGTCAGGTGCAAATGACAAAACTAAAGGTAGCCTTCCTCTGTGTTAGTTGAAGGAGACAGAGATGCTGAGAATAGAGAAGAGAAAGCAGCAGACAGAGGCAGCAGGTGTGTTCATTACCTCGTAAATTACAGAGGAATGTGGTGACATACGTGATGTATCTGAGCCAAAGAATGAGAACACACCCACAGTGATAGATAGCACTGATATATGGGTAGGTAGGCCTGCAGCCTGACAAGTGTTGAGAATATGAGAAGAGCATGAAAGTTAATACAAAAGAAAGTTTTCAGCTCCTCCCAGCTCCTTCCACTATTGCATGAACTCATTTCGACTGCACCTGGAGCATGTCGACTGTGTCAGGTAGGTTTAGATTTGCACTGTAGGCGAAGGAGTGAGGGTGTAGTAATAATAGTTACTGTAGGTGATGTGTAAGAGACAGAAGGATCAGGAAGCGATCTAATCCAGCTGCTCAGCTGCCCTTAAGGTAAATACATTTGTGCTACCGAAGCCCAACTCCGGTTCTCTGTGTTTGTACTGTATGTGTGTGTGTTGACTGTGTGTGAGACAAACACACACTCATTCTTGGTTTAACATACTGTATTTATTAGGGTCATATCTGAATGTACAAGCTAAATTGACAACAGGTAACAGACACTTTACTCTCTAAATGAAAAATAAAATAAAACAAACAAAAAAAGATAAACACCAGCATCAGTCCACTTTACAAAAAAGGCATTTTACAGCATGGCTGTCTTTCACACCACTTCCCTCACACTTCACGTGCACACACAAACACCCAAACATACATAAATGTAATAAGCTATTATGCAGTAAAATGTTACACTTTGAAATGGCCTCAGTGTAAGTAAAAGGCAATGGGATGATGTTAAACTTTAACACCCATTGTCTCTCTGTTGGATTTTTGGGAACACACTGTACAATACAGCACATACCCATGAGGTGAATGTCGCTCATGTGCAAACTTAATGGCACTTAAAAGATGACTGTATTGTACCTCATGCCATTATAAGTTATATCTCACCATACCCGTAGCTACACTGCACACACACACACACACACACACACACACACACACACACACTCGGGGTGAATCACACACACAGACAAAAACCTAACACTAGGGGTCAGATGCAGTGCTTACGTTTGACAGAAGTGTCCTGTACACAACCCTGACAGCAAAAACAGCCCTGTTTTCCTGTTCCAACCCTGACATATGCCAATGCTTGCTCTCTGTGCAGATTAAATAGATCAAAGTGCTCAAAAGTAAAATTAGCTGTGTAAAATGGGATTTTCAAAGCCTTTGTTTGACATGCTATCCCCTCCCACTTCTTGTTGAGAAGGTAAGTCCAGCCCCTTCCACGTTGCCCATGAGACATTAGTGTGGAAACAATGTGCACAGTAGTAATTCGGCAAGAGACAAATCATTTTTTTAATCCTGTTTGAATCATGCCACCAATAATAATAATAATAATAATAATATGATTTTTGGCAATTTACAACAAGCTTCATAGTCACACTTTGTCATAAAACTGTTGATGAGACAGACTGAGTGATTAGAAATGACTAAACACTCAAAAGGTGTTTAAGTAATGTCATCTTTACTTTTTTTCTCCTTGGGCTATTCATCCGCTGAATATATCTCTGACGACTGATTTTTACCTCCTTTTAATACTTTTTTCACTCATTCTCAAAGGTGGAATGTATACAGGTGACATCCATTTTGGTGTCTGTGACTTGTATCATGTGAGAGCGATGCTTTCCACTTAACACAAAACCAAGTTTAAGGATCTTTATGATACACACTGTCTGAGCTTAGCAAACATTATATATGTAACTGATGGCATAATTCAGTGATTTGCCTCTTGGCATATTTTTCCTATAGTGAGGTCTCCTGATACACATGAGAAGGGTCAGGACTTTCCCTCTCTGTGATTCCATCATCTTCAAGTCTACAAAAACATGAAGGAGGGATCAAACCAAGATGGCCTTAGATAAACTGTCACACTTTTACGACCACTGCAAGAAAGGAGGCTACTTCACAGATATGAAACCCAGTTATACACTGGTGACAAGACACACTTTGGCAAAAAGCATCAAAGAGAAAATACTCTAAAGTATCTATATGATTCACTCATTCAAGTCAAACATTCCCGCCTCTTTGAGCAGGGAACAACGGTGGCACTTGGCTCCACCAAATACAAACCAAAAGTGCTTCTTGAAAAAAGTGCTTTTAAAATAAATACAACAATCTATGTAAATCGTTCCATAGGCATATAAGCAATTAAAGTCAACTCCTGCCCTGAGAAAGAGAGAGACGAGGAGGAAGATAAAGTAAAGCATGACTGGCAAACGTAAACCGAAAGGATAATTCCAATTTATTACAACTTGGATTCAATTTAGGCTGTTTTGTCATTATTATCATTTAGCAGTGACACAGACAGAGGTTATAAATAAAGCAAATTAGTTACATAACCTAGAGGTAAAACTCAAAGATGTCAATCTAAATGTGTTTAAGGTCAAGTTGAATGAGAATATCAATTTTTAAACTGTCATCTATCGTTAGGAGACCTTTCTTATCACATCTAAGAAATTTAGGCTCACTTGGAAGTTTGTTCTATTTTTTTCCCCAATGATCAGCACAATGTAACTATTACCGATAAAAATTATGACCAAAATAATTAAAATCAAGACTGTTGTATTGTTTGTTTGTTGTACTAAACCATAATTATCCTTGATGTAAATAATATGGAAGACATACTGCAGACTGGCTTTCATTCACACACACATGCACACTGTTAAACCTCCATGTAGGAAGAATGTAGCAAAGGAACAGGAACTGATGCTGGGCTATTAACTGAAATACAGACATCATTATTGCCTCATTTCAACAGTACAACACACACATACAATACACACATTGCAACCTGCAAAACAACCGCCTTTCCATACATTGGATTTATTCCAAAAATAGATATAATGTTTATATATACTGTTTACATTTATATTACGTTACATGTTACCAAGAATAGCCACAACCTAATACAGGTTCAAATTTCACAATATTACATTTAAACAGCTCTGAGGGTGATATGATTTTATGTGCACATCACTGTGTATTGTGATTGACTTTTTTTGCATGTGTGTATAGATATGGCTGTGTATACATGTGTGTATGAAGCTGTGTGTGTGTGTGTGTGTGTTACACAGGTGTGCTTTCTTTGTATCTGCATACCTCTCCTTTGACCTGAGAATACACTCTGTACCTCAGACAGAGCTCACACACACACACAAGCGCATATCTACACACATAAATACAGCTATGCACACACCTCTAAACTACATGGATCTGTCAGAGGTTTGAAGAGGAAATGGCACACGATACTCCCAAATTTAAAAAAAAAAAAACAAACAAACAAAAAAAAAGCATCCGATTTTCATTTGATCAAAGCAAAGATTCTGAACATATTTTGAGAAATGATTCTGACAGCATGTATGAAAGAAAAGCCAAATTTATATCACTCATACAATATCTGCCTGGCATGTACAGTGTATGGAAATGCTAAAGAACAAATGGCAGCAGGCCTGCAAGCATCTTGGCGATTTTAAACTTGGCTGATTATTTGGATACAGTTGTCTTTACTAAAGTGTAAACAGTCAAATGCTCTGCTAGAAAAACTCACTGGGCTGTGTTTTAATGCCCAAAGAGCAGACATGCTCAAACAATCTAAAAGTGTGATGCAGACTTCAATAAAAGTTTCACTATCTGACTGATGTGGGTGTCTTAGGATTAAAGTGCCTCTAAAATGTGTTTTACTTGTCCTTCAATGAGAAAATTATATTTTGAAAAAGTTAAGAAGGAATACAGTTTGGCTTTTGGGGATTTGGCAATACCAAATTTTCTTTAAAACAGTTTTCTCTTTAAAACAATTCAGCTGAAATTATGCCATGAAGGTGCAGAAGAGATGCTGCTAATGGCTGTCTGACCTCAACGTTGATGATCTTCCATTGCTTACATGTCTTCGGGCACAAAAACGGGCTTAGGAGGACTGGTAATTGGAAGAAGGAAGAAGGTGCCAGTATGTTGAATGGACTGATGATAAGCATGTTGTTTACACCTGTAATGCAGCATTAGGCTGGTCCATTAGCAGAGGGCTGCATCTCCCTGTAAAGACATTAAACAAAATAAAAGAAAAGGGGAAAAAAGGACGTTCACATGCAGATTAGTTTGATGCACCCAAGCAATTTGCATCTGCCTGTAGGTGTCACTATTGTTGCATCTTCAAATCTCTATATGTAGTTATAAAACGTTATCATAACCATTAGGAAGGTTGCTCTGAACTGTGAAATGTGTAAAAATGTAATGGGTGACATTAAGTCTTTATTGTATGTATGTCTCTAGAATACAACAAACTGAAATGCAGTTTGTATATGATATGAGTTACCTGTGTTGTACAAGTCAAAATTATCTATATTGAGCGGACAGATAAAATATTTTATGTGTCCTAATTCTGAAAATGAGAAAATAGCCTGTTTATCAATGTTAATGTTAATCAATATTCCTGTTAACATGCTGCAGTGCAAACTCTGATTGAAAACTGGTCTTTTTCAAAGTTTTTCACTGTTGGCAGATGTTCAACAATGCCCCTCCCTTTTTTCTTTGAATCTCTCACAGAACTCCTCGAACAAGACAGTGTTTTGATATTTTGTGTGTATCCACATTCTTTTACACCCAACAAACACTACATTGATACTTACTGTGTAACTGCAGCTGACTGGTTAGCTGGACTGGTGGTAGCTGAAGTGGGGAAATCTCCAGGTTTCTTTCCCTTTTCACCCTCCTTCTCCTCCTTGCTTTTTCCTTTGTCTTTGATGGAGAGTCCCTCTACGGGCACCTTGTCTGCTTCACTGCAAGAAACATGTTTTGCCAAAGAGAAGAGATAACCCCTCATCATGTCATCACGTCCAAGTGCAAGTATTAGTGACTCCTACCTGCCAGATTTCCATACAGTAACATCATTATTATTAGCTTGTAGACCATCCTACGTATCCTCAGGTCTGTTAAAGGTGGGGTAGGAGATCTTAGAAAAATGGTTCCAGCAAGCTACATTTTGAACATACTCAATTGAAAAGTCCAAACCCCTTTCTTTAGACATCCTCCTGAAGCCACGCCTCCAGATTAGAGACACATGCAATGCTTGTTTCCGAGGGTTCACGAGCGCTGCACGGCAACAATTTGCACGGCCCCGGCTCGGGCTCCGGCCCTGGCTCCAACCCCAATCCATGCATACCTCATTCAGTCTCCTCCAACACCCCCACTCTTACAGAACAGCCCTAATTCATACCTATCTGGCTAACGTTACATTTCCTAGTGATTTATGTTAGTGACAAAACAGTTTGCCGGTGAACTTTACATCCTAATGTGGCTAATATAGCCAAGCTGTGGCTCTGGCTTCATTTCCTGTATAAGTGCTCCAAGCCCTTGAGAAGGCACGACTCATGCACGAAGAGGGGTTTGCGCAGAGGGGGGAGGGACAAATGGAAGTTGAGTTTGATAGACATATCACCATTCAATCATTTTGATTGGGCACTTAAAATGACTGGATTGTGTTTTTTCAGTTCTGTTCGTTCCAAGGGTGACTACATTTTTTTATTTTTGTGTTAGAGCTTTTAATTAATTGGTTGTAATCGGGGTGTGAAGGGGATTTTAAGCAATTTAGTAAAAATTGCTCCAGGAAAACATCTCGCACCCCACCTTTAATGTCAGTACTTGACAAATGGCTCTGCCCAAATCATATACAGTTTTTGTGTGCTGAGGTTGCTATATACCACCAGGTTTGATTTCTTTAGGTGTAGCATGCTTGTTGGGGTACTATCTGTTAGTAACTTGCACTGATTAGTTAGGATGTTGACATGTTGGATAGCAACTGTTGGTCACTGCATGCCATCAGACATATAGTTAGTAGTGTGTGTGCTCTGAGAACAAAACAAAACAAATGGCATTAACTTTGGCTATATGAATCTTCTCAAAAGAAAACTGTCTGCATCATACAAGGGGATTTATAATGGCAACCAGGGCAAGGGGGTTTGTTGTAAATGTGCAAGTATGGTAACTAGCAACCACAAGGAAGGAAATGGTATGTGTGTCACAATATTAGATTGATAACATAAGGTAGATCTAAGGAGGCGTTCTCAGTTGTCCTCATATTACAGTACAAGGGGTTGTTATATTAAATCTGTTAAATGCAATGAGCAAAAAACAAAACAAAACCAAATTGTGGCACATCTGGTTAGGATGGTCTTTAAAAACCTTCATAAAACGAGAGGAAAGCATTCCACACTCCAGAGAAATGAACCTCAAGCACAACATACCGTCTGACTGCTGGTCTGAATATTCTGAAGTCAAGGGGGGATGAGAAAGGAGGGAACAGACAGGAGGAGGGAGGTGTCAGAAGACAAAAACAGAAAAGAAGGAGGGAGCAAAATACGCTGGACAAAGTTTTGAAGGAAATGAAAATGAGGCATCTACTGTATGTGAGCCCTTCAGAGAAACACAGACAGTACAGTGGAAGAGGAGGAACACACTGATGTGGTCAACACAGAGCTGTATGAGGGAGCGGACTGACCTGGAGAAAACCGCTCTCTCGTTTTTGGCGTCCACAGTGAGTCGGATGGTCTCCTTGCCAGCACCAGTGGTGATGGTCTCTGTGGTGGATGATGACTCTGTCTTCCCTTCTTCCTCATCGCTGTCTGAGCTGCTGGAGGAAGAGCTGTCTGATGCCACTAATGGAGCTTTCCTCGCCACACACACGCTCCACCCACAAGCTACAGATGATGGAGAAAAGGAAATCATCTGATTCTAAAATCTTTGTGTACTTTTCATTGTGGTTGATGTCAGTGTATCACGTCCAAGGGGTCAAAACATGACGTCATTATTTTTTTGTTTAGTTTTTATATTTTTATATTTTAATTATTTATTTTTTTGTGAACCTGAATAATAAAGAAAAATATATTATTATTTTAAACCTCAAGTACATGATCATGTCCGGTAGGCTTCGTATTTATTGCAGATCATGGACCATGAGGACTGTTGTGAAATATACTGTATGTTGCACACTAAAAAACTAAAAACTATTTATTTTATTGTATTGGTTTGACAGGTACAATGCACACTAATCAACATTGTTGTAAAGGTGTGAGAATTGACCAAAAAGTTATTTTTTATCTGTTATCCCTGGACAGATTTAACTTTTAAACCATAATATTAAAATTACATTTATGTTGATCATTTATAAGCATGCATAAGCAATAACACTTTGTGTTGTATGATGTGTTTTTTCAAGTGATTCATTTTTTTCTTCATGTAATTAAATAACTTACGATTCTGGTTTGGTTTAGTGCTGTCGGATCCGCTGTGCTCCGAGTCCACAGGAGAGCTGCATCTGGGCCCGGTTTCAGAGCTGGGGACATACAGTATGTCACACTAAAAAGGAAACTTTTCTTTCCTTTACCAAAGAACATAAATTATAAATATCCTTTACATACATATTCATGGGAGCTCAAAGTATGTTTTCAGGCAACACTCACCAACAGAATGGCTGGAAGTCAGTAAACTTGGCCCATCCTTTTTCTTCTGTGTCTGTGGCAGCTGGCTGAGATGCTGGACTGTCCCAGGCAGCGAAACCCACTCCGGGTGCAGGAGCCTTTGAGTTCACTTCCCCAAAGTCGGCTACCCAGCCAGTGTCTGACGAAGCACATGGCATCATACACACTGACATTGGTCCAAACAAAAAAGAAAAAAAATACACTGTCAAAAACTGATTAAGTCTTACTCTTTGCTGCCTCAGACTGGCTTGAGAAAGGATCCAGATCATCTTTAGACTCCTCTCCTTCAGAATCTGAGTCTGTTGCTTTCTCAGAGGTCTCAGTGACAGAACCTGTGGTTATGTCACAGATTTTACTGACTGCTTGGCTCTGAGATGGCCGAGATCCACCAAACCTTAAAACAAAAAAATATTTTATTGTACTTTACGCAAAGGCAAATATATACAATATGGAATATGCATATATAATGAAATACTGGATACACCATTTAAGCTCATAAGTCAAGGAGTGTGCGCTCACCTGTTACGGGACTTAGTTTGTGTTGCATAGTTGATCTCTTTCTCCTCCCAAATGTCTTCCTCATCATCATCAAATGGCTGAATCCTATCCTTGGAACAGGCTTCAAACACAGTCGAATTAGCCTGAATAGACAGGCAGAACACATGAATATACAACATCATTAGGGATACTGATAGAGAAATACAAGGATCACAATATTGCACAGTAAACCAACGGATTAGACAACATTTTTGATGTCAGCACAGAAAAAAAAATGTAATGAAAACTTTTTGCTCACTTAAAACTTCCATGCTATGTCAGTGGCATGAAAGAGTAGTTTCTTAGTTGCTGAAGACCAAATCAGAGCAAAAGGAGATTTGTGAGATCATTTGTCTGTTGTGTATCTCAGCAACAATTTTTTTTTTATTAATATGAGAGCGAAGTTGTGGTTAAGTTATACTGTGACTCTTTAACTGTCAGCTGTTTTTTTAGTTTTTCGGTCTAACCCCCTTTGGTTCATGTTTGGTGTCCTAGGGGCATTATCAACAGGCTCAGATCAAAATGTTTCTGGATGTAATTAGACAGACCTACAGCTAATCAGAGCAATGGTCACAGACAAAAGCCAATGTCATCATTATATCAAACCACATCAGACCAACCCCATATGAGATAAATGGCTGTGATTGGCTCTGCCCAATCTAGGCTCAGTGGAAACCACTTTGAAAGGGAACAGTGCCAGATGAAACATTTGCTTTCAGGCAGATGTGTTTACTTCCCAGGCTACCAAAACTTCATATTAAAGATGTTTAAGGATGTGGTCTGAAGAGAAAAAACAAAATATTTAAACAAGTGTATAAAAACACTAAGAAAAATCTAAATAAACTCACACTGTCATGGCCTGGATCAATGTTGATATTGATCTCTGCAATACGGTCAAAGGTTGCCCTGCAAAGAAAGAATCCTCCCATCAGTACACAGTCGAAATAGAACTCGGACACACACACACAGAGTGAAGTGTATTAGTATACCCAATGCTGTCATCAGGATCAGTAAACTCTTCATCATTGAAGCCAAACTGATCCACAAAGTTTGCTGTCATCTGCTGTATCTGGTAGTCAGAAAAGGCCTAATACAGACATTAAAATTGAATTTAGATCATGATAGTTGATTCTAGGCAGGCTTTATGTTTCATATTTGTACTTATAAATCTGTACCTGCTGTAGGGTGAGTTCTTTAGGGAAGGGGCTCTCCATGTCATCTTCTGATGAAGGACGTGGATTTCCACAGCCAACCTGATCAGGGAAACAACACTACAAATGCTTCATTTAAGGTTTCTATGTGTGTATTATACACAGAACATATTATATCCTGTACATGTGTTTGTGTTTACCAGGTCTATGGTGTTCTTCCTATTGGTCTCAGACAGGGTCTGATCCACAAAAGTTTCCCAGCGCCCTCTGTAGTCATCTGGCAGCTCTACACATTAACATGACCAATAAAGACCAATAAACAAGTGAATGAATTGCTTAATTCATTATAATTGCATGTGTAAGAAAGAAAGAAAGAAAGTAAGAAAGAAAATGTATGGATACACCTGTGATAAGACTACTAATCTGGGTGTGAACCGGGCCTTTCTCCAGGTTGTGGACGACTGTGTTGGCAATCCTGGTTAGATGACCCATGTACCCTCTTCTCATTCCACCTTCAGACCTGAGCACAAAATAACATCACGTATGGAAACCCATAACTTACTGCCACTGACCAAAAACAACACAGACAGATTGTTTTAAGGTTCCTTACTGCATTTTATCATTCTCTTCCCATGCCTCTAAAATCCTCTGGACAAGGTGGCAGTGCTGAAACAACTTGTGAAAGAAAGAGCTGGTCAGCCTATTTCATTCAAGAACAATGTCTTGCTTTAAACACAAGCACAGATACCTACATGAGTCACCATTAAATTATGTGCAGAGTTTTCAGAAGTGACTGAGGGCTCAGAAGTTTGTGTCTCAGTTGAAGCCTGCTCTTGTGATTCATCCTGATGAGGCTTGAATTTTTCCTGGGATTCCAAACCAGGCTGAAGTCTCATTTCGTGGGCACAGGGCCGGAGGATGGCTGCAACACAGAGCTCCACTTGAAGGTGAAGGAAGTTGTTCCATGTGTACTTGAAAAACAAGTCCTGAGAAGTGTTCACAAACATTACACACTTGCCACTTTCCCAATGTGGTACTTTACCCAGGAAAAATGTAGCGTATGTGCTCATCTTACCAGAAGCATGTCCATTGTATTGAGTCGGCAGAGTTCCTGTGCTACTACTGCATGGCTGGCAGAGCTGGTGTACAGCAGAGAGGCCACTAGCCTGGCTACATGCAGCCGCGTGTTCCCCAATGGTTCCTCCAGCACACCCAGAGTAGTCAACATAGGATTTCGCTAAACGGGAACAAAACAAATATACCTGCTTCCTGAGAGTGACCAGGTCAGGGGCAAGACAGACTGGAGATCAAGCACTGTGTTATTGCATAGCTGCAACTACAATACAGAAAAGATATCAAGTAAATACTGTATATGTCAAAAAAATATACCTGCTTAAGAAAAGGCATGAAGGTTACATTCTTTGATGCTTTACAAATGTAATATGATTAGCATTATATAATGTATCTATATAAATGATAAGACCAACTGTTTTTACAATTTTGTGCAATCTCTTTAAGATATAAACTGGCTTTAACTTTTGGACAAATCTCTGTGCATGTGGCATGTAATTACAATCCAAAGCAATTAGAAACATTAATGTTACAGCACTATCCACTGACAATCTGAGATTAAGAACATATCATCCTTAGTTGTTTTCAAAGTTCACTGAACTGTTTTTTGTTCTTGATAAAGTTTCGTCTCTTATCCAAGACACTTCATCAGTTCAATGTTTGCTACATTTTACATACCTTGGGTGGGTCTAGAAGTAGCTGGTGGAAATGTTTCAGGTGTGGTTGGATGGCCAACAAAATACTGCTGTTAACAGTGTAACTTCTTTCAAATCCCTGAGCATCCATTACACCATCCACTCTGTTGTAAATGTAGAGAAAAAAACTAAATGCAAACCATATCCAGAGATAGTTGGATAGAGTTTTATAAAATAATAGGGCCGAGTGGTAAAATAAAAAGAAGCATTTATACACAGTTTGCTTCAATTTCTCACTTACACGGGCCTCCTGATCTCCAGTAATGTGAGGAGAACTTGAATTCCATTGATGATACAGCTCTCACTCCTCTCTCCTGAGAACATATTCTGTAACAACTGCTCCACACACTCTTGCCTGAAGAAACACAATAGTGCATGTTATCACCTCCGTTCGCTGTTAGAATAGGTCAAATAATGTGTGTGTAGCTGTCAGACATACGATTCCAGCACAGTCAGCAAAGGGTCGGGTTGTGACATCTCTTGGAGCTGATTGGCTTGATCTCGGCTCAAACGAATAATGTCGCACAGAGTCTGAGATGCATTGGACTGCCTCTGTGTGAAAAAACACACACACAGACATTCAGCTCTGCCTTTTCAAGCATTGTATTGAAGTAACTTGGTAATGTAGACAGAGATAGAAATACTAAAAATCTACCTCATCATCTCTCTCTGGATGAATGAGCTCTATGAGTCTCTGGGCCAACTTCTCTTCATTTAGCCACTGTTAAGAAAATATCACATTATAGTTTAGCTGCACACAATGTAAGTTCCTTAAGTTTCAAAGAATGAATCTGCCTCATACAGTTAGTGTCTCAAGACGAAGAGGGGGTGGCTCCACACAGCTTATAAGTCTTAAGAGCACATCCATCATGGCTGATGTATCAATATGCTTCAGGACCAAGGAAAGGAATCCCTCCTTCCGTCGTAGGAAACTGATCACCTAAATAAAAAAGAGTGTACAATGAGAACACTCAGGACACAGGCCTACGTTTGAAAAGAAGAAACTTGCTCTCAATGGCCTTCTTTGACATTATAATGCAAATTAAAGGACATATACCTCCCAGAGAGAAAAGGTTAATCACATAATGATGGTAATGACCACTAAAGCAGCATTTATTAAGTGAAGCTGATTTTGAGTAAAGGTGACATGGATTCAAGGGATGGCCAAGGTCAGAGGGACACAAAATGCATAATAAATCAACCCCTATAGAAAACTTAGTTAAATATCACACTTTTCTGGACAGTTTCTAGGACAACTATTACTACTGGCCAACAAGAAGACTTATCATATTATCATGTAAAATAAGCCTGATGACCTCAGGCTGCTGCATGGTAAACTTTGAACCATGTGCATGGTTCAACATTATCTGCCAAGCACCAAATATAATGAAATATAAGTATCAGAATTTGGTTGGACAGAATTTTCAGGTTGAAGTTTTTATGCACAATATGCATGTTATTAAAAAGATTACCAATATTAAATGCTAACACAGGCCTAGGTGAGCAGTATATAATGTAAAAAAAATGTGTACATATTCTTTAGGCAAATCACACTGCAGACTGAGCACATTAATTTTTTTTTTTTATCTGATTTTTGCTATTAAATTACCAATCAAGTGACTGGCATAGCCACACAAAATCACCACAATTCCAAAAGGACTATAACAAACATATGTTTTATTTCTGTTGCTAAAGACCACTTTTCAGACTAAAATCATGAGGTACCAGCAAAAAAAAGAAGGTACCAGTAAATTTTTGGCTGGACCTCGGCCATGTATACGCCAAAGGTCTTATTTTAGTGCTGTTATTCTGAACAATCCTGAAGGAATGGTATTTCATGAGAAATAATAAAACTTGACAGTCATTGTTGTTTGAGGATAATCCCCGGTGTGAGTATTCCCAATTTCCATTATCTTTTTGAACACACTTCTCAACCTTTGTGAATTTAATCATGACACAAAAGCACAACTGTCATCTTTTTAGAGCATGCCCTTTGATTCTGCTATGTGAAAATGTGTGTGTGAGACTCTACCTGCTCAGTCTTCCGTGTGATGAGGTTTCCAATTGTCTTGCTAAAGAAAGACGCTAGGAGGGGGTTAAGCGGTGATGGCTGCTCCAGGAACGAATACAGAGTTTCCAACAGAGGCTCCTCATTACCTAATTTATCATTGATCACTCCCACATCAGATGTCAACACCTCGCATGCTATATTTGGATACCTGTGATGAGTGTAGAAAACACACCTGAAAAGCCACTCATATTATGGTAATTTTCCACCTTCATATGCTTAGTATATTTCTTTCAAACAACAGACAGATTGTACAACTTGTAATTACAAATAATTAATTCATTTTATATCTTATATATAATCAGTGGTTTGTTCAGATAGTTGGATCGTCCCTTACAAATCTGAGCCAAATGAAGCCCTTACTTGACACTACAAAATGGAAGGTAGGAAGCGCAGCACCAGCATAACACATTCTTTCTGGATAGAGTATACTACATCAGCATATTCTACATGACAGCACCTACTTGAATCGCTTGGTCTCCTCTACACCAGCAGGGGGCTCTGTAGTAATCATACAGACCAGCTCCTGCATGCACTGGTCCTGGCATAAAAACAGGAGAAGTCTACAAATTCATAATGAAGAGAACTTAGTTAGTACAATACTCAAATTACACATAAGCTGTTGGCAAATTAATACTAAAAATATAAAGACCTCCTGTTTGGGCTTTGCACTCCTGCAGTACATCCTCTTCATCCAGGAGCTCTGTGAGTGTGACGTCCTCCTTGTCCAGTAAAGCCTCCAGGTGAGAGGACGTGTGCAAGTCAAACTTCCAAAACATGGCTGACGTCACTGGCTGATTCACTTAGCTGTTGACCAAAAGAGTGTGCGGGATGAAGATCAATACAAATGTACAAGTAAATGAAGGACAACGATTGCACCAACCGTGTGCTGAGCAAATCCTACTGTAATGCAGAATATTGCTTTGCATTTCCTGAACATCAGTCATCATCAGCAAATTGACACTATAAGACACACACCCACATCACTCATATGAACACCAGAAATACTACCTTATAGGCTACCCCTCTGCATTGAAGAGAGAAGTGTATTAACTTGGTGATGTTAATTTAAAAAAAAAAAAACAAAACAGAAACACAACAACTCTTAGAGATCCATTTCCAGGAAGATTTACTTTGTCTTCTTTGGAGCCAAATGAAGAATTAGTCAGCGCAATTACAGAGACTAGGCTTGCACTCCTCTCTGCAAAGAGCAGGAAGCAATGTTTCTATAACTGAGTTAGTGCTGCACATCTGTGTATTTACATTACCATGTAGCTTTAAGAATGTCAGCAAACTTCAACAGTTGGATTAGGAAAGCATGTTTGTAGTAAGAGAGATTATAAGCAAAACAAATACTCACTTTATATATTTGTATACCCAAGTGTGTGACATAACTGATGAATAGTTCTAAAAAAAAACCACATTTGTTGGCAAGTGAGTGGGGGTGGGGAGAAAAGTGATTGAAGTGTAGCATTAGTATTACTACAAATAGATAACTGGAGATGACAATTGAACACCAACACTGCATCTATGGTGGTAAACAAATTCAAGGCATGCTGACAGTAATCATCAATTATTTGAGGACATTGATCAGCACCTTTTATCAAATGAAACCACAAGTACAGCAAATAATCCCTCCTCATAAAGCTGATTTATGAGCAGCCGGATATCTGCTAAATGACAGGTGATGAGCTACAGCATGTGTGACACTGGGGATACGTCCACGAATGAAACTGATCTCTTATGTTATGACGTCAATATCCATAATAAATGGGAAATGCACTGTTTTACATCAGAAATAACAGCTGACCGGACTCACTAGTATTCATCAGTGATATTGACTGCATAACATTACTGATCTCGGTATATGCTGCCCTTGTATGCACATCCCTTCAATGGACATTATGAGGCTACACAAACAGGTGTTTAAGAGCTCACACTGTAATCCATCCTGTCCTAATAGCTAGCAAAATGTGTAATAAAAATTTCATACGGCAACATGTCAGCTTTTAGACAGGCCCATCTGACACCCGACTAACATCAGCTGCTAACGTTTACTGCTAGCTACCAGCTGATACTACTTGTAACAGGGTGATCTTAGCACTGGCGCGATTTAGGATTAATTAGCTTATCCACAGAGTTATCGTAACTTCACATTAAGTTGTCTTATCTGTCGTTATAAACCTGCTTTGGTGCGTTTCACTGCTTCATGACGGTGCCATTCACTTACCTTGCATGCAGGTCGTAAAACAGCACATTAGCAAAGCCTGGTTTGTATTGCTAATGATACGAAAATATGACAATAGCTAACAGTGACAACCATGTTTAGATCAAAAGCGAACAGGTCTGTTATTTATCACAAGACTAACGGTCGATGTCCTTATTCAGTCCTAGCGCTGCCTCCTCTGCCCACTTGACAGCGAGGCAACTGGCAACACGGGGCTTTACGCTAGGTTACATATATTTCATCCCGAAAAAAAACAACAACTGTTACCTTTTATCAATCATTTTCGTGTCCTCGTTTACAAGCTGGAAGGAAACTCGGCGACTTTGGCTGTCAGGTCACCAGGAGGCCCATATCTGGCTGTTCATGACTGCGTTGTTAGCTTAACGTTGCTCCCCTTCCCCGGTTGCAATGTCATTTACACTGCCGTTACACGGTGGTTAGCCTACCGAGCGACTGTGTTGACACTGTCCAAATTATACTTCAGTAGGCCAGGCAGGCAACAAAAATCTGTCAGATTTGAGAATCAAAATGGCGGATACATAAAACGTAATCAAAAGTTAAGCTGTCCATCAAATGTGTGTCCACATAAGATCAATTCTTTTCAGGCGTCCCAAAAAACTGCTGTCAAAAGGTTAAATCTGTTGTATACATAGACAACCCTGAAACCAAACATATTCAGACCGAAAAAACTAAACCACGTTTAAGTTTATAAAGTATATTTAGGAAACAAAATACTAAATTAATTCTAACTCATTTTTGCGCATTTCAATAAATGTCTTTAATTTCTAGGGATGATGCTGTTGGTGCGTTGTGTTTAGGGACTGTCGTTCACTTCTTTACCTCAAATTTAGCCGAAAAAAAATTACACATTTACAAAATCTCACAAATAAAAACACATGCTACCAATTCTGAGACAAACTTTAAATATATCCACAATTCACTGGCAACTTGATAAATGCTTAAAACATCAGTTTTTCATTGGTCTACTTCAGTGTTGCTATTGAAGAACTCCTGTGGTTATTTATTATACAGACACTACCGGTACCTATACCTGTGTCTGTACGCAAACTAAACATTTTACATTAATAATTATACACATATTTATGCATTTCTTCACAGTGTCTCAAGGAAAATGCACTGTGATGCTGAATATATGGTCCTCAGGTTCCGTCTAATAGACTGTTTAAAGACTTGGCTTTGAGATTTCTAATTATCAAAGGAAATTGTTAGTTAGTGTTCCTTTGAAGATGGAAAGCACCTTACTTTTAAAATGGTTAAACATCTTTCTACTATCCATAATAGATCACTTTAGATTATGAAACTTAGTCCATAGTTTCAGTTTTTCTACAATTATTTAGGAAGTTACCTACAGTTGGCTAAAGTCCTTTAAATTCCATGTCCGGTACACAGGTACACTGCAGGCACTGTTATAATGTATAATGTTAATATGTGTTAATTTGGAAACACTGTGTATAAAAAACACTACTTTTCAATATCCAACAAATAAACAGGGAATACGTGGAACCGCAGACTGTTTAACGTTTAGACAGGTTTTAAGATAGGTTACTGTTTTGCGGCATCTGTTTCCGAGTAGGTGTTTGTGTCTGTCGTAGCATCCGGCAACGCTCGACAGTCCCAGCCGGTGAATCCTGCGTCGGCTCTTGCCTCAGCTGAACCTCCGTAGAGCGTCTCTCTGTGGTAGCTGATAGCATCATGGCGAACGTTGCGGACACTAAGCTATATGATATCCTTGGAGTTTCACCATCTGCCTCTGAAAATGAACTGAAAAAGGTACGTGTCTTCGTAAACTAAAGGGTAAAATGTATAGATAAGAACAGAATGAAATGATGAGAGGTCACCAGTGGACCATGGCCTGAAAAACAATCTACGTTAAACAACATGAGCTAGTTTACTGAACGTTAGCTAAAGACGCTAAGTAGCAGATGGTTGAGTCGGTTAGCCTAGCCAGTAATGTAAGCTAAGCTTGAGAAGTGTTCTGTAGCTCACAGTACTATGTTATTGGGGATAGTTACACATTTGCGGTGACGAATCTCCGATAGGTCCTACATTAATAGATTGAACGAATTCACCACAGTCTGTACGGAAACTTAAATATGCACGCTGGTGCCCACGAGTGTGCTAGCTTGCCGGCTATTAGATGAAACATTCCAGCAAATAGACTCCGCCAAGTCAGGTAGTAACGGAGCCAAGTAACGTCAGCTAAACGGCTCATCTTATCATCTGGGTTAGAAATTATATTTTTATTGTTTCAGACGTCGGTTGAACATTTCCTGACGGTAGGTATGTTGGTAAAATAACGCATTTCTCTTGAAATATCCTCAGGGTTTACCAAAATGGTGACTAGCTAAGGTTCGTGTCAGCCGTAGCATAGCCAACATGTAGCCTGCCAGGTCGTTATATACGTAAAACTCCTATTCAAACAGCTATCTTATGTATTGTTTATAATTTGGAATGGTCACACCTTTTGCCCTTCATGACTTAGGACAATGTGTTAAATGTTTTGACCCTTTGTTTACTCATCTTTCAACGACTGAAATCAGTCTTATAACTAAGTGTAATGATGATAGATAAGGTTTCCTAGAACTGCACGGCAGTTGTTTCGGAAACTGGGTGCGAAGCTTTGGTGCATTCTCAGTCGGGGTTTTGTTGATTCCGTCTTCACAACTGAGTGTGAGATGTCAAAAGCAGGGATGCTCTTGACCGTGTACCCGATGTTTTTGACAGGCACACTGATGTAAAACGATTAGACAGTGTAGGGCAGTTAGAGTTGAGGACTGGAAGTAGGTGCTATTTACCAGCAGTTGTCAAATAAGCTTAAGGTTTATATATTTGTGTTAACGTCAATTACTGTTTTATTACAGGCCTATCGTAAGTTGGCCAAAGAGTACCATCCAGACAAGAACCCTGATGCTGGAGACAAGGTATGATTTACCAAAACATGTCATGGCGATTACAATATACAAAGCAACAGGACAAATAGCAACTCCATTTCTCAACAATTGGCAGCATGAGATTATGTCCACTAAGTTTAGCATGATCACATAGATGACATGCATTGACAAGTTATTACAATGACTATATTATTACAGTGTATAAAGAGTAAAAATGAATGAACTGGCTTTTCCCCAGAGAGAAAGTGTGTAACTCTTTGATGTGTGTTGTTGTGTTTGACTTGAATCTCCTATTTGTGCACAAATCTGTGTCAAGAAACTAGACTGTGTTCTTACTTGTTTTCCTTTAGAAGAGGACCTCATTGAAAAGAAAACAACTTGGCCTTCATTAGCATGTTTTTGTACCTCACACAGCTGTTTGATTGTTACTGTCTTTTATTTTCAGTTTAAAGAGATCAGTTTTGCATATGAGGTACTGACAAATCCAGAAAAGAAGGAACTTTATGATCGCTATGGAGAACAGGGGCTACGGGAGGGAGGAGGTGGAGGACCTGGCATGGATGATATCTTCTCTCACATTTTTGGCGGAGGCCTGTTTGGGTTCATGGGGGGCCAGGGTAGAGGGCGCAATGGAGGCAGAAGGAGAGGAGATGATATGGTTCATCCACTGAAGTAAGTATTTTCTTTTGATACATTTTTCACATTTTTCAGTGCATGGGTAAAATATGGTGTGATGTTGTACATCTCTGAACTCTTTTATATTATTTTAGAGTTTCTCTTGAAGACCTCTACAATGGAAAAACTACCAAACTGCAGCTCAGTAAGAATGTGCTCTGTGGTGCATGCAATGGGTGAGTTTACCCTAGCTTTCTAAATATTTTGGTTTAGTTACAGAACAAAAAATATTGATCCATAATTTTTAAGGCAGCGACATTGGTGGGTAATTTTGCAATGTATGGATGTAAATTTCTACTATTGCTAATGTTTTGTGATTTGTCTTCTAGTCAGGGGGGCAAAGCTGGAGCAGTGCAGAAGTGTGTGGCTTGCAGAGGACGAGGCATGAGAATCATGATTAGACAGCTGGCCCCTGGGATGGTCCAACAGATGCAGTCAGTCTGCACAGACTGCAATGGAGAGGGTAATAATCTGTCTACACCCACACACCAACCCCCCCCCCCCCCCCCCCCCCCCCCCCCTTAAAAAAAAAAAAAAAAAAAACCCCAATGTGCAGTGATGAATGCAACACCAACACTGTTGTGTATTTTTGCAGGTGAGGTGATTAATGAGAAGGACCGCTGCAGAAAGTGTGAAGGTCATAAGGTGTGTAAGGAGACTAAGCTTCTTGAGGTGCATGTGGATAAAGGCATGAAACATGGACAGAAGATCACATTCTCTGGGGAAGCTGACCAAGCACCAGGCATTGAACCAGGAGATATAGTCCTGGTGCTGCAAGAGAAAGAACACGAGGTACCTCATATGTTTCTTTTAAAGGGAGAAATGATCATGAAGTTGTGGTATTACAGTTAATCCAAAAAAAGAAAGGTGGTACAGCGCCTTTTCCCGTAGATCTTTTGCATAGCACTACTACTACTTCTGATGTTGGACAGAGAACAAACTGAAAACAACAGTGACTTAGAAAACATCTTATTATAGAATATATGACTTGATGACTTACCAGGGCTAGCTTAATGATGTGCTGACTTTAATGGATATCTCACAATATAGTACGTTGACATCTGAGAACTGCTTCTTTCTTCAAACTGTTAGTAATTTTTGAATGTTTTAAACAAGAATTACAAATTGCTACTATAAAGGATATTCTGTATGCCATCTGATTTTGATTGTCCAGATGCATTTGTTTATTTTGTATTGCTACTGAAGATATTTTATTTAATACACATAATTTTGGATTTTTATCTAAATAAGGAATTTCGGCGTGATGGCAGTGACCTTCACATGGTCCAGCGTATTGGCCTGGTTGAGGCTCTATGTGGTTTCCAGATGACAGTTGCACACCTTGATGGACGTCAGTTGCTTGTCAAATACCCACCTGGCAAGGTCATTGAGCCAGGTAAACATATCTTCACACTGCACTGTTTTGTTTTCTTTTCTTTTCATGCTGAATTTTACTCTTAGACCACATGTAAAAAGTGAGACATGTTATAACAATACAAATGCTTTTGATTTTCAGTGGGAGAGTTAGGTTGGCTTTCATTGCCAGTAGTTTATAGTGAGCAAGCCATTGTGAATAAAATGTATGGTTCCCAATCAAAAAATAATCAGATCACTGTAGCACGCCATTCATTGTGATTTGTACACACAATGCCCGGTTATTTACCCTTGACCTTAGGCATGCATCAGAATTTTCATAAATGTTCAAGGTGAAGAAATTAAGGTTGTGCCGATCCGATATTTGGATCAGATATTGACCCAATTATCAACATTTTAGCTGGATTAGGCATTGGTAGAAGCAACCAAGCCATAAGGCCAATCCTTCCCCTTAAAATTTTTGCAACACAGGCTATGTCATCCATCCCAATCATAATTCTGAAAGTAATGTGACGTACCTGTATGTGGAGGATGTGGTGGATTATATTGCTCTGTAGATAAAGCTGTGAGAAAGTGAAAGTGAGCTCCCCTCACCTTATCACTGACTACTGGCTGTCGCGCCCCCCCCCCCCCCGCCCGCGCTCACAGACTGGAATCCATGAGTAGGGGGAGTATGTGCCGAGTGATTCATACTATAGTGGTGTACAACAGTAGTTGCTAATGTGCACGCACAACAATGTCACTCGTGACACCCCCCCCCCCCCCCCCCATTTGCTTGCACCCCCCCGAGAGAGTGTCCCTCTCGTTTGAGAACCTCTGCTCTAAATCAACAACAGTATTGGTATCATGTATTGGCCAATACGCAAGGCCCTAGCATTGGCATCGGCATCAGACCTGAAAAAGTCAGATCGGTGCATCCCTAGAAGAAATAGAGCTAGGTGTTAAGCAGTCTGTACACACTTAAAATCAATCCATATAACTGTGAAATGTTGTCATAACATATAGCAAATGCACTTTAAAAGCTTTCCTTTTGTTGTTTTTGATTGTCACAGCATGTGGTTCACAGCTTGTTAATGTCAAGGTCAAATATATGATTCATAAGATGTAGAGAGAAGCCAAGGCCTCAAAATGTAACATGGAAGATTTATTGTGTGTTTGTATGGCAGGCTGTATCCGCATGGTGAAGGGAGAGGGAATGCCTCAGTACAGAAACCCATTTGAGAAGGGAGACCTTTACATCAAGTTTGATGTCCAGTTCCCTGAGAACAACTGGATTAGCCCTGAAAAACTGAATGTGAGTTGGATTCAATGAACCTTCTGGAAATGCACTCTAATGATTATTGTTTGACCATTTATTGTATGTTTTAACTTAATATTTCAGGAACTGGAGTGCTTGCTGCCTGCTCGTGCTGATAATCCTGTTATTGCAGCAGATGCAGAGGAAGTCGACCTGACAGATTTTGACAGGAGTCAAGGCTCAGGAGGTGGAGCCAGAAGAGAGGCCTACAATGATAGTTCTGATGAGGAAGGGGGTCATCATGGCCCAGGTGTGCAGTGCGCACACCAATAGAAAGACTCATTCATAAAGACACACATATAAATGCATATACATATGAACATCTTTTGAGTCTCATTGCTGACATCATTCAAGACTTGACGCACATACATGCATATTTCTCTCCTTTCATGATTACTGTGAAAGGGAGATACACAAAGATACATACACATCTCTCCACCCTCCTCAGTTCCATGGTGCCCATAATTCAGAGAAATGCTGGACGAGTGATGACCGTTTTATGTTTATGGACAGTAGTGCTCATCAAAGCCTCCAGCAGGAAGGTGGTCCCCTTCTCAGAGGTTCACTGACTGAACGTGACTTGAACCTCCCTGTTTCATCCTAGGCTTTTACCTTTCACTGTGGGAAACACCAGTCTAGTGTATAAAATGCAAATACTGTTGACTATCTTGTATAAGGTGTAGTTTAGTCTATCACACACAAGCGCATGCTGCTTTTGCTGAAGATCTTGCACATGTAGATGCGGAGTCTGGAGGTTAGGACAAAACAGAGAAGTCTGACACCACGTCTCTACTTCTCAGTGTGTTACTACTTACAAAGTGCCCTGCAGTTGTTAGAGCTGACCTGATTACAGAAATAAAAATGTCCTCTGCACAGCAGGCTGAGAATCGCACATTTTAATAACGCACCTCATCCTTTAAGGTAAAGGTTTGAAAATGGGATTTGCAGGTTCTGTTCAGTCGCCAGCTGTCACATTGCTAAAATATTAAAGCCCTCCGTATAGCACCTGTCAGCCTGCACAATGTTTTCATAGTTTTAAATTAAAGCTTTGGTTTTGTCTTTGTTGGTTTGAATGTTAATGTGTTTGAGACCGCAGAACTTGAACTTCAGTTGTATACTCATAATTTGAGTTGTTAACAAACTTGTGTACTTTGTATGTTTGCTTGTAATGCAGTAGCTCACTGTCCCTGAGCTGCTGTGGAATGTTCTGGCCTGTTAGCGTGATAGGTGTTCCTGCTTTGTGTTGGACTGCAGTGTGATTGGACATTATATACAGTCAATCAAAGAGCAATGAAGTGAATGTTTATTTGCAGAGGTCCCCTCCCATGTAGACTTTCACCCTCCACTCGCCAGGGCCAAGAGATCCCCTTCTCTTGCAGGAATACCACTGGGCGCACCCCAACCTCCCTGTATTATACACATCTACCTTTTGTCAAGTTGTTAGCCAAAATGTCCTTTGACATGTTAATAATCCCATTCCCATAGACCTGTAAATACAGCCCTCGTCCATTGGTGCACTCAAATTATACAGCAGTGTCCGTCTTGTAGTCACATGATCAACATGGCCAACAATTCTGATAACGTGAAGGAGAGTTCATGGAAACTCTGTAGACCATTGACACGCACCTTTGTGACTCATTGTGTATGTAATTTAGTCCACAGGGGTATAACGTGTACACAACCAAGGGGATGATTGATAAATTACATTAATGTTAATGCTTTTGTTTGTCAGGATAATTAAAATGTACAATAAACAGTCACCATAAGTTTGCTGATTTGTCTCATTTCATATGCACAACCTTAATTTTTCAGATATTTTTTAGAATGTGGGCTGTGTAACTACAAACAGGAAAGTTACCTGTTCGAATAACCACAAAATATGAAAATGACATCCTTGATCATTAGGAAAGCATATATTTTTATACAGTTTGTGATGGGGAAAAGTAAATGCAACTTGCGTTCAAATATGGTCAACCATTATGAATACATGGGCTGAACTGTGTAACAGATTTTGTGTAATTTAGTTGTCAACTGGTGTAATATCTCTGTCTGTGTCATCTTCTGTTTCTCTGCTCTGTTGGGCTACAGGACCCAGGAGTTCCTTAAATCCCGCAGTGTTCCTAGAAAACAAAACATCATAGAGAAAATGGGTGCAATGATTTGTCAAGAGTTTCCCGCATAATCCAGTGTTTTCACTCACCTGTCTCGTTTAGACTGCATGATATAGGAGCGCTCTCTCCTCAGCTGCTCCAGTCGCTCTTTGACAACTGTCTTCTGCTGGGTTTTATCCTCCTAAAACACAGTAATAATAGTTTAGACAAAAAGACACAATGATTCATAAAGACCCCGTCAGTACATAATACCTGTGGTAGATCTTGTGTGAGATGCTTTAGTCTGTCTGTGTGCTTTAGGCCAAGCAGATCCTCCTCTGCCTTTCTGTTCTGGATGATTGACAGACGTTCCTGAACCTAAGACAAACAGTGTTCAAACAGTGTTGACAGTAATCTGAAAAGTCATGCAATATATTATCCCTCTTTATTCACATTTCCCTTACCCTCAGCAATTGCCTCTTTTTGTCTCTCTGCTGCCTCTGTTCCACCTTTTTTTGCATGTCCACCAGGCAGCGCATGGTCCTCTCTCTCTCCACCGCTGACACTGTTTCTCTTGGTCGTTCTCTCAGTGTGGATTCCCTCATTACATCTCTCTCGGAGGAGCTGCTGTAAAACTTTAAAACAAGACTGTATGATGTAGATGGTGCTAATACTTATGAGTGGTAATATTATACGCTCTGGCATTAACATTTGACTTACTGCAGTGTCTAGTTCGGGCCCACTCAGGTCCCACACCTCAGAATCTGTTACAGTGTCACCTGCCGTTGTGTTAACATCTCCTGTCTCACTGGATGTTCCAGAGCAGAAGTCCTCAGAGCCTATCAGTAAAGCTGGTTGTGTGTCCTGCTGATTATCTACCGCTGAGGCATGCACTGGCACTTCACAGTCAGATACATGTTCTCCTGTGGCTGATTGTTCAGTGACTGGCCTTTCAGTCAGGGTCAGCTAATAAAAACAGAAGAAAAAAGTAACTCATGAGCCAGAGTGATAGTAAATATAGTGATCTGTTTTACATTAGTGCAGTCAAGTACCTGTTTTTCTGAGCTGCATTGCTGGCTTGCTGACTGTGTGTCACCTGCCAAATCAGGCTGGACCAAAGTCTCCTCACCAAGTGTGTGTTCAGCTGTGTCACTGAGGTCGCCGGGCTGAACTTCACTCTTCCTGTCACCTTCATCAAATTGACTTTGTGTTGTGCTTCCAGCTGCAGCCTCTGCACCACAGTTATTGTCATCATCTAGCGGTTTGCTCCAGGCAAGTGTGATCAAAGAGCCCTGTTTTTCGTAGCTCTGGGGGTTCGTTGTTGCACCGACCTCTTCCACCTCCTCAGCTCCCCCCTCCCTCTGAGTATTATGGGTTGCATCTGACACACACAAGATCTCCAAGTAGGGCAGGTCCTCCATGAATACTCCACAACCTTGGGAAATGCAGAGTATATTGTACCTTTGTTATGTACACATTTTTTTTGTACTTGGTCATATTTGTAGTACCTGTACAGACATCCTGTACATCAGCACCATCTGCAGCTTGAACTCTGGCTCCTCTAACTGAATCAGCTGCCTCTGTGTCAGTCGCACTGATGTTTTGGGCTCTGGCTTCTTTAGCGCAGGAGGACTGAGCTGCCATTTGGTCATTATTGCTGTTTTGGGTTGTGTTTGAGTTAGGCATTTGTGTGGAAAATGAACCAAGGGGAGTATCTGAAGTCAGGAGCTGAAACAAGTTGGTTAGATGTTGTCCTTGTAGCTCGGATACACACTCATCTCGCAGAGCCTGGACACGCTGTGTGCTCTAACAAACATAACATTATAATTATTAATGTTTTGGTGCTATTATAAGAGAAAGAGAGAAAATTGCTCGGGTTGAATGCTGTGATTAGCTTCACTCACTTTGTCCATCAGGGCTGGCAGTAAAACTGAAGTTTGGACGTCCTGCAGCTCCATCAGATGTACAAGGAGGAGCTGGGCACAGTCTTCCAACCGGGGATTCTGTGCATCATTGTTTGTTTTCAGGCTGGCATGGATTTGTTGCAGCCTTTTAATACAGCCATTCCTTAACGCAGCATCCTTCGGACTAGTTTCTGTTCAGAAAGCTTGATTTTAATGAAATGAAAAGCAGCCGAATTCTTACAAATAAGCATCTGAAAAAGAAAAAAACTAAACAAAAACTAAAACCCATTTATTTACCTTCCTTTGGAGCCTCTGTGCAACCTGGGTCTTGCAGATTCCCCAGGGAGACCCCATGTACCAGTTTGACCAGGTTTTTCCTCTCTTGCTCCTGAGTCAGCACCAGCAGCTGCAGCACTGTCTGTTGTGACACCGCAGGCAAATACGCTTTATTCTGTGTTAATAATACTGCTGTTATGTTTGTTGTTAGTCAGTAATGGAAGAAATCTGTCCCACATAAATGAAAGAATGCAAACCTCTCAAGATGAATGGTATGTACAGTGTATGTTTCAGAATAGGTGAGCCATAATTAGACCTACTGTACCTGCTTTGGTAACACTGAGATTAACTTCTTGGGCTCTTTGTCTTCACTCTGAAGCCACAAAGCAGCCTGCTCAGCTCTCAGTGGACTATTAACATATGGCCTGAACAAATACATAAATACACAGGCGGTATACAAGAGTTACTGGTCTAAAAGCTGGTGAAACTGTGCACATTAGAATTACATACAGGCGTGAGGAAAAGAAAGTACTTTCTTTTTGATTTCTGCAGTTTTATATATGAGGACATAATGAAACAAGTGGTTCCAGGCACAACAAGCCCTGCCCCTCGCATGTATTTTAGGTTATTTTGGCATCAATCCAGCTGATGTTATTATGTGTATGTGTGTGGTGATGTCAGCATATCAGTTGCCTCTATATATGTGCCAAGTTTGAAGTAAATTGAAACAAAATTGATATTTTCATAGACATTTGAAATTTCACCCATTATAAGTAAGTGGGAGAAAAAAAAATGTAAAAAAATTCATAAAAAATTTAAACTTTGACTGACTTTCCCCAAAATGTAACCACATCTGTTGTAGGTAACTGACAATCTATAAACCCAATTTGGTATAAAGTCAACCAATAGTTTTGCTGCTAGTGTGTTAACAAACAAATAAACGAACCAAACCAAAAACAACAATACTCCTTGCCTCCCCTTCGAAGGGCAGGTAATAAAAATCATCTGATCCTTATCAGGTTCTAAAATGAATTAAATCTGACCCTCAGTGTAAGAAAACAGATTCCAACCACAAAGCAGACATCAGCAACTGTTCCGGTTCATCAATCTGGGGAGGGTTCTACGGTCATTTCCACACAATTTGAAGTCCATCATTCTAAAGTAAGAAAGATTATTCACAAGTGAAAACATTTGACAGCTGCCAGTTTTCTCAGCAGTGAATTCACCCCAATGTCAGACCATGCAATGCTCAGAAAAACAACACAAAAAAACCCAAGAGCTACATTTCAGACTCCACAGGCCTCATGAAGAGTGTGCATGTTGACAATTAAGGTTCATAATAGTAAAATATGAAGTATAATACGATTAGACAGAACAACATGATTACAATTACTGCAGTACAGTTAGATCTTGTTTGGAAGGGAAGCCTATTCTCATTAAAAACAACATGGCTATACAGCTTAGGTTTGCAAAGTTGGATCTGAACAAACCACAAGACCAGTCAAGGCCGAAGTGGAAATGCTTTGCCATAACGCACAGTGTCACATTTGGTACAAAAGAAATGCAGCACGTCAGTACAGAGGGGTGGAGAGGTGATCATTTTGGGCTTGATCTGCCGCCACGGACATGTGCACCGTGAGCTAACTGAGAACCATGAAGTCCTCTGTGCACCAGAGTCAGATGTGAGCCCATCTGTCTGTCAGCTGAAGCTCAGCCATAGGACAATGATCTCTACAACACCAGTAAATCTGTGACAGGACAACTGAAAAAGAAACAAAAATCAAGATACTGCAACTGTCCAGTTCAAGCCCAGACCTCAAACTGTTTGAGATGATGCTAATATGAACAGTACATAGACCACAGTGACGTAAAGCAACTGTGTAAAGACAAGTGGGCATAAATTCTCTGAAAATGACCATAGAGACTGAAAAAGTTGGATAGAAAACGAAGACTTCACATTGTCGTTGCTATAGGTGGTTCCACAGACTGTTGAGCTATGGGGTGTACTTGTTTTTCACACACTGCTTCTCTATTTTGACTTCATTTTTGTTAAATGAATAATGACATGGAAGAATTTGTTGTATGTTATTTTTCACGTAAGGTTAGGTTGACATAATGTTAATACCTGGTAAGGACCAGATGTTTTTATTATGTCCTGAAATGTAAAACCAGAGATTTCAGGTTTCTTTTTCTCATGACAGTATAAGTAATTCAATTTGAGTTATAATTCACATTTAGATCATTATTTTCACTGTTTGTGTTTTGGCTCACCAAGTCTCCCAGGACTGTCGAGCTGCCAGAAGAGCACTGTAGGACAGTTTTTCTCTCTGAGCTTTGAGAGTTGCCAACCTGATATACAGGCAGAGCAGCCTCAGACTCTCCCTATTCAGCCTGGAAGGGGAAAAATAATTCATCCAACCATTCAGGAACTGGGAAAAGCATTAGGTGTTTCAAACTATGAAGTAAAAAGCAATTTCATACCACAGTTAAAAAAAGTAATGAGATATTTTGGTGGATAGTAAATGTTCATGTAATTGTATGAAGTTGTCTTGGTTTTGTGTTGACATGTTGATGGTCTGAGCAAATCAAGATAGGACTGAAAGCATGATGTGTATGTATGTAGTATACCTCTCGCCCAGGGCTGCCAGCGTGTTCTTTTCTTGTCGGCGAAGTGTGTTTAAGTCACACAAGAAAGAAATGGCAGACCAGGACTGTTCCTGGAACCTGTGAGAAGATAATTTATGCCTCAGCACTGCTAATGCTATAGATGGATTAAAAGGCAGAAGGTTGGAATTTGGATGCTTTTATGAAACCGGTACATAAAAGCAGGACAGAGGGGCAAAAATTCAAACAAAATGTAGACTAATGTTATGAAGCAAGTTTGGAAGCACTTTGGGTCTATTTTAAAAATAAATATTTACTGAGATAAAATAAACTATTTTTCAGATAAAACACATTTTGATATTATTTTTATTTTTTTAAAAATCCGTATGTAACATGGTAAAAAGGACATGAAAATACTGCGCTACAATTTTTTGATTATCTTTTTATTCTTTCACAAGTACATTTTGGGAATTGAAGTAAATTTGCAAGGCAGAGTGTTTCACAAAAATGACCGCTGTTGCAAAATCACTTGCAATTTATGTGCGTTTAAATGGGTAGGTTCCACATGTAACGCAAGTGGACACGATGGCTTACACACAAAACCTGGACTGAGACTGCTGATTCATGAAAAACCCACATCTGGATTAGAAAAATGACTAGGATCATCAAATTTAACACAGTCTTTATTTATAGAGGTATACATGAGCATTTCAAGCCATGTTTTCCAGATCAAATGCACTGACACCTAGGTAGATTTTCATGTCCCAATTTTGGTCCTATTTTTGGCCCCAATATTTGATTAAAAATTAATTAATTTTGGGATGGCTCAGAGTAAGAGTATAATTTTTTTTGCATTTATCTGAGGTCATCATTAGGTACATGCTGGGGGGAAATATGCCTAGATTTCTCTTTTATTATTGGATCTAAATAGCTGGAAAAGTGCCAGATACCAAAATAAACCCAGTTTCATGGAAAGACCCATTTATTATGTAAAATAAACAACAAAATAATGCTCTTTCAACTTTTTTTTTTTTTACTATTTTGCTGTATTGTCAGTATGTGATAATTGATTGTTTTAATTTTGATATCACTTTTTAAACCCTAATATTGACACCACATGTATGTTACCTGTATATTTTGAATGCTCCTGGGAGCTCAGCCAATCCAAGCACGTCACCTGACTCCAAAGCCTCTTCTGCAAGATCCCCCAGCCCCTCCTCTGCCTTACGTTGTTGCCATGGTAGCAGGTTTTCCCAGACAGTCAGTGCTATGGAATCAAAATTGCAGGAATGTGAAGCGCCCAGACCAGTTTCTAAAGGTGCTCTTGAATTTATGAGATTGTACACTGTGTTATGCTGTGACAATATATAACAGTAACTTTTCCTTACTGTAGTGCTCCTGAAGCATTTCAGTGTAAAGCAAGTGTGTCACCACATCATACTTCACTTCCACTAAAAGGAGAACATCGGACAAGGAGACAGCACCCCATGCATGACCTCCAACCTCTTGTCCTGGCAAAGGAGAGGGTAATATGCTTTGTATACCCTCTACAACTAGTCTGAAAAGGAACACACACAAATAATTAATAAAATAAAAAACACAAATCTGCTTTGACATCGCACTGTAAGAAAATAATGATAGGTCAAGGTCAAGGTCAAATGTATTTATAGAGTACATTTAACCCATAAAGACCCAGACGTCCACTGTCAACCAAAAGCATCTACTGATCTAAACTGTTGATCGAATAATTCTATCAATCCATGTAAATTATTGGTGTAAAATGTAATTATTCATCTTTTCATGGTCATCAGATATGACCCATTTGGACGTTCAGAGGCTCTGTAGTTAATATGGAAACACCATCTCTTCTACAACATTGATTCACCAGTAAAACCCATGGAGTTGGATCAATGACAGTGTATGGAGACACTTGTTTTTATGTTCAGTTAATGCTATATTTTAGTGAAAAAGGCACCTTTTCTTCTTTTTTTTTTTGTTTTTGTTTTGATACAATAACCTTTCAATTTACTTTGAGCTTTTATGAACATCTACATGATCAGTCAATTAAAAATAGGAAAATAGATGATTTTCACTGGGAAAAAATGCAAAATTCAGAGAATAATATTGTAATAAATGGTGATAAATCCTTTAGAGAAGGTTAAATAGAGAGAAAAAATCATTTGGGAACTGACACAAATGTAGCACTGGGTCCTAATGGGTTAAAATAACGCAAAGTGCCCAAAGTGCTGTACAAATCTGCAGATTCAAATGTAAGATATACCAAAAAATGATAGGTGAACTATTGATAAGATTGCATAAAAATGGTCATTTTGGAGCTGATAAGATAAGATAAGATAAAATGAGATAAGACTATATGGATTTATTATTCAAATTCACTAATTAAGGCAGTGAATGGGATGAAGTGCAAGGAACTCTGCATGCATAAAGATAGTGCAAAAACCAACAATACTAATATTAATAATACAAATAATACAAATAATACTAATACTAATACTAATACTACTAATAATAATAATAATAATAATAGTAATACAACTGTATACATATTTATTGAGAAGTTTTATCCTGTGTTCCTTATACTGTGTTTTGTAGTAATACTTGTGTCTTCAGTCTCTAAACTCTCCTCATACAGTGGTAGCGTACAAGAATTCAGTGATTCTACTGCAAATAATAATACCTTGCAGACAACCTGACTCACTTTTCAAGTTTGTAAATTCCACATGTTTACCTGGCCCAGCACTGCCTATGTGCTCTCTTTAGTCTTTTCACATCCCTCACACTCCATTGCATGCCTTTTTTTGCCAGCCATCGCTCCCACTGTAGGTGGAAATAAAAAAAAAAAAAAAGGACTAAGTGATGAACGGAACAGCTGCCTCCATACAGGGGGGAAGTGCTAAAGTCCAAACACACACCTGTGAGCTCTTTGTGTCGATTGTACGAGACTGTAGGGAACCTGTTTGATTGTGAGCTGCTCTGAAAATATTTAGCTCTGTGTCTTTTTGGTGCAGCATGTGAGGATCAGCGATAAGAGTTGTGTCCATCCTGTGTAGAATGCTGAGATGGTTACCCATATTCAACAGCTGGAGATCCCAGTATTGCTGAAAATAATATTAACTCTTATTAGTTAAAAAAAAGCTTGGATTTTGGTTATCTCATTTATCAAACACTGTCATCTAAAATTCAAACAAGCACATCATTTGATTGAAGTACCTTTTCCTTCTTTTCCCTCTCTCTTGCCATCTCTAGGAGAACATCCAAAACATTTTCACCCACACAAGACCAGCTGTTGTCACTTCCTGCAATCTGAACAACACACTTGGTTCAATGATATGAATGAAGATCAAACAATAGCTGCTTTTATGTAATGTTAGTAATAAACATGACATAAAGTTATTACCTTCATCATGGCCATATGGGCTTCTTCAATATCTGAGGGTACATGAAACACTTTGCAGTAGAGGTGACTCACATCTTCAGTGGAAAACTTTTCTCCGACGGACAAACCCAGAGACTGGTAGACACCGGTGATACAGTCCTGAAAGGAAAATACAAATACTTTCCTTGGTGCATATACATACACATAGAAAACAAATGTTGCTCTCATGCAACATCAAAACAACTTACCTGCTCCATGTTTTCACCACTGTGGGCTGATTAATTATCTATACTATTACTATGGTTACTGCAGTGCTCGGGACAACAGCTGTATCACGTTACCAAGCAACAAAAGTGACAGTGTATCTGTCAGATGGAGACAGAGAGCAGTGAAATGTGAGACATGACCAGGTGACACGTTACACTTGTGAAAAAGATCCTTTAACATTGACCTATTAGTGAAAGTTGATGGATTCCAGATTGTGAATTTGTCACATTTGTCACATATGGATAAAGCCATTATACACAGTAGTATTCCTCATAGGGGCTTAAATATCCTTAGTCAAGCATCATATTTAAGTAGAAATTTTAGATACTTGTACTTTACTTGAATATTTCCATGTTGTGTAACTTTATACAACTATATTACAACTTCTCAGAGGCAAACAAGTGGTTCCAGGCACAATAAACCCCGCCCCTCGCACGTATTGTAGCTTATTTAGGCATCGATCCACCCGATGTCATCATGTCTATGCATGTGCTGATGTCAGCATATCGATTGCCTCTATGTATGTGCCAAGTTTGAAGTAAATTGAAACTAAATTGATGTTTTTATAGACATTTGACATTTTGTCCATTATAAGTCAATGGGAGAAAAAAAAGATATAAAAAATTCATAAAAATTTTGAACTTTGATGTATGTTTCCCAAAATGTAATCACACCTATTCGGGGTCACTGGCAATCTATAAACCCAATTTGGTGTGAATTTAAGTAAATGTTTTGCTGCTACAGACATGTGAATATGAAATTTTCCCTATTATAAGTAAATGGGGGAAAAAAAGATTTTAAAAATGCATAAAAAATTTTAACTTTGACCCACTTTTGCCCAAAATGTAATGACATAAATTCTTGGTCATTGGCAATATATAAACCAAATTTGGTATGAATTCAACCAATAGTTTTGCTGCTAGAGTGTTAACAAAGAAACAAACTGAACCAAAAGCATAACCCTTGCCTCCCCTTTGGGGGCGGGGTAATAATGCCCTTTTTACCCCACTATATTTCCTGACATCTTTAATTACAAAAACTTTCAGGATACAATTTTTCACTATTTCCATCTCCTCATTTCTAAATGCATTGACTTTGAAGGAGTATCTGTGCTGTGTAATGCAGTGCTTGTCAAAAGTTTAGAAACACCCAGTCTTTCATAATTTGACAAACATGTGCACATTCCTTGGTTTATATGCAACAGACTAGGGTAATTTAACAATATGAGGATTTTTTTTTATCCAAGAAAAATGTAAACAGAGATACTGGTATAAAGCATGGCATCTTGGTAGCTAACTTCTACAATACGACTTCTACATTTGGCTGAAATACTTTGGCTTGTCCTTTTTAAAACCTGCCAAAGGCGTTCTTCTCTGGCTGAATTTCAGATCCAGTTCATCCCATCCCCTCCCAGTTCAATCAGATGTAGGTCAAGTGACTGAGCAGGCCATTCCATGATAGATAACACCCCAGCTGACTGTTTTCCTCTCTAAATTATTCTTACAGAGCTTGGATGCATGTTTCAGGCCATTGTTTTGTTGAAAGTGAAGTTGGTGTGGAATGGTAACAATGCCTTACATACTGACCTGCATCAATACTGAATGATCAAACTGTTTTTCACACATCAATGCCCTCAATCTGTGTCTATAGTATATTTAATCTACGTGTATATATAGACTAGTTCTCTGGGTCTACAAACCTACCTAGCTATGTGTATTTCAGTCAAAATCTATCCTCTCCTTTATTGCCTACAGTGACAGTTTGATCAGTATCGAACTTTTCGAACCAATACAGGTAGATCTCTATATTTGATTGGTCAAAAAAAAAAAAAAAAAAAAAAAAAAAAAAAAAAAAAAATCATCATACTGTTTAATTACCAAGTTTGTTGCATATAAATAATAGGAACATGTGTCTTTCACAGATAATAGAAAACAAGATTTTTTTTAATCTAAATAATGGCTCCCAGTGGTCCATCCATGACAGATTATATTAGATTATGACCCTCCAACTAAAATTAGACACCACAAGCACAGTATATAAGGTTATAACAGACATTTGTTTATTAAAAATTGATGATGAAAATGAGTACCTGAGATTATGTGACTTACTGTACATACAGTAATCTGTAATAAACTGACAAAACACAGTGCTGAAATGGAAACTGTACAGTAAACATATGCTCATTTGGTAGCAAATAATACTGGTCAAATGATGAATGTGCGGACAATATTTTGTTAAACAAAACAGGCAATGATCATTTGAGATGTTAACACATTAAAAAGATAACCCTTGTGTGATATAAACATTCAGTGCTACATGTTCATATCTAAAATTGTGTATAAAAGCACCATGTAAAGCAGTATTTCTCTTCAGTCAGTCTGAGGAATCCAACGGTTATTAGGGATATTTTTCTATTTCCATCTTAATCAGTCTTGCAGAGCTTTTATGCTGTCTGTGGGTGGACTGTGGGCTATTGGAGGGTGCAGTGCATGTATGTGTACAAGTGTCCAGTAGAAAGTGAGCAGCATTATGTGGGTTTTCCATGTATGATCCTGGGGCACTTCTCTGGACGTATGCAGTAGTTGTTGTGTAAAACCAGACCAGCCGGACACTGGCAGCCAGGGACGCAGGGTTTAAAGCAGTGGCTCTCGATCACTCCAAGTGGAACATCAACATTAAAACAGGTAATGGGACACGGAGGTCCGCACTCGTCAAATACGAAGCCCCTTTCCACAGGGCAGCCCACAGCTGTGAAAGACAGACAGGAGTCAGACTCAGAACAACAGAGCCTTCAAAGGTGTGATTTCTACTGACCTCTACTGGTGTGAAGAAGAAAGTATAGGGATCTAACAACAATATGGCCAGATTTTTATTTACAAAGAAGTATTGGGCTTTTATCTGTCACCTTCAGAGGCTTAACTAGAGGCCAAGTTAAGACAGTTTTTATTTATACAGCCCTATGTCACAGATCCCACATTTACAAGGTTGTTATGGTGTTGTGCGTCTAGACACTTGCACATATATAATATATAACGATGAATATGTAGAAAAAATAAAAAGTGGTAATGAATTGTCACCACTTTTGATAATTTTTAGTGTCAGAATTAGAGTTTTAAATCTACAAATAAAATTAATTTTAAATTACACTAATAAAACATTACACTTCTAACATATTCACATATATTTTGCATGACACTTATCAGTAATCCTACTTTATTTTACACTCATATGCTGCTTGTTTTTCTTTTTAATTTTCATTTACTAGTTTATTCAACAAGGACAGTGCATATTAACCAATGTTGCTGTAAACATGCCAGAATTAAACAAAAATGCTATTTTTCATGATTTTACTGAGTCCCACTAAAAACAAAAAAGTACAAGATTAAACTTTAGTGGGTCTGCTCCTGTCTACTTAGGTGCACTAATAAAAGCTTATGTCGCCCCACGACCACTCCGCTCGTCTGGGGAACGTAGTCTGGTGGTCCCCAGACCTTGTACAAGACAATCCAGGCTCTTTTCATGGGTCGTTCCACGTTGGTGGAACGCTCTACCAAGTGCTACAAGAACAGAGTCATCCCTGCCTATCTTCAAGAAGCTCCTGAAGACCCAGCTCTTCCGAGAGCACCTCCTATCCTAGCACTTTCAAACATTCCATTTTAAATATTCTAATAAGGTTTTTCCCAGGATAACCACAGATTCTTCCAGGATTATCTCTGGACCTGCTGCGGTGGTCCGGCCTCTTCCCTGCCCTCATCATCACCACTCACTTATCCTCAACCGCCTCCATGTGTCTCCCCCTACTCCCCCCTTCTCCCCCTCTTCCCCAGTCTCTATCTCTATCGCTCTCTCTTTTTCCCCTTCTCTACCCTCTCTCTTTAACCCCAACTGGTCAAGGCAGACGGCCATCCTCCAGGAGTCTGGGTCTGCTTGAGGTTTCTGCTGTTAAAAGGGAAGTTTTTCCTCGCCACTGTCACCAGTCACAAGTGTTTGCTCCTGGAGGATTCTGTTGGGTTTCTGTAAATTGACTTAGAGTCTGGTTTTGACCAACTCTATATATAAAATGTCAAGAGATAACTTTTTTTGTGATCTGGCGCTATATAAATAAAATTTGATTGATTGAGTGACTTAATTGGTTTTTTCCTGTAAGTCGCTTTGGAAAAAAGCATCTGCCAAATGCGTAAACATAAACATAAACATAAACTTACAATTATGTTAGAATACATAAGCAACAATAAAAGAACAATGCTAATGTGAATTAAAAACATTCTCTAAAATACCTCTATACCATATTGTGTTCTATTCATACAGGTACGATTTGAAACATGCAACACAAACTCACGTAACTTAAAACATACAGGAGATAAAAAAAAGAAAAAAGAAAAAAAAAGCTACGTAACCACTATATTCACTATCAGAAATGCACCAAGACACATGAGGACAGACTGCAGTGGTAAGAGCATGTTCAACTCACCACACAGTGATGGGCTCCTCCACTGCAGAACCACCCCAGCCTCCCTGCACTGACTGGCGTAGGCCTCCAGGGTGTCGCACAAACACTCATCAGTATTGGCCCCGCAGGCACAGAGGTCATACACACAGGCTCCATACCATGGTTCAGGAGGCACCACACGATGACAGGGCTTAAACACAGACGACTTCAAGACCTTACAGCGAGCATTAGCTCCCTTTTTGGCCTGATATCCTGCATCCTTACATGGGTCCACATCCTCACCAGGTCGACAGGATGACAGAGAATGGCTGCCATTGGTGACCTGAAATGAAGAGCACTTGTTTCATTTGTTCTTTATCTTCCACTGACAATTTTCAGATATCTTTATTATCTTCTTATTTCTCTAATTTACCCTCCAGCTATTGCCGAAGTCAGACTCGGATTGGCTAATTTTCCCGCTGGGCATGCGAAGGTCATCCTGGTGATAATTATTGAAGTTTCCACAGAGACCACAGGTGTGGTCCCTATAGGACCCTGGTACACTCACTTCCAGGTGTGAGCGACCACTCCACAGCACCTACAGGTGGACAAAAAGGGACTTCAGACTATGATGCATTGGGCAATCAAGGTGAAGAAAGTGAAAAATGAACAAATCTGTACCTTTAACCCAATGTTAGTATTGAGTAAGATGGTGTTGGTTTGGCGCTCTACATAGATGTACGGTTCTCTGAGGAACGGCAAAGTCACAACCTGATCATTGACCTGAAGAACATAAAAACAGCTGAATGTCATGACAGTATAAAAACAGCTGAATGTCATGACAATATATAAACAGCTGAATGTCATGACAGTATAAAAACAGCTGAATGTCATGACAATATATAAACAGCTGAATGTCATGACAGTTTATAAACTGCTGAATGTCATGACAGTATAAAAACAGCTGAATGTCATGACAGTATAAAAACAGCTGAATGTCATGACAATATATAAACAGCTGAATGTCATGACAATATATAAACTGCTGAATGTCATGACAGTATAAAAACTGCTGAATGTCATGACAGTATATAAACAGCTGAATGTCATGACAGTATAAAAACAGCTGAATGTCATGACAGTATAAAAACAGCTGAATGTCATGACAATATATAAACTGCTGAATGTCATGACAGTATAAAAACTGCTGAATGTCATGACAGTATATAAACAGCTGAATGTCATGACAGTATATAAACAGTTGGATGTCATGACATAAAAACAGCTGAATAGATACGTGACACAAACATGGCAGTACAAATAATCTTGAAGTACTTCTGTACACAAACCTTCACAACCCAGTCCTGGAGCAGCTGCACTGTGACATCTCCTATGAACACTGTCACCTCCTTAGTCCAGGAAACACCTTTACGCCCTCGATCATCATTAGTGGCATGGATACTGTAAAAAAAAAAAAAAAACGAAAAAGGAGGATTCACAGAGAAGAGATTTTAGTATGACAGAGTATTAGTAATGAGTTGTTTCTTCTTTCTTTCTCTCATGAAAGGTCACATGAATAGCTTATTTGGTGTAGTTTATTACCACTTTTGCTTTTCAATATGTTGTGGGCAAAAGTTAAAGCTGCTGTACTTGACAGTTTTTTTTAGCTTCATTCATTTTCCAGACTTGATCCACAGCAGGGTCACGGGGCTGCTGTAGCCTGTCCCAGCTACCAACAGGCGAAAGTGCAATAACTATTCACTCTCAAATTCACACCTAGGGGTGATTTAGATTTAGGTGTGAGGAAGCCAGAGAACCCACACAGAACTGAGGAGAACATTCACACTCCTCACAGAAAGGCAAGTGCTGAAATCAAATCCAGTACCTTCTTGCTGTGTACGGTGCTAAACTACTATACCTCCTTATCTAGGGTGCTGTTAGGGGGGTGTAAACATGACAAATTCATGGGGCCCAGCACTCCTGGGGGGCCCATACAGCAGTGGAGTGGGCCCAGAGAGTTAGAGGAATAGTAAAGCGTCTTCAGTTTCAATTCCACTACCCCACCCCCATAGTTCTGACGGATTGTTTCCTGTGACATTCTTGTAACAAGGACCCAACATGATTATGTTTGAGGGAGCCCAAAATTGTTAGCGGCGCCCCAGCTCCTCATCAGTCAGAAGTTATGTGAGAGGACATGAGACTTCTGCATCTACACATTGCCTGTGTTTTAGCCTGTGATACTCAGACAGTTGTATATAGGAAACAATGTCAGGTCATCTACATTTACGTTTAGTAGGAGAAGGAGAAAGCTACAGATGGAAAGGTGTATTTAGCCTGTAAAGTTTTATTATTAGCATTATTTTGCATTGTTTGTTTTTTTGCACTATCTTTAACCTGCATGCGCTTTGTCTTTGCTCTGCACTTTATCCTGTTGCTGCTTTAATCAGTGAACTTCCCCGTTGTGGGATCAATAGTTTATCTCTCTTTTTCTCTTCAAAGTCTGATATTTTCTTCCTTTTGGATACAGAAGATACAAAATGACCTAATTTCTTAAGCTCATTCAAAACAATATGTTTAAATTGTTCTTAGCTGGACTTTAAATATACTTGTTTTGGAAACTGACCCACAAATATCCAGTGCCAGCTTCTTCTCATAAGGAGACGTACAGACTATATACTTGGTCTATTTTGAACACATGTACATCTGTAGTTGCCTGGGTAACCATAGTGACCACCTCACCTAAAGTCTCCGCCTTCACAGTCCTGTGCCAGGATGTAAGTGCATGCTCCCTGAAAGTGCAGCATTCGGCCATCGAAGGTACGGTAATGAGGGTCGCCGAAGGCAATGCAGGTGGCTGGACGAGGAAGGCAATGGGGACAACACAAACCCGGTATCACTGCTGGCATTTCATCCTAGGAGCAGATACATAAATGCACACATTAGTGGCTGTGAATCTACTGTATGATGAAGCTGGGTGAAAAAATGGTGTGCTTGTCAAGATGAGCTCTGAGGAGTCAGAGTGCTAAGTCTGATAAAGAAATGTCACACATTTAATTTGTCTCTGCAGACTGAATTGTTAGAACAATGAGGCGTCAGGGGAACATTTCAGACTATGATGTAACAGTGAGAAATATACTGACTGTCGAACAGGTGAGGGGAGGGCAGCGCTCAATGTGGCAGTGTACGTCTCCTGACAGACATGTACAGCCGGTGCACTCGTCCACATCCCACCGTTCATTTGACTGGTACTCTACTCCCTGGTATAAACAGGACGCTCCTGAGTCTACAAAACACAAAAACACACACACACACAAATTACACTTAACAGGGCCCGATGGAAAACTCCACATATTTGGCTGCTTACTGTCTTTGCTGATACCTTGGCATTCATAGCAGCATTTTCCTGGAATCTTCAGTTGTTTTTGGCCATTTAGACAAATAACAGGTAAACACTCTTCAATGCTGCACTCAATATATCCCAGCTAAGGACAAAACACAGAAAAAAACCCAAATTACCTTAATGTAGATACAAGTATTATGTGGAATTTTTAAGGTGTAATTCAGGGTTAATCTTTCATATCCTCTTGAGACCCAGTAAGTAAATATTTTCACCATTTTACATTAAATAATTGGTTTGATTGGAAACAGCATGATGCAACAGTTTTATTCAGACATTTTTTTATTTTTATTTTACTTTATTTGTTTATATAATGTCCTTTTCAGTGAACTTTTTTTTTTTTAAATAAAGCTGTAAAACTCTTGTCCACTACAGAGGACAAACATGCATTGCTGGGTCTCAAGGGGATATTCTGCCATCTCTAACTTGGATTTAACTGATAAATTCTGATAAAAACAACAGCTGAAGCATCAAATGAGTATTTTAAGAATTAATTTGTCACTTACATTACAGGTACATGTGACACAGTCATCATCACTGTCTGTCCAGCTGCTGCCATTGACCATTCGTCTGTTCTGGCCTTCAATCACACAGTCTGCTTCACAAATACAAGAACATAACGTGCCCGCGCTTGAAAACCCTCGGCCTTCAGTTCACGACAAAGTTTTTCCACATATGGATGGACAGACGGACAACAAACTGATGACAGTTCCCTGCGGTGAGGGCCGAGGGTAAAAATCCATACAGTTACGGATGTTTTAATACCAATAAATCTTTAAAAGCCACACGGAACAGAGATAGTGAGATGAAATATTACATTAGCTCACCTTTACACACAGGACAACATGAATCTGGAGGAAAGAACTGTTCATTAGGAGGGCAAGTAAGTGGAGGGCAGTTTTGGTGTAGGCAGGTCCATGTCAGGTCCTAAGTCACAGACAGAATATCATTGTACTGCAAGTTCCAAAGTAGATTAAACAGTAATGACTGTACAAAGGTTAAGTCTAAGCTTGAAGATATATGTTTGAAGAGCATATCATGAAAATATTCACAATCTGTGGCTAAAACAGTTCAAACACCACTACATAAGATAAGATGAGATGAGATGAGATGAGATGAGATAAGATGAGATGAGATAAGATGAGATAAAATAAGATGAGTTATGCCTTTATATATCCCTTAAAATAATAACAAAAGAGGTGTTTTTCTCTCTACGTTGCGTACCTTGCAGTGGCAGGTAAAACAGGGGTCATCTGTGGCCAAAACCTCATTACCAATCAGTGCAGCTGTGCAGTTACTGAGAGGCTCTAAACAAATACACACATATTGCAGGTTTTATTTTGACTACAGGGCAGTCTAATATTACTTTGTCACAAAATGCAGTTTGTACTAACGTGCACAGACTGGACAGCAGGACTCTGGTCCGGTGAATAGGATGTTACTCTTTGGACAATCGACCAGACTGGGGCACTGCTTACGATAACACCTCAGGTGCTGCTCTCCATCTGGAGTTACCTGGGAAACAACAGGGATTGCATTATGGCTTTTAGCACGGCTATTAATTTTCATATTTTACATGTTTATTGTTCTTCTAAGTGTTATTTAAAAGGTAAGGCCAAGACAAGACTGAGTGGACACAGAATCAGACCTGAAATAGTTAAACAACCATAGGTTCTACGATGTGGCCAAACCAGTTAATTTTCTTACCATAACACTGAAGTAACAACCATCTTTAACCCATAAAGACCCAGTACTAGTTTTGTGATAATTTCCAAATGATTTTTTCCTCATATTTAACCTTTCTTAAGTAATATATCACCATTTTTGGACATAATTTTCTCTGTAATTTGCATGTTTTACTGTAAATTATATATTTTCTTACATTTAATTTCCTGTATTTAATTTAGATGTTCATGAAAACTCAAAGTAAATTCAAAGGTTATTATGTCAACAGAGACAACTGAAGAAAAAGTGACTTTTTCAGTAAAGATATCAATAGGTGAATGCAAAAACAAGCCTCTCCATCCGCTGTCATTTGTCAAACTCCATGGGTTTTACTGGTGAAGGAATGTTGTAGAAGATGACGGTGTTTCCATATTCACTACGGAGCCTCTGAACGTCCAAATGGGTTATATCTGATGACCATGAAAAGATGACAAACTGCATTTTACACCAATTATTTACATGTATTGATAGGATTATTGGATCAACAGGTATTTTAGATCAGTCGATACTTTTGGTCACCACTGGATGTTTGGGTCTTCATGGGTCAACATAATTAAACTTCTCAATTAAAGGTTAGGTCTATACTGAATGAGCCACACAGAAACAACACTCAAAACACACAGGCAGTAGCGTTAATCCAACATCTGTACATTTTTTATTAGATGATGATGTTACAAATGAATGCTTATATTATTACTGATGATTTGGCTGAGACAACCTCCAGCCTTTTCTCTAAAGTGTAAAATTAAGTTACTGGTTGGATTTAAAGGAGGTAATTTTGCACGAAATTGTTGTAATGTTAGTAAATCAAACATCACATGGGTAGGATTATCCCGAAACTATAGTTGAAAACCTATACGATACTAAGATTTTCAAAACGAAATGAAAACTTGAGTCAGACACTAGTTATATTCCAGTAGTGCCAATATTGCTTCATCTTCCTTTCTATTGCTACTTTGGGATTTTGAGAAAACACCCAGATGCTTATATTCAGTCTTTATTTTTATTGTACCTCACAGGTGCAGATCTGACAGGGGTCATCGGCTGGATGGAAACTGTCTCCTGGGCCGTACACTTGCCCCTCAAATATACAGTCTACTCAAAAACAATCAAACAAGAATATCAAACACCAAAAAGTGAATCCTGAAAAATTTATTTGAGACAATTTGAAAGAAGAAGAGAGGTTATACGACCGCTTACCAGCGCAGACAGGGCAGCACTCCCCAGGCACATTAATGAAGTTAGTACAAGGGGAGAGACATCTTACTTCAGAGCATGTTGTTACCCCATCCACACACATACAGGTCATACAGGGGGTGGAATCTGCAAACCAGCTGCTGCCTTCAGTGTGCTCCCCTCCTGCATACATACAACCTAGCGAACAGTATATAAGAGTAATTATTTCCTCTTTCAACCGTTAAACCTCACTGTGTTTTCAGTGTTTACCTCTACATCGAGGACAGCAGGCTCCTGGGTCTGTCACCTGATGCATACAGGGCAGCTTTGGACACTGAGGAGCCGCACACTGGACCTCACCTGCCTGGAATAGGGATTAGATGATTATATGTTTGGATGGTGCGATTATTGTCTGAGAAATAATCACAATATTAGGATTATTGTGAAGCCTGTGTATTAAAAAAAACACAGGCTCATAAGAGAAACTGAAATAAGGGCTGTCCTAAACAATTATTTTAATGTATTATTATACAACATTACTTTTTAAAAAAAATATTTTATTAATTATTTTAATGTATTATTATACAACATTACTTGCATTGTTTCAGGGATCTGTAATATTAGGAAACAGCAATGTTGTCCTTTGATTCTGCTGCATCGATGCAGATTATTCAAGATTTTTACAGGAATTAAATTGACTATCTAAGCGTGTTGTAACAGCTGTAATTGAAATAAATAATCCAAGGCTGTGCAGTCATAAACAGTAACTGCAGTGGCTCATAGTAGCTTCATGTGTGCACCACTTGTGTAAATATATTTTTGCTCCGTGCAAGTGCCACCACTCGGAGACAGGCATATTATATCTTTTTAAAGAATACCATCAAAAACAAATTAAGGGAGCTTTTATGATTAAATAATTGCTAAATTTGTAATCACGATTATTTGTAAAATCGATTAATTGTGTCATCCCTAGCCTGAAATACAGAGATAGATTAGAAATTAAACAAGGAGGGGAGTAAATATAAATAATGGAGGACACTCAGAGTGAGGAGACAGACCTGGCAGGTGCAGGTTGAGCAGGGGTTTGAACTCAGCGTCCATGTTTGGCCTTCGCTGTACTCCTGTTGATCCAACATACATACTGAAAGAGACGAGGGGAAATGTGAGGATGTCTCTTAAAATGGTCAAGAGACATAGAAATAGCACTGGCCTTCAATTTTTTGTGAGGGAAATTATCTGCTTCATAGAAAAAACACATCAAATTACATTTAAATGAATGTTTTTAGTCCAGTCTAATCCAACTTTATTCATAAAACACTTAAAAAAACAACCACAGTAGACCAAAGTGCTGTACAGAAGACTATAGCACAGTGAATAAAATTAATCAAAGCATTAAGAAACTATAAAATCAATCATTTTTTACTGTACAAAAATGTTTCTCAGCATTTTGCATGATATTTTTATACAGTCTGTAACAATGACAAAAAGATCTATTCTATTCTATTCTATTCTATTCTATTCTATTCTATTCTATTCTATTCTATTCTATTCTATTCGATTCTATTCGATTCTATTCGATTTGATTCCACTTATACTGTGTAACTTTTAACCATTTAATATTTTGTACATGTATTTAATTGTGATGTTTTTTGTTACCTGCCTAGGATTATGGATGCAAATTAGCATTTCTGGTATAATCCAGTATTTTTACATTTGATGTCGTTCAATACATATGTTCATTGTCCCTAACAAATAAACTAATAAATATGATAAATAAATAAAATAATGTTGTCAAGGGGAATACTTCATACAGTACCTGAGCACTCTGGACAACACTGGCCTGGCTTGGTAATGGGTCTGCTACATTGCGTGGGTGGGCAGACCAGGGGCACACAGGTGACAGTGCCTCGGACACAGGTGCAGCGTTGGCAGGGGTTCGAAGGCGTGAAAGTGTGACTGTGAGGATGGACGACGCCCTCATACAGACAGGAATCACATACTGGGCAGCAGGTATCAGACGGGATGGGATGGGAACATTGGACTGGACAAGGTCTCCTCTGACAGTTCACCACTTCATTCTGAAACAAGGTTTTTATGGTAAAATGAAAGAGAAAAGGAATTACATAACAGGACTGTGGTGGGCAGGAGAAAGATTAAGCCAAAGAAATATTACAATAATCAAATCGATTATCTAACTGACCAGGCAGGAGCATGAGGAGCAGGGGTCAGACGGTGAAGTAAAAGAGGAGCCGGACTGATACTCTTTCCCGTGATGAAAACAAATGCCGGTGCACACAGGGCAACATTCACCTGGAGGGGTCACCGGACGCACACAGGCCACAGCAGGACAGGACACATGCGAACATACCACAGCACCATTCTGTACACAAACATTTACATTGAGATTTAGTGTACAGTACAATCTCAAAACCTAGAAAAATCCCAATACTTGTGATTGAATAGTGGCTAATGACTGGAAGTTAGAAATAATCGCATGAGTAAATCTACCAAAAATAAGATTAAAGTGGTTGACTATTTACTTCACTGTGATTATAGCTTTTATTTACATATTTACATATTTAATTTGGGACCCTTCAGTGTATTTTTGTGTATTTTTGTCACTTTTCTGTTCTTGATTTGGCGATCATTATGCCTGTGTTACAGCTTAAGGAATGAATTTTGTCAAAAATATATCAATTTTTTGACTTAAAAAAAATCTAATGTCAGTTACACTTACAGGTCAATTATACGCAGCTGATACTTTTTGCACCCTCTGGGGACCCTCCAGCCAAAACTGTTCATGCAAAAAAATGCTATAAAATCATCATATATCAATATTTTTCTCCTTTTTCAGCAAAAAATCTCCTAAAACACTTTAGCGCTGCTTAAAACGACCAAATGTTCAATAATTTCCAGGTATTTAACCCTTTAAATGTCAGTTTGAATATGTGATGCCACAAAATATGAGATACTTTCCATATAATGCATGGTGAAAGGATGTGGCATTGATTTATATCAGAGTCATGGATATATCAATGATTAGCAATAACATTGATTTTTTTTGCATTTTTAGTTTTTGCTATTTCATTAATAAGAGTGACATCATGTAGTTAAACTGGTATTTAAAGGATTAAAATTCTGAAAATGAGCAGCGCTGAAGTGGTTTGAGAGATGAATGCAGAAAAAAACTGAAAAAAAAAAAAATATATAGGTATGGATGATTTATTCAGTTCTAAAAATCTGTAGCATCTGCCTTTGTTCTAGGTTCTGACGGGCTGGATCAGTTTCATACGGATCAGAACAAGGAAATTGTTGAGAAGCTGAACAATGAAACACTGGTTTAGAATATTATGTATCTCCTGCTGTTTCATTTCAGAGAGAATAATTCCACCACCCCCATAACTGATTGAATCCATGTGTTACACTTGGTTTAATACATGAACTAAGTGTAAAAAAAGAAGAAAAAAAAAACATTATACACAAATATTATCAGTCGAATATGCCAGTTGTGTGACCTTCAATTAGGAACAACATCTGGTTTTTCTTTTTATCACTGCAAGACACCGTTTTAGTAAATGTTTTCTGTCTTTGTCTGAATTTCCAGACAGCTTACCGGCCAACAGTTCAATAGTTGTAAAACGTATTTAAAGGTGGAGTACCAGACAGGAGCACAGCTGACAGCGGTCTGAAGGGTGTGGGAATCTTTCTCCATTGTAACAATCCTGTCCGTGGAATTGGCATCCGTCACACACTCCACATGCACAGCCATCAAGAGCAGGATGTGGGCATGACACAGCAGGGCATCGACGCTGTGCACACACCACTTCACCTCTCTATGAATATATAGAAAACATAGAGACCATGTGATGCAGTAAAATCATTGACTTCAACTCATGCCGTCTCATACTCACTGTGCACGTGCATTCCTGACATCTGCCCTTTTCTCCTGGAAGGACCTGTCCGTCAATGTAAGTCACACCTTGGTACAGACAACCTGCACACATACGATGAAACATCATTTATTTACTCAATACACCTGCAGTATTATATATAAGGAGGTGCATTACCGTCACAGATGGGGCATCCACATGAGTCAGGGGCCGGGTGAGGACAAAAGACTGCTGGACATGGTTTGTTCACACATTGTACCGAGCCGCTCTGTAATAAAAAACCATGACACATTTTCTCACAGAGACACAAAGCGATTACCTGGCAGGACAGTGTGTGAATGTCTGTGTGCTGGTTTTACCTGGCAGGTGCACTGAGAACACGGGTTTCCTCGGTCAGTGACAGACTGCCCATTAGTGAGGACAGCACTGTTATAGAAACAACCTGACAAAAAAGATTTATATTTGAATTTTGCAGTTTCGGTAGTGATTAGCAGAACTGTTTATTTTAATATACATACGTTCACATTCTCCACAGCATTGTCTTGGGGGTGTGTAAGGGTGGCTGCAGTCTCCATAACAAGGTATTTTGGTACAAACAACCTCTCCTCCATAGCAGTAACATACATTACAGGGGTCTTTGTCATCACTGAACTCAAAGCCATCTGGATATTCTTTACCATGATACATGCATCCTACAAGAGGAAAATAAAAGATGGTTTAAAGTTATATATGGCATTGTTACATTTACAAATATGCAACTGATGCAATGCATATAGGGCTGTTAATCTGCAGATCTTGGCCCTGGTTAGCTTTTTAAGATTACATTAAAACAAACAAAACTAATAGTATGACAAAACAATATTAAAATCAACAAAAACTAAAATACATACATGTAGACCCAGATCAGGACACATTCAAACAATGCTGCAAGTTTAGGAACAAAAATAACTAATAAAAAACCATCTGAAGAACACATGGATATGATCCATTGTCCACAGATTTGTCTTTCCTACTCTCTGTGAGTGGGAAAGCCTGAACAGATGTCCATTCAAGAAGGCGTGGGTGGTCGATGCTGCGACCATAGCTCATGTTTATTTGTCTTATATTGTATTTATGGACTTTTATTGAATTTCTTTGTACGATATTTCTTGCATTTCTTTGTATTTTTGTTTTTATCTGTAAGGCAAGGCAAGGCAGATTTATTTGTATGGCACAATTCATACACAGGGCAATTCACAGTGCTTTACAAAAACAGAAAAGAGACAGGTTAAAAACACACAATTACAATTAAAACATAATAAATAAAACATAAATAATAATCAATTAAAACAAAGTGAAAGAGAAGAGTGCAGATAGAACCCTTTCAGTTGCTCTATGCACAGTTGAACAGAACTGTTTTCAGCCTGGACTTAAACATAGTCACAGTACAGTGTCAAGAAAGGCGCCCATAAATAAAATATATTGTTATTAATATTATCATTATTAAAACTTAACAGATTGTTCTTTTTCTGAATTATACAGTATTTATCAGCGACTCACCATCACAGGACATGCAGCATTGTCTCTGAACAGGGTATTTACAGTTGGTGGGTGGACAGCGCTTCCTCTCACAGTGGACAGTACCATCGCGGCACATGCACACTGCACACGGGTCTGATGGGTCGTCCCATGTCTCACCATTTGCTCGCTCTCGACCCTCGTATAAGCAGCCTGCAAAAGAGCATGACATGAAAAACAAACAGAGAGGCTGAAAAATATGTGCAACAGATGTAGTGGTAGTAAAAGCATTTGAGTGTTTGATGTCTTTTGTTGCAGCTGATACAAAGACAAAGTAGGCTTTTGATCACTTGTACCTTCACATGTGCGGCAGCAGTCCTGTGTAATTGGGTTCGAGCATGGAGCGAAGGGGCACGGCTTGCGTTGACACCGAACCGTCCCATTGGTGCAGACGCATAATCGACAGTTGTCAGTCGGGTGGTAAAAATGCTCTGTGTGTCTATAAGGCCGTTGTTCATACTCACAGTCTGATGGAGGAGCTAAAGAAACATCATTAAAAACAGTCAACTGAGAGCAACTTCACCTTTCACATGATGCTGACAAACATCAGATGATTTATTAAATTAATATATTCTGAACCATCTAGAGGATACTGGAGAGGAGTAAATCTATCAAAATCGCCCAGGGTGTACCCCCGAGGACTAAGTGGTTCAGAAAATGAATGAATTAGTGAATCAATGAATGAAGATTAACAAAACTTACACTCGAAGGAATTAGATCTGTCAATATATTGTAATGTGCAGACAGTGTTTTGAAGCAGAACTGGAAGCTCAGAGACAAACAATCCTTTTGAGTAGAATTCATAGATTGAATTCTGTATTTTGAAAACTATAGCCAACTACCACCTCTGATAAAAAATTTTCTTTATTAGTGACTCAAATTTTCTTTTATTTCATGACTTTTATTCTATATTCTTTTTATTCTTTTATGTATTGCAATGTGTTTCACTAGTAGACCAGTGAAATAAATAAACAAATACCATAACTTACAAATACCTATATTTTATTATGACAAAACTTAGTGACACCCTGGTGAGGATAAAGTAGGTTCAGATAATAAATGAATGAATGTATGAATGAAAACTTTGTCACTACTAAATGATTTACCATTTTACAAGTTTCAGCTAACTGAACCATGCACTGAACTATTTTTTGCACCAGTGTACACACAATGTATACCTAGTTAACAATCATTAGACTAAAAAAAAATATACACATCATACCTCAGTTTTCTACTTTAAGTCATCCATATCTTTTAATTTATTTAAACTAATTATTCACCATCCCACCATCAATCTAACAAATATTTCTTAGCTGCAGGTCCTCACCAGGACACTGGGGGCAGCATTCTCCAGGCAGAACATTTGGGTTGGAGCAGGGCAGGGGTGGACACCTCTTCATCAGACACTGGACATTACCATTCTACAAAAAACAGCATAATCTGAAGTCAAAACCTGCTTCAACAATGACATTGTTAACCATGCTGCTGGTGTTTTTCTTTGTCCTTACTGTGCAGCTGCATGTCCTGCATTTGTCAGTTGGATGGGGGAACTCCTGTCCATTTGGATACTCCTTTCCACCATAACTGCAGCCTAACAGAGAGGAGTTTTGTGTAACTTTGAGAATCTATGTTTCTGAGGATCTATTTTCACATCTGATTGGGATTTCATAGTTTCTCACCATTGCAGTTATTCTGACAGCATGTTCCAGGCAGAGGCGCGTTACAGTGAGGATGAGAGCATTGTGCAACATGACAGTCAATTCTGCCACTTACACACTTACACTCTTCACACACACTGACAGGATTAGGAAAAGCCTCTCCATCCACAAATATGCGGTTTTCAAAGGAGCAGTCTGGGAAAGAGGCAGACACACACGAATTGAGACTAAGAATGCAGCAAGGTGAATTAAGTAGAACTGAGAAGCAGGATGTGAAACATGAGTTTGTAGGTTTGGTTACCTGGACATTTAGGGCAGCATTCTCTATGTGGTGTGTATGAGTTGGTACAGTTTAGTGGAGGACAGGGTCGTCTCTCACACTCTACAGTACCATGCTGATAAGAAAGAGCAGAGTCATTATAATTAATGAAAATACAAACTAAAACAAAACCTTTTTTTTTTTTTTTAGCTTAAAATAATAATAAGTAGAAAAAGAAGAAGAATGGCAGTGAAAAATATCAATCAATAACCAAAGCCACATAAAATAAAATGAGATAGAATTGAAGTTAAAATCAGCTTTGAAATATTTTTTTTCTTGTTTTTCTCTGTGGTCGCTGTTGTTCTTAGTCTACATTACAGGTGTCAAACACGTGGCCCGGGGGCCAAATCCGGCCCGCCAAAGCGTCCAGTCCGGCCCTAGGGATGAATTTGTGAAATGCAAAAATTACACTAAGATATTAACAATCGTTTTAGTTCAGGTTCCACAGTCAGACCAATTCAATCTCAAGTGGGCAGGACCAGTAAAATACTATCATAATAACATATAAATAATGACAACTCCAAATTTTTCTCTTTGTAAATGTAAATATTTTCATGTATTTACACTAAAACAAAGTATAATTTTGCAAAAAAATGAGAATAACCTGAAATGTCTAAAGAGAAGTAAGTACAATTTTAACAATATTCTCCCTGTTATTAAATGTTTTTTGTGTTTTTGGATCCACTGTGATCTGTAAGTTATAATGTATATATGTAAATGATAAACTGAGGCAGAATATTGTTAAAATTACACTTATTTTTTCAGTTTGTTCATGTTATTCACATCTTTTGAAAGGATAGTTTGTAGATGTAAACCTGTTCATAATATAAATTTACTTTTTTCGCTCTAAAACATAGAGACAAGTTTGGAGTTGACATTATTTATATATTATCATGTTATTATTTTACTGGTTCGGCCCACTTCAGATCAAATTTAACTGAATGTGGCCCCTGAACTAAAATGAGTTTGACACCCCTGGTCTACATGAATAAAATGGGACCTTTAATAGAGTGGTTGTGTCAGTTATAGTAGACATCATGGAGTCTTTAATCCTACATTTGTGGGAAAATAAATCAAAGCATCCCTCTTAATACTGGCTATAAATATAAGTATACTAGAACTTAAATTGAAATTACTAGTTAATGCTTCAAAATAAAACAAAATTGGTGCATCTGTTATATCCAGGGGGTAATGTGCTGTTACCCAGTGATAACCTGATGGATGGATGGATGGATGAAACTAAATGCATACTTACACTACGATCAAAAAATAAAATGAAACACTGTAAATCCCAAAACTACAATACCTCTGGTCAGTGGTGTGATGCTGTACTCTCATGTGTAAAGACATGCTCACCAGGCAGGTGCAGGTGTGACAGGGCTGGTCGGGGGCTGTAAACCTCTGGCCATTGCTATAAATGCGATGGTTGTAGGTGCAGCTTTCACATACTGCACAGCAGGAGCCTAGAGGAAGAGGAGAACCAGTGTACGCATATTAACCCATAAAGACCCAAACAGACACTGGTGACCAGAACCATCTACTGATCTAAACTGTTTAATACCTGTTGATCTATTAATCCTATCAATACATGTAAATAACTATTGTAAAATGCAGTTTGTCATCTTTTCATGGTCATCAGCTATGACCCATTTGAACGTTCAGAGGCTCCATCATCTTCTAAAACACTGATTCACCAGTAAAACCCATGGAATTGGATCAATGACAGTGGATGGAGACACTTGTTTTTATGTTCAGTTAATGATATATTTTGTTGAAAAAGTCACATTTTCTTCATTTTTTCTCTATTTTGATCTAATAACCTTTGAATTTACTCTGAGTTTTTATGAACATGTACATGATCAGTGAATTAAATATAGGCAAATACATGATTCACACTAAAAAATGCCAAACACAGAGGATAATATTATCATAAATGGTGGTAAATCACTTCAAAAATGGTTAAATATAAAGAAAAATTCATATGGGAACTGCCACAAATGAAGCACTGGGTCTTTATGGGTTATACATTAACTACATAAAACCTTAGTAAGGCAAGACAAGTTTCATTATATTGCACAATTCATACACAAAGGAAATTTAATCTGCTTTATGTAAATAAAAGGAGCATCCAGAGGGAAATAAAGACAAAGTGCGTCAGCAATAAAAACTCAAAATATTTGAGTTTATAATTAGAAAAGAGTACAAGGTCCATAAAATCATAATAGAGAAGAATAAATTGCAAAATAATCTTTATATAAATCTACATAAAGGATTAAAATAATATACAGACTGGCATAGTAATAAGTCTAACAGTGTAGTAAAAATAAATTAAGACTTGACAGTGTAATAATAATTGCAGTTATAGACTTCAGTCACACGAAAAGAAAAACCTGGGCACAAAAAGAATCTACATCTGGGGTAAATCTAAGGTCTGCTGGCAGTTTACTCCAATTGTTTGCAACATGCTGCTTCTCCATGTTTAGTCTAGACATCACTAATGAAATACGGACCAAAGCCATTCAGTAATTTGTAAACTGGTAACAGCACTTAAAATCTACCCTATGACTAAATTGAAGCCATTGTAAGGATCTTAGAAGTGTCAGCAGTGTCTGAATGAGTTACAGCTGTTTAGAAGTTTTTAGGAAATCCAATTAGAAGACGTTCGACTCTACTGGAGATGAGGACACGGATGACCCTCTCTTAACCTGGACTAGTACAGATACTCAGTCTTACCGGTGGTCTTGGTGGGATGCAGGCAGTCAGTTGGAGGACACTGTGAATGAGTACAAAAGGTCTCTCCATTAACACAGGTGCAGCTGGAGCACGGACCCTCTGGATGCCACTGTGAGCCTTCCTCATATTCCACCCCCTCCAACACACACACTTTAATGAGAAAGGAATTCTGTCAAACATACAGAGACAAGGTGCACCTGCATGTGAGCGTATCTGTACTTTATTACCTTTGCATATTGGACAGCAGAGATGTGGGTCTATGATAGGTTTGGAGCACTGAACAGGGGGGCACTTCTCTTCATGACAGATGACAGTCCCGGCCTAAAATATGAACACAACATTCAAGAGTTTACAAGCAGAGTCCGTTTAGACTTTAGTTTGTTTTAATTACCTATTTTCATTTCATTTATTGTATTTGTAAATCCAGCAATGGTCATGTGTTTTGTTTTTTTTGTTTTTTTTTTAATATATATATTTCTTTGTGCTTTGTTTAATTTAGTTTTTTCTTTTAATAGTGGGTGGGAAGGGATAATGGTTAATTATGGTTCATTCATAGAAGCAATTCTGTCTTAGATTAAAACTGTTATTCTCAATATACATTTTATACGACAACTTCCTATGACCTTTCAACTAGAACACCTGGAAACATTGTACATGTCAGATATTGCTATGTGTGTATGAAAAATCCAATAAAAAGATTTAGACAGTATAGACCTGTGATGATGTCCACAGATATTTTTGTTGTGCAATTTCTAACACTACGTTCACACTACAGGCCTCAATTCCAATTTTTTACTGAAATACAATTCTTTTTGTATGTGGTTGTTAATATTATAATTCAAATGACTTGTGTGTGAACAGTCTACGGTCCTGAAGTGACCCACATGCGCAGAAGAAGACACACTTAGCACACTGTGTTTACGGAACTAAATATGGATCTTGCTGGGTCAAACCTCCTCCAATGAAGAATTATGCAGCTTGTCACATTTCAATGGCGTTAAAGTCAAATGAAACGTGCCATGAGTGTTCAGTCACATTGCAAAACATCAGATATGTATCCGATTTAGGACCACATATGAAAGTGGTCTGGGTCTGATTTGAAAAAACTGAATTTGTGCTGTACGGACTGTCATAAAAAATCAGATATGGATCACGTATGACAAAAAAATCAGATTTGGGCCAATTTTACTTGTATAACTGTAACATTAAGGTTAATTCAGCTGAGAACTGTGGCTATAAACTGAATGGATGGAGGGAGGATTCAGAAGCTCATACTGTATAACATTAGAAGACTGGGAGTCATTCTGCACAAAGGCTCACACTCAAACAGTCAATACTCGACTTGGCTACTACAATATGAATGGAAACTTAACTTACTCAAACTAAGCTCAATCAATATTATAGTGATATTCCAGATAGCTGCATAAAATTCTTGAAGGGGACACTATTTGACTGTGTTGGGTAACACAGTGAAATAGAATCCTTTTTGGAGGAGATTAGAAAGAGGAGGAAGAAGCATATACTGCACTCTCATTCAAGAAAAATAATTTGACTTGCTTAAACTGAATATTATGAATCTAATAAAGTACTAATTACCCCCCTACCCCACCCCACCCCCACCCCCGAAGGGGAGGCAAGGTGTTGGTTCAGTTTGTTTGTTTCTTTGTTATCAATCTAGCAACAAAACTATTGGTTGAATTCACACCAAATTAGGTTTATAAATTGCCAGAGACTCAGAGGAGATCTGATTACATTTTGGGAAAAGGAGGTCAAAGTTTGAATTTTTTAATGATTTTTTTTTTTTAATCTTTTTTTTCCCCCACTTACTTATAATGGGTCAAATTCCAAATGTCTGTAGCAGCAAAACTATATGCTGAATTCATACCAAATTGGGACTTATAGATTACCAGTGACCTAGAATAAATGTCATTACATTTTGGGAAAAACAGGTTGAAATTAAAATTTTTTGATGAATTTTTAAAATCTTTTTTTCCCTTCCCATTTACTTATAATGGGTGAAATTTCAAATGTCTATAAAAACGTCAAATTTTTTCAATTTACTTCAAACTTAGCACATATATAGAGGCAACTGATATGCTGACAATAAGGTACAATATGTGCGAGGGGTGGGGTTTGTTATGCCTGGCACCACTTGTTGTTAAGGTGACCCACATGTATGCAGGCTTGTTGGAGAGCTATTACATGTTGAAACATCTATTTTTAGAATAGAATAGAATAGAATAGAATAGAATAGAATAGAATAGAATAGAATAGAATAGAATAGAATAGAATAGAATAGAATAGATCAGAGAAGCTGTTGTTCCTTTTCTTCTGTTGCATGTGTATGAAAAATGTTCAGTGAACATATTGTTTCATTAAAAAAACCAACAAAAAAAAACAGCTTATACCTGTGCATGTCATTGTCATTATAACATATAAAAACATTCCTTTTGAAGTTTTTGGACTTGCCTTACACGTGCACTGCAGGCAGGGTCCACTCCCAGGAGGGGTGAACACTTTTCCATTAGGGTACACCCTCCTGTCATACTCACATTCTGTGGAGAAATGCTTATGTTTGCTGAAGTTTCAGTAAGCATAAGTCAAAGTGTTTTTAATAAATGTACACATTCACTGACCGTCACATGTGGGACAACACTCTGCTTTGCGCCGAGCTGGATGACTACACCGTGGAGCTGGACACGATGCATCCATATGCTCACAAGACACTTCACCTGCCTAACAGATGGAGACAACATGACATTAAACATTCCAAACCAATATGTTATACAGCATTTTAAATCTATTCATTGTATAGTCACAATCCGCTAAAGCAGCCTCACATAACCAGCTCAAGACAAAAATGAAATGCTTGAAATTTTACACAATCTCAAATACTATCATGAAATATTTGTGGAAAAATATTTTTTGTGTTTCAAAGGGTGTGGCTGCATCAGGCAGACACAAAGAGATACAAATGATGTTTTGGTCTATTGTTAACAAGACAAAATAACAAAACTAAATTCCTGACAGTTTCAACATGTCATGCCCTGGATGTGTTTCATTATTTTGCTGAAACATCCAGTTTGCCCTCAGTCGAACAGAGCATGTGCAGAAGGGAGCGTGCGCACACAATACTTGGCAGAGTTCAATGACTTAAGAGTGATTTTTAATATAATATATCACAAATGCATGGGTTGTCTGAAAACTTTTTGTTCTGCGGAGCAAAAGCATTGTAAAAATTGGCCAACGCATCAGTCAGGTCACATGGACCTCATATAAGCACATGACCCAGTTAGTACTCACAGAGCAGCGGCAGTGGAGGCAGGGGTCTCTGTCTGAGGGGAACTTCTGCCCATCTAAATACACTTTAGACTCATATTCACACTTTTCACACCTATATAAGTCAAACACAGGACAAAGTATTTACAAAGTCTGAAAATGATGTAGTTAAATCCATTAAAAAAAGATGAATAGTTGTTACCGCGGGCAGCAGTCTCCAGGGTGATGCACAGGGTTTCGACAAGACAAAGTGGGGCATGGGAGAGGTGAGCACACCACGTCGCCATTCTAGCAGTGAAGAAAAATAAATACACTTAAAAAGAACTACAGCTTATGTATGTAAAGACTGAATTTAATGATGGGTTATGGACTTACCACACAAGTACACTCCTGACAGCGATCTCCAGTGGGAATTAGAGCTCCATTAGGAACATTGTGACCATTCACACCACAACCTACAAGACAGGCTCAAATAAGCAACATGTACCTGCAGCCCCATCAGCACACACA